>NC_053024.1:117208602-117566304 GCF_003073215.2 Triticum urartu
TCTTTCATCTACAACTTATTTACCCAAGTTATTTGCTTCTTGATCATTGTACTTCATCGTTGGTGGCGGCAGCAAACTACAATACTCTAGGGGCAGTCAGGCCGACCTAGTGCCCAAATTGCCGCGTACCCTAGCGGGTCCCTCCAGGCATGTGGGGTTTATGGTCTTAAAAGACCATACCGGTGTGTTTAGCATATGGCGCCTCCAGCGAGTCTTCTCCGACGTGTCCTGCTCATTGCGTTCGGTATTGAGGGTACATGATGACTTGTTGGTGCTTATTGCTTAAACAAGAGGTAGTGCTACAATGTAAGAACAATAATGTACTGCCGAGGAATCTTATGGTAGTAGGACTAGTAGCCTCCGACGCTCTCTGTGTTGAATATATGCATGGAGATGATTTTCCTAGGATCTTGGAATACCCAACTTTAGCAGGTCTCTATGCCCCCGCAAAGATTTAGGATAGGATTAGGATCCTATCTTCAATCATATATATTGCCTTGAAGAGAAAAGTGAAATATATGTGAGCAAGATATTGTTGCTACATAATATCTTGTATTGTAGGAGTATAGGGAGAAGTAAAATGGGCATGGATTGTGCCCATACCCAACTTGCGTATGCATCTGCTTGACCATCGTTCAAAGATACTCCCTCCGTTCATGAATGTAAGACATTTAGGCAGCTTAAACATTCATGAGCAGAGGTACTGTAGTACTTTAGCTGTATGTTATATATGAAAGAGAACGACTATATTTCAGTCAATTCAGAAGAAGAAATCTTGGTTGACGAAGATAGCCATACGATCAAGATATTCTGATCGTGTTTCCACTTTGCACGAATTTGGTATTCAGATCAGACGGTTCTTAGCGAAACTTAGCAGCAGTCATTTCCTCAGTTGTCTGAAAAAACAGCAAAACCGAGTACTCATTCGTTTGTTTTCTGATATTTGCACGGGGAAAACCTGCAAAAAAGCACAAACTGATGAGCACGGATGACACTGGAGCTCTCACTGGAATATGAAGCATGAAAATATGGGCATGGAAGAACCGTAGGACATAGCCGTGTCTCTAGAAAAACCAAGAAGTTGAGGAGGATACGCTTGAGCCTTGGCGCAACGTACGTGTGCAGACTACGACGTGGATTTGTTTCCTCAGAGGGTGGTGGTCGCAGCTCATGCTCGCAAACTTCAAAGCGATCGGTCCGGTTCCCTTTGCATATCGCTTGCCCCGGCGGGAGACTGCGGTGCACCTGCCGGTTCGCCATTCGCCGCCGCGTAACTTTTGTGGTTTGTACACTCGTTTTCCCCACTGCGCGGATAAGCGGCAGCCGGTGCTTTTCCTTTTCCCATCACTTCTTCCTCGAAGTGATCGATCGGTTTCGTAGGCGTTCCCTACTATCACTGACGATTTGATTCTCCTGCGTTGCATCTGCATTCTGCAAGCTGGTGTCCTCCCGGCCCATCATTGCTGATGTATCTGCGGAGGATTCCAATTTCTTCGGCGTGGCATGACTGAAGAAAGAAGGTGCGGGAATCGGGGAGTGTTTGTACGAACTCAAAAGCATCTAGCCTGCAAGATAACAGTAACACAGTCTTTGAAATCCAATGATCATGGAATTTCATGTCAATTTCGGGTTACTGTGGAGTGAGTACAGCAAGAGCACCACTTCTTTTTCCGTTCTACTTCTCATATATAAGTACTTCCTCCATCCCAAAATATAAGAACGTTTTTCACCCTTATCAAGCTTTAGAAACATTCTTATATTATGACAAGGAGAGGGTATGTCTTTTGTTCCCAAAGTGTTTGCCTCACCCGGCTGATAACCGGGCGCGCGTCAATCACTTCCACGATGGTTCCACCAACTTTTCTAATCGTGCGGTGCACAGCAACCTGTATCTCCATACACCCACTTTGCGACATGAGCCTTGTTACAAGCCTTTGAGCGCAACACAAACTCTGTTGCAGAAACCTACAGTGGATAACATGCATCCGCCACACATCCAAATGGGCCCATCTATCGCTTTTCCCCTTCTCCTCCTTAACTCCAGCGACGACCGCCTTCACAAGTTTTCCACATCTCCCATTTGTTCATTTATTTATTTTTTGACCCGTAAATCGTACAACAGTCATTTCAAAAATTGCATGCATGTTTGCATGTTGAGGCGATCTTTTTCTATGTGTTGCATGTTTCACCAGGTCTGCCCATGCATGTTACGTGCTAAGGTAGCATGCTTGCATGTTGAGAAAAATAAGTTAGTGTACATGCTAGCTATTTAAATATATACAATAATTAAATACAATACATAAAATATCTTTTTAGTATATATATATTATTAATCCAAAAACTTATGTTCCGTACAATCAATTTTACCTAAAATATATTGTACGCAATTCCCTCGGCAATGCACAAGATGTCATTTGGTTTTTAAATGGTAAACATGTTTCCCGCACAAAAACTATATCTTGCTAATCGCGATGTACAACTAAGGCTCGCCTTTAGCGCAGCTACTCAGGCCTTGTACAATGGAAGGTGCTTAGGAGAGGTGTTTAGAGAAATAAACCAGACTTTTTTTAAGCGCCGATGCTTATTTGTATAGGGTAGACGCTTAATTAAGCGTCTCTCCTATAGAAATAGGCACCGGTGCTTCAGAAAAATCCGGTTTATTTTTCTAAACACCTCCCTAAGCATCTCCCGTTGTACAAGGCCTCATAGGCCAAGCCTAGTGGCTGCGGACGGGACGGGTTCAAGTCGTTTCGGTAGTTTTTCACCAATTGTATATTTTCTGGGGATTGGGTATTTAATTTCTGTGTTTTTCTCTTTGTTATGTTTTGTCCGCTTTCTTTGTTTTTTCTTCGGTTTTTTAGTTATGTTTCGTTATTTTCTTGTCCTTTTCACCATGGTTTCTACTTTGATTTAACTTTTTTTGTTTTCTTCCTTTTCTTCTTTCCTCCTTTTCTCTTATTCCAATGGTTCTATCTTCGCAGTGTCATGTTGGATAAATGCTAAGGTGAAGGAGAGAGAAATCAGAAAAAAATACTGATTGTCTTCTCTTAATTAAGAGATAATCCTTTTTAGCACAATATCTCTCAGAACATATTTATGGATATCTGGTGACTCAAAATTAAACTGGTGTAAGCCTTTGTACACGCCTTCTCATTGTCGTCTCTAGATTACATGACAAATTGTCTTATCAACCACTACACAAGCCCTTAGGCTTCGCCTATTGCACGCCGCTACAGGTGTCAGCCCAATATTATTGCTGCCTGAGGTTTTTTGTCGGGTTTTCACTTTTTTGCATATGTTTTCTTTGCATTTTTTGTTTTCAATGGTATTCTTTAGTTTTTCTTTTTTATTATTGATTAGTTTTTCTTCAATTTTGTTTGTTCTTTCTTCGGTTTTCACAAGTATTCATTAGGTCTTTCTTTCTTTCTTTCTTCAACACATGTCTATATTTTTCATACACATTGACATTTTCTGAATACATGAGGAATATTTTAATTGCACGCTTAACATTTTGTAAAAAAACATGTTTAACATTTTTATGACTATATATATTTTGATGTCAACTATTTTTCATACACATGGTACATTTTTCTTATACATCTAAAACATGTACTGCCTCCGTCTTGGTGAATAAGTTATTCGCGTAGTTCTAGGTCGACGATTTAACTATCTAAATATGTATTATATGTGACAAAATATATATTTAGAAACTATATCCATGTAGAAATCTAGTGATATACTTTTCATGACATATAACACATATTTAATGCCTCAAATCGATGACCCAGAACTACGCGAATGACTTATTCAGCAAGACGGAGATGGTAAAAGTGGCGGATAACCCTTTGTACACGACTTTTCATACGCATATATATATATATACATATATATATATATACATATATATATATATATAGCATTTTTGAATATATGCTTAACCTTTTTTCAAGTAAGTGCTTAGAATATATTTATTTTCAATACATCTTTTTCAAATATACGTTGACATTTTTCCTTGAAAGATACGAGACATTTTTAAAAACTATGCGTTGTACAATTGTTTTTTAAATGTTGCAAACATTTTTAGAATACATGATTTTTTAAATGCAAAGTAAATTTTATGGTACAAAACATCTTTTACATGTCACTTTTTTTTGAAAAAGTGTGATTATTTTTTGAAATATCAAGTATGTAATTTAGAATGGTACGAACATTTTGTAAAAGTTGAGTGAATTTTCTTTACACTGCATGAACAGTTTCTATACGTGCAATGAACACTTTGGAAAAAATAGTTTTTTCTCAATATATGTATTTAATATTTTTGAAAGTATAAACGAAAGAGAAAACGCCAAAAAAATGTGTGTGACATGAGCGTGCCAAAATCACATGGTGACTGGGCCGGCCAACATAAACTTGATTTCACGTTTTGATGTGAAGGTTCTTGCCTTCTAGGTATGATTTCTCATGTATTGGGAAGATTCTTGTCTACTTTTTTGCTTTCCTTTCTGTCGTTTGCTCTATCTTCTTTCTGTTCTCCATTTCTTTTGTTTTAGGTTTTATTTTCTTAAAAAAAGGAACTTTAAATGTGCTATCATTTTTGAGAAATGTTCAGAATTTTTAATAGAATTTTTAAATAATTGAATATGTTTTTGCTAAAAACATGTTTACATTTATGTCCACATTAAAAAAATTCACAAAAGTTTCAAAAAATTGTTCATTTGAAAAATATTAGGATATTTTAAAATTGTTCGGGTAACCAAATGCATTCTCAATTGTTTTAAATCAGTTTTTCTGTTAAATATATAAATACCGCTGGAAAACCGGAGTAAGGCAGGAAAGCTAAGCGGAAAATTTCGCTGACGCTATGCTTGCGGGTAGCTCGCCTGGGTTCACCGGCCTTGGCAGAACGGGTTTATGCGTTTGCTCGACTATTTCCCGCATCGACCGGGGCCTGCGAACGGTTGCCAGACGTGACAATAAATCTGAACGGAGCCGCCGGCGGCCTCCTCAAAAGTGTCGCATGCATGCATGTACTCCGTACGTTGTGTGGAAGGCGAAACACCAAGAGCTAGAGCCTCAGCCTCTTCAGATTCCACACTGTCCGCCTCCCCGGTTCGTCCCCAACTCTCCATTAATACAGTATTTTTTCATGGATAGAAATCTATGGACCACCCGATTAATGCGGCGGCGGCGGCGGCGGAGACGTCTGGGAGATGGACGTGCGGGGCGTCGACCGTATCGTGAAGGTCGTCCTCTGGCACTCCGGCGCGGTCGACGTCATCTCAGTGCTATACGAGCGGGACGGCCGGGAGGAGCAGACCAGGCACTGGGGAAAGCCCGAAGGACAGCGCTCAGAGGTACGTGCTCCATTAAATTTTCTCTGATATAAATTGATGCTGTGCTGCTTCTTATATCGATTTCTTTTTGAATTTTGTTTATCTTGTATCGATTTGGAGGTTTGGTGGTGCGGCGATGAAGCTCCCTTGGTTTATGGTTGGCATGTGCAGATCTGCCTGGAGCCGGATGAATACCTCATCGGCGTCAAAGGGAACCTTGGCAATTTTGGTGGTTGCTTCCTCTTGGGAAGGCTTACTTTAATCGGCAACCTGCGCACCTTTGGGCCATATGGAACGCGGGAAGGTCCGCCATTCGATCTTCCCGCAGCTGGCGGCAAGATTGTTGGTTTCCATGGCCGCTCCGGGGGCCTCCTCGAGGCTCTGGGCACCTATGTAAAGATGGACGACTAGCCCACACATTACTATCTAGGCCATTGGTCGATATTACTATTTGTACTGCATGAACATGTCAATGTCTACTGTACCTCGTGACCAAACGTATTACGCATGAGCAAATCCATATATTTTTCCTTCTGCATGTTACCATACCAGACACGTGCCTCTTGTGTGTGTGTGTGGGTGGTTTGGTCGCTTAGTTAAAATTTTGTAAACATATAGGGGCTGGAATTTGGCAGTATCATATTTACCGCTGCTCTAGTTAACAACTATCCAGCTACAAACAAAATTAATGAGGTGTTTGATTACAAGGGACTAGACTTTTTTTAGTCTCAGAGACTCTAGAAAAAAGACCTTTCAGTAGAGTCTTCTTCTAGTTTCTAAAGAAAAAGTCCCTTCTGTTTGATTACATAGGGATTAAAAGGAATTTTTTCTAGTCTAGTCCTTGTAACCAAACAGGGCCTAAGTAACGTCTATGATTAAATGGAGTACCCATGCAGGCCCTCATAATCCATAGCATGGACGTGCTGCATGCATTGGTCCTTATCCGAGCAAAAAAATGGAAGAAAAGGGGTTTCCGAGGCAGGGCGGGCATCGAGATGGAAAGTTAATGAACGGCGCCTAAACGTTTTGGGATTATCTGATTTTCGTAAGGTGACTTATTCATCTAGACAGAGGCAGTATAATTTTTCAACTATTTGTAGCAACGGTATTTTTCCATGGATAGAAATCTATGGACCACTCGATTAGTCACGAGCTGTGTATAATTGCATGTCAATGGGTTATCCATCGGTCCGTCTTTTTAGTATTTAAATAACCAAATAAATAGTATTATTGATTACATGAGGGCTGTAAAAAAAATTCATACTGAATTAAAAATATGTTTGTGAATTCACAAAATGTGAATGTATTTGAATAAATGTCCATGTATCTTAAAAACTATTTGCAAATCGGATAAATGTTCATATATTAAAAAATAGTTAACAAATTCAAAAGGTGTTTCTGGTGAATTCAAAAAAGTTTGTGAATTCTGAAAAATGTTTTTTGAATTCTTAAAAAGTTCATCTATTAAAAAAATGGTCATGAATTAGAAAAAGTTCATGAGTTACAAAAATGTTTGAAAATCCAAAAATGTTCATGCATTCAAAAAATGTTTATAGATTAAAAAACTACTCTTGAATTCAAAATTGTTCTTGTTAAATTCAAAAAACATTAGCATATTCAAAACTTGCTAACATATTCAAAGAATTGTAAATAAATTCATATATTGTTGAGAAATTAAAAAAAATCCAGAATACAAAAATGTTCGCGAACTGAAAATATAAAATGAAATATAAAAAAATAAAACAAAAAATACCGACTAGAGACGTAGAAATAAAAGTGAGAAATACATGAAAAACCGGCCTACTAGAGGAAAAACAAAAATAAAACAAAAAATACCGATGAGAAAGCTAGAAACAGAAGTGCGACATAAATGAAAAACCGACCTACTAGAGGAAAAACAAAAATAAAATAGAAAAGAAACCAAAAACCTTGAAAATCAACTGAGAAAAAAATTTAGAAACCGGCCTACCAGACAGTGTCAGGCGGAGGCTAGCTCTCCAAAAATAAATTAGCAACCGTGAGCGGGAGCTTGCTTACAGCAGATAGAAGCTAGAGCGCGCGAAAAGAAAACCTGCTGAATTGGGCCAGTGTTGGTGCAATAATTTGCCTCGTTTTGGAGATTGTTTTTGTAAACAATGTGGGACTAAAGTTTTGCACACGGTGTGATAAAGTCCCTGAAGTCATGTGGATTTTGGTACAAACTCCGAAAATAATCTCCTGCGGGGCACTGAGGGTTATCACCAAAGATATGCTAGTCGAAAGTGACCCCCTAAAATTGTAGACGCAAAGCATTTGGTTTGGTGCATGTCCGAAGGAGTTAACTACAGCTGAGAAGTTTGAAGACGGAGAAAAGACGTAGCATTTTCTTTTGTTCTTCTTATTATATTTCTTGAATCATAGGGCCACCGTATTATTAAGAGGGGTATAGTGTTTGAAACTTATGTTTCTCTGATCCTAAACTGAAACCTATGAGAGTTGAGAGATATCTTTTTGTGCTCCGATTAAATATTTGCCGGCAAGAGAGGGAGTTATTCTTCGCCGCGAGAGATTTGATTCGGACGGAGGAGTTACCATTACTTGTGAAAGATCGTGGATGTCGCCTGGGGGGGGGGGGGGGAATAGGCGCTTTAAAATAATTACGGTTTAGGCTTGAACAAATGCGGAATAAACCTAGGGGTTAATTTGTCAAGCATAAAACCTAAAACAACTTGGCTCACCTATGTGCACCAAAAACATATGCTAAGTAAGATAAGCAACTATGTGATAGCAAGATATATGGTAAAGAACAATATGGCTATCACAAAGTAAAGTGCACAAGTAAAGGGCTCGTGTAGCGACCCGACTTCAGACGGTCAAATCTCGTGCTTCAGTGTCATCCCTGGATCGGTAATGCCGACACACACAATACTCGAAGAATTTATAATAGAGTAGCAATCACACACTTATTATATCGAATGTCTTAAAAGAGAACTTATTACAATAAATATGACTTAAGGCCATCCAATTAAGATAACAGCGGAAGGCTTGGAAGATAAAGTGAGTCCATCAAGTCCAACGGCATAGCCGAGTGCAAGACAAACGACCTACGACATCTTACTCGTCGTTTGAAAAGTCTGTAACATGATACGTTGCAGCCCGAAATGGGTTAGCACATGAAATATGCTGGCAAAGTAACACAAGAGACTAATGAACAGATAAATGCTATCACTACATGCATATATGGCTGGTGGAGACTATGATTATATTGTTTTGTGAAAAGCCAATTTTTCCCTATAACAAAGGAATATATTTTAGTTGAAACATCATTGAGAAGGTTCCCTCAACTCAATCCCAATTAAAATAGTCATTAACATCCCAACAAAATTAATTTAGAGTGATGAGATCAAATCAATAATTCAAGTACCAGATACTCAAGATGTCCATAACTGGGACACAGCTAACCATGATTAGTTTATACACTCTACAGAGGTTTGCGCACTTTTCCCCACAAGAATCGATCTCCTCCGTTGGATTTCTCGCACTACAGGGTGTTTGAGAAATGGATGACCGAGACACGGTCTTTCAGAAGCATTAACTCTTTACTCTGGGTGGACCGTTACACCTACTTTCCCCTACATCTACTAGCCCACCACTGAAAGAGGTCACACAACATACTTAAGTATGCCAGAGCCCATAATGGCTTGTGGCTGCACACTGAAGTTTCTAGCATGAATAATCTTATGATCCATTTGAGCCTGGGTGGCGGACCGTAGGATGATCACACGGGTACTCCGGGATATCCTAGGACAACACTGTATTCTTCAGGTGCCCACAAGCAATCCACCCACATGTGTATTAAAGTTGCCACCTTAAGTTGAACCATTAATTAACAACTCACATCTGTCATGGAAACACTCAAACCCAAACCACGTCTACGAGCATAGCATAGCAGTATAAGCATAACGTAGAAGTAACTCCCAAGGGTTTGTTAATAAAACAGGTAATAGGTTCTACCTCATCATCTACTTCCCAAACCCACATGTTAAGAGATCCTACTCATGCAATGTGTGAGGGTTGAAACTAATGCATAAAAACTGGGTGATAAAGGGATATGATCAAAGTGTTACTTGCCTCGCTGACGATCTGCAAAACCTAGAGACTTGTAGTAGCACGCTTCGCACTCCGGGTGTTCCATCGCAAACAAACAATAGCATACATAAGCAATAAAGAAAATATGGACGGGGAAAACTCAAATAAGAATATGTAACTAGAAAGTTCATCTGAAGAACTCCGGTTTGCAAAATCAAACGGAGCAACGAAACTCAAACCACAAAAGAAACAAGATCCAATTACTAATCTAGACTCAAGTCAAATTTTACAGTACCAAAATATTGTTCAATTTGGTTAAACGGAAAGAGGGCTTCGAGACGAAGATCTAGGCGCTTGTTTCACCTGATTCGGATAAACGAGCGAAGAGATATACTAGATCGAACATTAGGGCAGAAATCACGATCGAAAATAATCACGGAAAAACCCTGGAAAAGAAAACTGGCGAACAGGCTAACGAACGAATGTTCGTTGTCTGCGGCTAACTGATGAACATCGTTCGTTCAAACGAACGTACAGATGAACGTCCATGATTTAACTAAACCGAGAAAAACCGGAAAGAAACCGATCTAAGAAAACGAACTAGGGTTTTGAAAAAAAACGAACGGCTTTCTTGCAAAAACCGGCGGCGGCGGCTACCTCGGCGAGGTCGGCGGCGTGCGGCGGCGGCGGGACGGTGGAACGGCGACGCGGCGCTGCACCGGCGGTGGAGGAGGGCGGCACGACGGCGGCAAGGTGCGGCGACGGCGACAAGGCGCGTCGGCGGCGGCTTAGGGTTTCGGGCAGTGCTCGGCGGCTTGGGCTGGCCTCGGGGTCGCGGGCTCGGCTTATAAGGCCGGCCGGGTCAAGTGTCCAGGTCGGACACGGCCCGGTAAGTCAGTTACCTTTTTTTAAATAAATCCTGGCGCAGAAAAACAAATAAAAGAAATACTAAACGGACTCCAAAAATCCTGAAATAAATTTTCATGGTTCTCTAATAATATTGCGGACAAAGTGAACATTTATTTAGACCTCTAATGAAATTTTGAAAAACACATTTTTTCCTACTTCAAATAAAATTGCGATAAAATCCAAATTAAAATCTTATTTGATTTTAATATTTTTCCTGTAATATTTCATTTATTTTGGAGAAGTCATATTATCTCCTCTCATATATTTTAATATGAAATATTTTCGGAGGGAAAATAATTAAAACCAAATGATCCTCTTTTCAAAATTTGAGAAAACTCAAATATGAAAATAACGAAATTCCCAACTCTCTCCGCGGGTCCTTGAGTTGCTTAGAATTTCGAGGATCAGAAAGCAAAAATGCAATAAAATATGATATGCATGAATGACCTATGTATAACATTTCAAATTGAAAATTTGGGATGTTACAGCTCGGGTAAGAGATAACCGAGGCACGCGGAGACGACAATGTTGTTGGGGAACGTAGCATGCAATGTCAAAAATTTTCCTACGATCACGCAAGATCTATCTAGGAGATGCATAGCAACGAGAGGGGGAGAGTGTGTCCACGTACCCTTGTAGACCGGAAGCGGAAGCGTTAGGTTAACGCGGTTGATGTAGTCGAACGTCTTCACGATCCAACCGCTCTAGTACCGAACGTATGGCACCTCTGAGTTCGGCACATGTTCAGCTTGATGACGTCCCTCGAACTCTTGATCCACCAGGGGGTCGAGGGAGAGTTTCGTCAGCACGACGGCGTGGTGATGGTGATGGTGATGTGATCCGCGCAGGGCTTCGCCTAAGCACTACGACGCTATGACTGGAGGAGTAAACTATGGAGGCGGGCACCGCACACGACTAAGAGAATAACTATTGTGCTTTGGTGTGCCCCCTGCCCTTGTATATAAAGGAGGAGGGGAGGAGGTGGCCGGCCTAGAGGGGCGCGCCATGGGGGGAGTCCTACTAGGACTCCTAGTCCTAGTAGGATTCCCCTTTCCTTTTCCGGAGTGGGAAAGGGGGAAAGGGAGAGGGAGTAGGAGAGGGAAAGGGGGGGCGCCCCTCCTCTAGTCCAATTCTGACTCCCATGGGGGGCACCCCTTGTGGGCTGTCCCCTCTCTCTCCCGTGGCCCATGAGGCCCATGACTTCCCCGGGGGGCTCCGGTAACCCCTCGGTACTCCGGAAAAATACCCGAACCGTTCGAAACCATTTCGGAGTCCGAATACCATCTTCCAATATATCAATCTTTACCTCTTGACCATTTCGAGACTCCTTGTAATGTCCGTGATCTCATCTGGGACTCCAAACAAACTTTGGTCACCAAAACACATAACTCATAATACAAATCATCATCGAACGTTAAGCGTGTGGACCCTACAGGTTCGAGAACTATGTAGACATGACCGAGACACATCTCCAGTCAATAACCAATAGCGGAACCTGGATGCTCATATTGGTTCCTACATATTCTACAAAGATCTTTATCGGTCAAACCGCAACGACAACATACGTTATTCCCTTTGTCATCGGTATGTTACTTGCCCGAGATTCGATCGTCGGTATCTTCATACCTAGTTCAATCTCGTTACCGGCGAGTCTCTTTACTCGTTCCGTAATGCATCATCCCATAACTAACTCATTAGTCACATTGCTTGCAAGGCTTATAGTGATGTGCATCACTGAGAGGGCCCAGAGATACCTCTCCGATACTTGGAGTGACAAATCCTAATCTTGATCTATGCCAACCCAACAAACACCTTTGGAGACACCTGTAGAGCATCTTTATAATCACTCAGTTACATTGTGACGTTTGATAGCACATAAGGTGTTCCTCCGGTATTCGGGAGTTGCATAATCTCATAGTCAGAGGAATATGTATAAGTCATGAAGAAAGCAATAACAATAAAACTTAACGATCATTATGCTAAGCTAACGGATGGGTCATATCCATCACATCATTCTCTAATGATGTGATCCCGTTCATCAAATGACAACACATGTCTATGGTCAGGAAACTTAACTATCTTTGATTAACGAGCTAGTCAAGTAGAGGCATACTAGGGACACTCTATTTTGTCTATGTATTCGCACATGTACTAAGTTTCCGGTTAATACAATTCTAGCATGAATAATAAACATTTATCATGATATAAGGAAATATAAATAACAACTTTATTATTGCCTCTAGGGCATATTTCCTTCAAATGTATCCCGAAGTTCACACCCTTGCGGATGCTAATCTCTGTTTGGAGCGGTGTGGAGGCACAATGCTCCCCAAGAAGCCACTAGGGCCACCGTAATCTCCTCACGCCCTCACACAATGCAAGATGACGTGATTCCACTAAGGGACCCTTGAGGGCGGTCACCGAACCCGTACACTTTGGCAACTCTTGGGGGCGGTCACTGGTACCCGTGAAATTGCTCGGGGCGATCTCCACAACCTAGTTGATACCCCGACGCCTGCCCGGAGCTTTACACCATAATGATTGAGCTTCGAACACCACCAACCGTCTAGGGCGCCCAAGCACCCAAGAGGAACAAGCTCAAGGGTACCAAGCACCCAAGAGTAATAAGCTTCTCAACTTGTAACTTACACGTATCACCGTGGAGAACTCAAACCGATGCACCAAATGCAATGGCAAGGGCACACGGAGTGCCCAAGTCCTTCTCTCCCAAATACCACCAAAGCAACTAATGTCAGGGAGGAAAATGAGAGGAAGAACAAGAAGGAGAACACCAAGAACTCCTAGATCTAGATCCAAGGGGTTCCCCTCACATAGAGGAGGAAGTGATTGGTGGAAATGTGGATCTAGATCTCCTCTCTCTTTTCCCCCCAAAACTAGCAAGAATCCATGGAGGGATTGAGAGATAGCAAGCTCGAAGAAGGTCAACAATGGGGGAAGAACACGAGCTCAAAGGATAAGGTTCATAGGGAAAAAATACCCCATTTTATAGGTGGGTAAAAATCCAACCATTATGCTCATAGCCCGCACAGAGCGGTACTACCGCTCAACCTTATGGTACTACCGCGAGGGTTAGCGATAGTACTGCTTGCGAGCGGTACTAAAAAATACATCCGTGCCTACCACCGCAGGACTTAAGACGAGTTTTTGGTCTGGAGCAGAAGTAGCCATGGAAGTAGCTCCGGTAGTACCGCTCCCAAGAGCGGTAGTAAAAAATTACATCCCCTCCAAGCGGTAGTACCGCTCCCAAACCGACACAACTTCTGCAAACGGACTCTGGATTCAACGAAACCAAGTTTGTTGGAAAGCTAGTGACAAGGGCTAACACAATATTGATAGTAATAACAATAAGAAGGAAGTTAGAAATGGCCCATAAGAAAATGGTGAGAACCCTTCCTCGAATAAGACTGGTAAAACCTCCAACACCGAAAACGCAATAGAAGAAGCATGTGAACTCCATTTTTGATGAACTCGATCTTGTCAAGAAGATGACCATAAGCTCCAAATCTCACAAGGATAAAACCAAACAAGAAACAAGAAAGATGATGCAAGCATGCAATGGTTTGAGCTCTCTACGAATGATACGATCAAGCTACTCACTTGAGAGCTCCCCTTGATAGTACGACAATCGATCCTATAACTCGGTCTCCAAACTACCACCATGAGACCGATAAAATAGAGAACCTATCAAGGGCAAACCTTTGCCTTGCATGAAGTCCACTTGATCTAGATGATGATGATCTTGACTCCCTCAAGTTGGACCACCTTTCGTGATTGAGTTGGCTCGATGAAGGCTAGTTGATTGCCCCCCCATACTCCACTATAGTTGAGTCACTCTTCGGCACACCTTCACAAGTCCATTGTCACCATAATGGACGGCAAGCTACAAGCATGATTTCTTTGTGATGCTCCACTTGAACTTGCACAACACAACCTTGATTTGATGTCATCCTCCATGGGTTGTATGTGATCTTCCTCTTGACGCAAGCCCATGTAAGCAAACCTAACCCCACATAGAACTCTCACAAAGACCATGGGTTAGTACACAAGGCGCAATGGACAATGCTTACCAAACCGTGAGATCACTTGATCCCACTCGGTGTATCTTCTATGCTTTGTGTGATGATCAACTTGAATCACTCTCTGTACTTAGTCTTGATCAACCTTGACTCTTTCCAACTCTCTTCATTTGGATGATGTCTTGAAGGTAAACATGAGTGATCACACAATCTTCTTCTTTAAGACATGCTTGCTATAAGCTCAACTCTCACATGACCAATCTTTGGATAATTCCTTAATAGCACCTTGGTCATAACATAAATTCCTTGAAACCAACACATGGACTTCAAGAAATTCCTATGGACAAATCCTTCAAATATTACTCAATGCAACCATTAGTCCATAGAGAATGTCATCAATTACCAAAACCACACATGGGGGCACCGCATGTCCTTTCAACTTGTTCCTTGATACGTCTCCAACGTATCTATAATTTTTCATTGTTCCATGCTGTTATATTATCAATATTGGGTGTTTTATAATCATTTTATATCATTTTTGGTACTAACCTATTGACATATTGCCAAGTGCCAGTTGCTGTTTTTTTCCATGTTTTTTACATCGCAGAAAATCAATATCAAACGGAGTCCAAATGCCACGAAACTTTACGGAGATTTTTTATGGACCAGAAGGAACATAATGGGCCCTGGCTGCGCCTCGGGGGGTGCTCCAAGGAGAGCACAACCCACTAAGGCGCGCCAGGAGGCCCAGGCGCGCCCTGGTGGGTTGTGCCAACCTCGGGTGCCCCCTGGGCCACCTCTTTGCTCAATAAATACCCTAATATTCCAGAAACCCTAGGGGAGTCGATGAAATATTCATCTAGACGCCACAGAGTCCATAACCACCAGATCCAATCTAGACACTATCTCGGATGGGGTTCAACACCTCCATTGGTGCCTCTCCGATGATGCGTGAGTAGTTCTTTGTAGACCTTCGGGTCCGTAGTTAGTAGCTAGATGGCTTCCTCTCTCTCTCCCTCTCTCTCTCTCTTGATTCTCAATACAATGGTCTCTTGGAGATCCATATGATGTAACTCTTTTTGCGGTGTGTTTGTTGGGATCGATGAACTTTGAGTTTATGATCAGATCTATCTTTTTATATCCATGACAGTATTTGAGTTTCTTTGATCTCTTTTATGCATAATGTCTTATAGCCTCATATTTGTTCTCCGATATTTGGGTTTTGTTTGGCCAACTTGATCTATTTATCTTGCAATGGGAAGAGGTGCTTTGTAGTGGGTTCGATCTTACAGTGCTTGATCCCAGTGACAGAAAGGGAACCAACACTTATGTATGTTGCTACTAAGGATAAAATGATGGGGTCTATCTCTACATATATAGATCTTGTCTACATCATGTCATCGTTCTTATTGCATTACTCCATTTCTCCATGAACTTAATACACTAGATGCATGCTGGTAGCGGTCGATGTGTGGAGTAATAGTAGTAGATGCAGGCATAAGTTGGTCTACTAATCTTGGACGTGATGCCTATGTAATGATCATTGCTTGGATATCATCATGAGTATTTGAAGTTTTATCAATTGCCCAACAGTAATTTGTTCACCCACCCTTTGCTATTTTTCTAGAGAGAAGCCACTAGTGAAACCTACGGCCCCCGGGTCTCTTTCTCATATTATTTGCCTCTACGATCTACTTTTCCTTTGCATGTATTTTCAGATCTATTAAACCCAAAACCCAAAAATACCTTGCTACAATTTATCCTTATTTATTTTATTTGGCATTCGATCTATCAATCTACTACAAATTTACCTCACGCCCGTTTGCCTATCTTGAGGCACCGTACCCCGGAAGGGATTGACAACCCCTTTAACACGTCGGGTTGCGAGAAGTTGTTATTTGTGTGCAGGTGCTGTTTACGTTGTGTTGCTTGGTTCTCATACTGGTTCGATAACCTTGGTTTCACATCTGAGGGAAATACCTACCTGTAGGGATCGAGAAGAGGTGTCTAGAGGGGGGGGGTGATTAGACCCTCAACAAAGAAAAGTAGCAGTTTTTAATTTCTTTAAGTTAAGGTGGAGTTTTAGCACATGTTTAAACATTCACAATACATTTCAAGCAAGCATGTCAAGAGTATATGAGCAGCGGAAAGTAAAGCATGCAACTTGCAAGAAAGTAAAGGGATGTGATTGGAGTGTGCAAACGCAATTGGAGACACGGGGATTTTTGGCATGGTTCCGATAGGTGGTGCTATCGTACATCCACGTTGATGGAGACTTTAACCCACGAAGGGTAAAGGTTGCACGAGTCCACGGAGGGCTCCACCCACGAAGGGTCCACGAAGAAGCAACCTTGTCTATCCCACCATGGCCCACTTGGGTAGATCTTCATGAAGTAGGCGATCTCCTTGCCCTTACAAACTCCTTGGTTCAACTCCACAATCTTGTCAGAGGCTCCTAAGTGAGACCTAACCAATATAGGAGACACCACTCTCCAAAAGGTAATATATGGTGTGTTGATGATGAACTCCTTGCTCTTGTGCTTCAAATGATAGTCTCGCCAACACTCAACTCTCTCTCACAGATTTGGATTTGGTGGAAAGATGATTTGAGTGAAAAGCAACTTGGGGAAGGCTAGAGATCAAGATTCTTATGGTTGGATTGGAATATATTGGTCTCAACACATGAGTAGGTGGTTCTCTCACAGAAAGTGTATGCTGGAAGTGTAGGCATGTTCTGATGGCTCTCTCCATGAATGAAGAGTGGGTGGAGGGGTATAAATATCCTCCACACAAAATCTAACCGTTACACACAATTTACCAAACTTGGTCGGACCGAATCATGAAACTCGGTCAGACTGATTTAGTTCAAAATGTGAACGTTAGGATTTTTGGTGGGACCGATATGATCAACTCGGTGGGACCGATGTGCTAGGGTTAGGGTAAAACCTAAAATCGGTTTGACCGATTACACAAACTCGGTGGGACTGATTTTGGTAATAAGCAAAACAGAGAGTTGGTCAAGCAAACTCGGTGGGACCGATTGCATATCTTGGTGAGACCGAAATTATTGCAACAGGTAACAGAGAGTTTGCAAGCCCATCTCGGTGAGACCGAGATCCCATCGGTGAGACCAAACTTATTAGGGTTTCTGGCAGTGCCTATGTAAAATGAACTCGGTGGTGCCGGATAGATTAAATCGGTGTGGCCGAGTTTGACTTTTGGTTTGGGACATATGTGGAACTGAGAAAGTGGTTGAGGGCTTTGGAGCATATCTCTAAGCACTTTGAGGAAGCAAGCCATTAAGCAACACCTCATCCCCTTTTAATAGGGTTCGCTTTTCCTATGGACTCAATGTGATCTTGGATCACTAAAATGAAAATGTAGAGTCTTGAGCTTTTGAGCTTTTGCCAACCTTCTGTCCTTAGCATTTGGAAGGGGTTCCACATCCTCTTGTCCAAGCCACTCCACTGTTGAACTTATCTGAAATATACTAGATAGAAGTATTAGTCCAACAAGAGATATGTTGACATTAATTACCAAAATCACCCAGGGAGCACTTATGCTTTCAATATCCCCCTTTTTAGTAATTGATGACAACATACATCAAAGCTTTAGATAAAGATATAAAGATTAGCAAGTAAAGCTTTGGAAGAATATGTAACATGCATAGGCTCCCCCTACATGCATGTATGCATCCATGTAAATATGGAATATGAGAGCATGTGAATGCATAAGCATGACACAGCAAGTAATGAGTTACATGTATCTTGGCTATATGCATCAGAGCAAATGGTGTAGATACTGGAAATATACCTTCATGTTCATGAGTCCTTCTTGCAAACAATATGTACATTAGCAAGAGATCATCATGCACATGAGTGTGATGCATATACTTACCTTGTGGTCTTGAGCTGGCTTTGAAAGAGATGAACCTGAGTAAACAAGGTTAGATAACACATAAACATCTAATAAATAGAGCAAGCAGTAAACCACAAGAGTACCAAGATTGGGATGACATGTAGAGAGTGAGTACTGGGTACTCCTATTAGATATAGACATGTCCCCAAAGATAAAGATATGCAATGAATTCAATATTTCCATCCCTTAGATGTCTTTCTCCCCCTGAATCTTATATTGGATAACGGGAGAATATAGGGCAAAAGAAAATCATAGCAAAACAAATCAGAGCACAAAAAAACATAACACAAACTAACATGTCTTTCCCCTCTTAAAGACAGGTGACTTTTCTCCTCTTGAATACCAAGCATCTGGGGCTCTTTGATGTGATTAAGCACTCTCCCCCTTTGAAGTATTCTCCCCCTTTTGAAGT
Source organism: Triticum urartu (assembly GCF_003073215.2). Taxonomy (NCBI): domain Eukaryota; kingdom Viridiplantae; phylum Streptophyta; class Magnoliopsida; order Poales; family Poaceae; genus Triticum; species Triticum urartu. Next base: position 117,227,280 of record NC_053024.1, read on the forward strand.
GATGAAGCTTTGATGTGATCTCTCTCTCCCCCTTTGACATCAATTTCCAAGAAAGGTCTTCTGGAGTTTGAGTCAAATAGGTTTGGTCCTTGAGTCACATAACAAAGAAGCATATAGAATATGATGCAGATAGAGTACAAGAATCATTGATTGGAGCTGGAACAAATATGCAGGATGCAAATGACAAAGTGTCTTCTCAGCATTGAAATCGGTAACACTGAGTTGTTTTCTTCGGTGGCATCGAGATGGTTCGGTTTAGCCGAAAGAAACAAATCAGTGTGTCCGAGTTCAACACAGAGAGAACATTTGTCATCTCAGCTCACTAGGCAGATAAGATCTCACAAAGATTTGCAAGGAATTAACTGAAGTATTTGCAATGAATTGGATGCAGGGAATGCGTAACAAAGAACATAAAGAAATCTAGATGAAGTGAAAGGGAAACATGCTAGGAACAAATGCAAGAACACAAATAAACACTAGAGAACGTCATTTAGAATTGGTCGGCGACAAAGTCACCTATGTTAGAGTATATTGACCGAGGAGCCAAGTGAGAACACTTGATCGTAGGTCATACTCATCGTTTAAGCTCAAAATGGGGTTACCATTTTTCATTTAAGCATCTTGATGTATTCACATCTTGTTGGGCTGCTTTGGCCCATGACTTGGGGTAAAGCTTCTTTAAGATGGAATAACATACCTTGGGTGGTGGTGTTGATCTTGATCATGTAGTTGAACTTGTGTGGGATGCTCAAGGTTGATGTAGCTCATCAATGAGTTGGGAGCACCACTTGCAATTTTGAGTTAATCTACCTACATGGGTTAGTCTTGCAAGGAAGAGCACTTGTGTATCCAAAGTGACAATCATGAAAATTGATACCAAATGAAATTTGACATATAGGATTTGTCAAAGGATATGTTTAAAGGGATTCCTGCTTCCTTGTCTGCAACCACCATATTGTAGAGACTTGGTGATGTAGAGATTGCTCAAGATGTGAGTGATTCATAATCTCATAGATTTAGATTCATCCAAGTACCTACAGGGTTAGATAGCATGCAAGGGTACAAGTATATCCAAGACATATGATCATCATCATAAGAGAATTATCAAGGATTAGTCAAAGGCTCATGCCTTGCATGTATCCAAATGGAGTTTCTAATCCAAGTTTAAGGCATCAATGATGTTCAATTCACCTCTCAAACGGCAAAATACTTTCTCATCAAGCGGTTTGGTGAATATATCCGCCAATTGCTTATCGGTACGAACATGCTTAAGATCAATGTCCCCTTTAGCAACATGATCTCGAATGAAATGATGACGAACCTCAATATTCTTAGTTCAAGAATGTTGCACGGGATTGTGAGCAATCTTAATAGCACTTTCATTGTCACAAAGCAATGGAACATGTTTCACATAGATCCCATAATCTTTAAGAGTTTGGGTCATCCAAAGTAATTGAGCACAGCATGAACCGGCGGCAATGTATTCCGCTTCGGCGATGGATAAGGATACCGAGTTTTGTTTCTTGGAGGACCAAGACGCAAGAGATCTACCAAGAAATTGACAAGTACCAGAAGTGGACTTTCTATCAACCTTGTCACCGGCATAGTCCGAGTCGGAATAGGCAACAAGATCAAAAGAGGAACTCTTAGGATACCAAATGCCAAAATTTGGTTTATTAATTAAGTATCTCACTATCCTTTTCACAACCTTAAGATGACATTCTTTGGGGGCCGCTTGATATCGTGCACACATGCACACACTTAGCATAATATCGGGACGAGAGACACATAGATATAACAATGAACCAATCATAGAGCGATAAACCTTTTGGTCAACAAGTTCGCCATCCTTAGTCAAGTCAAGATGTCCACTAGTAGGAATGGGTGTATTCATACCTTTGCATTCTTGCATGTTGAACTTCTTGAATAAGTCCTTGGTATACTTTGTTTGGGAAACAAAGGTACCCTCCTTAGTTTGCTTGATTTGCAACCCAAGAAAGAACTCGAGTTCACTCATCATAGACATCTCAAACTTCTCCGACATTAGATTTCCAAACTTTTCACTAAAATGAGGGTTAGTCGAACCAAATATGATATCATCGACATAAATTTGGCACACAAATAATTATCCATTAACCCTTTTAGTAAAAAGAGTAGAATCTATCTTTCCAATCTCAAAGCCTTTTTCAATAAGGAACTTGGTCAAGAATTTATACCACGCTCTAGGAGCTTGTTTAAGACCATAAAGAGCTTTGTGAAGTTTGTAAACATGGTTGGGTTTCTTAGGATTAACAAAGCCGGGAAGTTGTTTAACATAAACTTCCTACTCAATTTCACCATTTAGAAAAGCACTTTTAATGTGCATTTGGTATAAGGTAATATCATGTTTTCTTACTGTTATTTATGAAGTTTTTATCCATAATAATGCTTTTTGGAGTAATTCTAATGCCTTTTCTCTCATAATTTGCAAGGAAGACATCAAGAGGGAGAATTCCTGCAGCTGGAAATCTGGTCCTGGAAAAGCTACGTCATGCCACCTATTCTGCACAACTCCAAATGAGCTGAAACTTCACGGAGATTTTTATGGCTTATTTAAGAAATACTGGAGCCTATAAACATGAGAGGAGGGCCACCAGGTGGGCAAAACCCACCTGGGCGCGACACGCCCCCCAGGTGCGCCCTGGTGGGTTGTGTCCTCCTCGGGGTTAGCAAAAAAGAGAAAAAGGAAAAAAAATCAGTGTCATTATGATATCGGGAAATACTTGCTCCAATTCATGATTGAAAGAAATGTTCTACATATATCAATAGATAGGGGAGTAACAAAAGAAGATCCAGTGCTAGTTCTTAAGAAAGGTCAAGGGTATATAGAGAATTCTTGTTATGTTATGTGCAATTTGAAAATAAATCTGCTCCCTATCAAACTCAATCTTTCCCATTTCCAAAAAGATCCCTTGTTCGATCTGGTTTAGTATCAAGGTTCTTCTTTTTCTGTTTCTATATATATGGGTCCGTGCAGCATTTCCACGATATCGTTATGATCAATTAATGGGACTTGGCCAGAAAGTGTTCTTGCCTCTATCATTAGCTCGGGTAGTCCTCGTTTCAGGTGTTTCAGTCACCTTTCGATGGCTCCCTTAATGTATGTGCCAGGAAGTTTCTTCTGAAGGGGGCTACTCCCCGAAAATGCCCCGCCCCTTGTTCGTTTGCTCACAATTTAGAAAGTCGACATATTTTCCTCTTACTAGAAATTTCATTGTGGTCGGTAACGTTGGTGAATTAACAGAAATTGAAAGAGAGGGATTCGAACCCTCGGTAAACAAAAGCCTACATAGCAGTTCCAATGCTACACCTTGAACCCCCACCCGCGGTGCCCATCTTCTGGTATATAAGTCATTTTGACCTAGAAAAAAAGGGACATTTACATCTATGCCCTTAACTCGAACCCACTACTCAGTTTTGCCCCTAATTTTTAGGTATGCTCAGTTTTGCCCCTTTGCCGTTAGTTTCACTTATAGAAATGCCCTTCTCTCCCGTTACCGTCCGGTCAAAGGTCTTTGACCGTCCTGAAAAAATAGCAAACAAAATCACAAAAATTTGAAAATTTGTGGGATTGAAGATACTCATGTCTGCAAGGTGTGTACAAATTGGCATGCCGTTTGGACACACTGGGAGCTCATGGCAAAGGAAAACATAAATTTTGTATGCATGTGAATAGTAAATTCAAAAAATAGAAAACAAATCAAAAAAATATGAAATTTTGTGGGACTGAATATACTCAGGTGCGCAAGATGTATGCACAATTTTGTTGTGTTTGGACATCGTAGGAGCTTGTGGAGAGAAAAACAAATTTTAGCTAAAAAAACTTTGAAAAAAATGCACTATTTTGTTTTTTCTCTAGAGCGCCTCGTACATCATTTGATCACCAAAACTTGCAAGCACCTTGTGCACTCAAGCCTCTTTGACGATAAAAAATTCAAATTGTTTTGCTATTTTTTTTCAAATTTACTATTCATAGGTTTAAATTACTTTTGTTTTCCTTTGCCACGAGCTCCAGCAGTGTCCAACTAACACAAAAAATTGCACGCGCCTTGTGGACATGACTATCTTCGATCCCACAAAATTTCAGATTTTTTGCTATTTTTTCTAAATGGTCAAAGTACTTTAACCGGATGGTAACGACGCAAAAGGGCATTTCTATAAGTGACATTAACGGCGGAGGGGTAAAACTGAGCATACCTGAAAATGAGGGGCAAAACTGAGTAGTGGGTTCGAGTTAGGGGCACAACTCGAATTGGCCCTAGAAAAAATAAGGGGGAGACTTTCGAGACGAAGCGCCGCCGCCTCGAGGCGGAACTTGGGCAGGAGCACTTTTGCCCTTCGGTGGAGCGATTCCGCCAGGGGAACTTCCCTCCCGGAGGGGGAAATCATCATCATCATCATCGCCAACAACTCTCCTATCTTGGTGAGGGCAATCCCCATCAACATCTTCAACAACACCATCTCCTCTCAAATCCTATTTCATCTCTTGTGTTCAATCTTGTTACCGGAACTATAGATTGGTGCTTGTGGGTGACTAGTAGTGTTGATTACATCTTGTAGTTGATTACTATATGGTTTATTTGGTGGAAGATTATATGTTCAGATCCATTATGCTATTTAATACTCCTCTAATCTTGAACATGTTTATCATTTGTGAGTAGTTACTTTTGTTCTTGAGGTCACAGGAGAAATCATGTTGCGAGTAATCATGAGAACTAGATATGTGTTCAATATTTTGATAGTATGTATGTTGTTATTCCCTTAGTGGTGTTATGTGAACACCGACTACATGACACTTCACCATATTTTGGCATAAGGGAATGCATTGTGGAGTAGCAATTAGATGGTGGGTTGCGAGAGTGACAGAAGCTTAAACCCCAGTTTATGCGCTATTTCGTAAGGGACCGATTGGATCCAAAAGTTTAATGCTATGGTTAGAATTTATTCTTAATACTTTTCTTGTAGTTGTGGATGCTTGCGGGAGCGTTAATCATAAGTACAAGGTCTGTTCAAGTAAGAACATCACCTAAGCACCGGTCCACCCACATATCAAATTATCAAAGTAGCGAACACAAATCAAACCAACATGATGAAAGTGACTAGATGAAATTCCCGTGTACCATCAAGAACGCTTTGCTTATCATAAGAGACCGTTTTGGCCTGTCCTTTGCCTTAAAAGGATTGGGCTACCTTGCTGCACTTTTTTTTACTACTAATGTTACTTGCTCGTTACAAATTATCTTGCTATCAAACTACTCCGTTACTTACAATTTCAACACTTGCAGATATTACCTTACTGAAAACTACTTGTCATTTCCTTCCGCTCCTCGTTCGGTTCAAAACTCTTACTTATCGAAAAGAGCTACAATTGATCCCCTATACTTGTGGGTCATCAAGGCTATTTTCTGGCACCGTTGCCGAGGAGTGAAGCGCCTTTGGTAAGTGGAATTTGGTAAGGAAGCATTTATATAGTGTGCTGAAATTTATTGTCACTTGTTACTATGGAAAACAATCCGTTGAGGGGTTTGTCCGGGGTATCTTCACCTCGTCCGGAACCACAATTAGCTACCCCTCAACCTACTGCACCTATTGAAAATATTGAATATGAAATTCCTTCGGTTATGATAGAACAACTGCTAGCTAATCCTAATAAGGAGATGGAACCGAACATCCTGATATGCACTTGATATATGTGGAACAAATTTGTGGATTGTTTTAGCTTGCAGGTTTACCCAAGGATGAAGTGATGAAAAAGGTTTTCACTTTATCTTTGAAGGTAAAAGCATTGGCATGGTATAGGCTATATGATGATATTGGATCATCGAATTGGAATCGTTTGAAATTGGAGTTCCAGCAAAAAAAAATCCTATGCATCTAGTTCATCATGATCGGAATTATATATATAATTTTTGGCCTCGTGAAGGAGAAAGTATCGCTCTAGCTTGGGGGAGGCTTAAGTCAATGTTATATTCATGCCCCAATCATGAGCTCTCAAGAGAAATTATTATCCAGAATTTTTATGCTCGGCTTTCTCGCAATGATCAAACCATGCTTGATACTTCTTGTGCTGGTTCATTTATGAAGAAGACTATTGAATTCCAGTGGGATCTTTTGGAAAGAATTAAATGCAACTCTGAAGATTGGGAACTCGATGAAGGTAAAGAGTCAGGCATTAAACTTAAGTATGATTGTGTTAAATCTTTTATGGATACTGATGCTTTTCAAAAGTTTAGCACTAAATATGGACTTGACTCTGAGATAGTAGCCTACTTTTGTGAATCATTTGCTACTCATGTTGAACTCCCTAAGGAGAAGTGGTTTAAATATCACCCACCTATTAAATAAGAAATTAAAGAACCAGTACCAGTTATAGAAGAAACTATACTTTATAGATCCAGTTGTTCCTTCTTCTTATATTGAGAAACCACCTTTCCCTGCTAGGATTAAGGAACATGCAAAAGTTTCAACTATGGTTAACAAAAGCTATATTAGAACACCTAAACCTGATGAACAAATTAAAGTTGAACCTAGTATTGCTATGGTTAAATATCTCTTGGAAGAAGATATGGATGGACATGTTATTTACTTCTATGAAGAAGCTGCTAGAATTGCCAAACCTGATAAGAAAGATAAACATATACCTGTTGTTGGCATGCCTGTTATCTCAGTTAAAATAGGAGATCACTGTTATCATGGTTTATGTGACATGGGTGCTAGTGTGAGTGCTATTCCTTACATTTTATATGAAGAAATCATGAAAGACATAGCACGTGCTGAGATAGAAGAAATAGATGTTACTATTAAACTTGCTAATAGAGACACTATATCACCATTTGGGATTATTAGAGATGTTGAAGTCTTGTGTGGGAAAATAAAATACCCTACTGATTTTCTTGTTCTTGGTTCCCCACAAGATGACTTTTGTCCCATTATCTTTGGTAGACCTTCCTTGAATACAGTTAATGCTAAGATAGATTGTAAGAAACAAACTGTTGGTGTTAGCTTTGGTGATGAGTCTCGTGATTTTAATTTTTCCAAGTTTAGTAGAAATCATCATGAAAAAGAATTGCCTAGTAAGGATGAATTAATTGGTCTTGCTTCTATTGTTGTTCCACCTACTGATCCTTTAGAACAATATTTGCTAGACCATGAAAATGATTTACATATGCATGAAAGAAATGAAATAGATAAGGTTTTCTTTGAACAACGTCCTCTGCTTAAACACAATCTGCCTATTGAAACTCTAGGAGGTCCTCCTCCACCTAAAGGGGATCTTGTGTTTGAATTAAAACAATTGCCAGACACTTTGAAATATGCTTATCTCGATGAAAAGAAGATATATCCTGTTATTATTAGTGCTAACTTTTCAGAACATGAAGAAGAAAGATTATTGAAAGTTCTAAGGAAGCACCAGACTGCTATTGGATATACTCTTGATGATTTAAAGGGCATTAATCCCACTCTATGTCAGCACAAAATTAATATGGAACCTGATGCTAAACCCTTGTTGATCACCAATGTCGATTGAATCCAAAAATGAAGGAAGTGGTAAGAACGGAAATCTTAAAACTTCTGGAAGAAGGTATAATCTATCCTATAGCTAATAGTATATGGGTAAGTCCTGTTCATTGTGTCCCTAAGAAAGGAGGTTGCTACCTCTTGAGCACTGCGTTGGTTTTCCCCGAAGAGGGAGGGATGATGCAGCAAAGTAGCGTAAGTATTTCCCTCAGTTTTTGAGAACCAAGTTATCAATCCAGTAGGAGGATATGCGCGAGTCCCTCGCACCTGCACAAAACAAATAAATCCTCGCAACCAACGCGATAAGGGGTTGTCAATCCCTACACGACCACTTATGAGAGTGAGATCTGATAGATATGATAAGATAATATTTTTGGTATTTTTGTGATAAAGATGCAAAGTAAAAATAAAAGAAAAGTAAAAAGCAAAGGAAATAACTAAGTATTAGGAGATTAATATGATGAAGATATACCCGGGGGCCATAGGTTTCACTAGTGGCTTCTCTCGAGAGCATAAGTATTCTATGGTGGGTGAACAAATTACTGTTGAGCTGTAGCGACCCGACCCGAATGGATCAAGTCTCTGTGCTTAAGTGTCATCCCTGGATCGGTATGCTGACACACACAGTACTCGAGGATTTATAACAGAGGTAAATCACATGTATAAGTAATGTAAAATACTATTACCTCAATCCAAAATAGCGGAAGTAACAAGGTTGTGGATTCCCATCAACACCAACGGCAAAGTTGAGTGTAGAAATCATAACCCTAACGTATCACTTACTCGTCGTAAGAAATCCTGCAACATGAGACGTTGCAGCCACAGAGGGTCAGTACATCGAATGTACTGGCAAATTCACACCATAGAGAATGATGAACAATGGCTATCACTACATGCATATTTGGCTGGTGGAAAAGCTCTATGGTTATAGTTTTTGCGAAAAACCAATTTTTCCCTACTGCAAAGGAATAAATTTTATTTAACTATCATGGTGGTTGTTGAACATTGAGAATGGTTGACAGCATTCTCAATCCCAATTAAATAACATCATTAAACCCAACAAAATTAATTTAAAGTAACATGATGAGGTCAACAGGATAATCCAAGAACTAGATACTCAAGATGTCCATAACCGGGGACACGGCTAACCATGATTAGTTTATTACACTCTACAGAGGTTTGCGCACTTTTCCCCACAAGACTCGATCGCCTCCGTTTGGTTTCTCGCACTGCATGGTGTTTGAGAAGACGGATGACCGAGACATAGTCTTTCAGAAGCGCTAGCACCTTACGATCGGGTAGACCGTACCACCTACATCCCCTACATCTGCTAGTCTACCACTGTAAGAGTTCGCACGACTTAGTCAACTATGCTAGAGCCCATAATTGCTTGTGGCTGCACACGGAAGTTTCTAGTATGAATAGTCTCATGATCCCTTTGAGCCTGGGTGGTGGTCCAAAAGAAAACAGGCAATCCTGGTCTACCCTGGTGCCTAGACAGGCAAATCCGGGAATAACCAGGTACCTCAATCCACCCAGATGTGTGTTTAAGTTGCCACCTTAAGTAAACCATTAACTAACAATCTCACATCTGTCATGAATACTGCCAAAACCCAATCCACGTCTACGAGCATAGCATGGCAATGTAAGCCTAACATAATAGTAACTCCCAAGGGTTTGATAATAAACAGGTAATAGGTTCCTACCTCATCAACTACTTCCCAATACCCACATGTTATCAATTTCTAACCATGCAATGTTTGAGGGTTGAAACTAATGCATAAAACTGGGTGTTAAAGGGATATGATCAAAGTGTGAACTTGCCTGCAATGTTGATGAAGATGATTCGCACTCAAAACTCTTGATAGATCTACTCGTCTCACTCCGGCCAATCTATCGTAATCAAGCAATAGTAACCACACATAAGCAATCACTCAAAAGATCAGAAAAGAACGAAGAAGACGATTCAGAAAACTTCAAAACCAAGAAAATAACTCTTGCAACATAAAAAAATTTCTAACAGTACCAAAATTATGTGAATTTGGCCTTATTAGAATATTTAGGTCAAGAGCTTCGATTTGCAAAAAGAATCAACTCAAACGGAGCTACGAAACTCAAGTTATGATCAAACGAAGTTTGAATCTAAATCTGATCTAATTCAAAATTTTAAAACTTTCAAAACATGTTTAAGTTGTTTTACTGGATAGAGGAGATCGTAACGAAGACGTGGGCGTTGGTTTCGTTGGATTTGGACTAACGAGTAAAAAGGTATAGTCATTTGAAAATCAGGGACTAATTTGTAAATAAAATCTTCAGGGATAGGTCCCTGGCCGAAATTAACAGAAAAAGAAAACACTAAATGACGAATGTTCACTAACTAGTTCTAAACAGAGAACGTTCTCTAAATAGATCTAACTAAAAAAACTAAACCGGTTTTTTAAACAAAAACCGAAATAAACCTAAAGGAAAATAAACCGGACCGGGGCGGTTTTATACCGGTTCGGGGCGGTTCTTCGGTGAGGAACCGGCGGCGGATCTCCAGCGAGGGCGGCACGAATCCGGCGACCGCGAGGAGCGGTGACAGCGGCGGGTGGCGGCGCGGCTAAGGCGGCGAGCGGCGCGGGGCGGAGCAGCAAGCCGGCGGCAGCAGCGGGGAAGCAGCAGCGGCGGCGGCGCGCGGCACGGGGCGGCGAAGCGTGCAACGGCGGCGGCGAAGTCCGGCGAGGCGGCGCGATGCGGCGGGGCGCGGCGAGTGGAGAGAGAGGGAAACGGGGCAGGGGCGGCGCCCTTTATAGGAGGGGAGGGGAGGAGGAGACGTGGAGGAGGGGTAAGCAGAGGCGGCGGCGGGAGTCCGGGCGGCGCACGGCGTCCATGGCGGCGGCGGCGCTCCCGTGCTGGCTCGGGAGACCGAGCGGAGGTCGGGGACGCGCGGGGCTGGGCTGGCTGGGCCGCGGCTTGGCTGGGTGCTGGGCTGGCCCAGTCGGCGAAGATTTGTTTTTTTAAAAAAACATTTTCCAGACAAATAAAATAATAAAAACGAAATAACTAAAATATTATATAGGCATATAATATATCAAAATTTTCAGAAAAAGAATATCTACAACATGAACATTTTTGTAAAATCAAATAAAATCCAGAAAAATTCAAATAATTCAAAGAGTGCTACTGGTCTAATAAAAACTCAATAAAATCATTTTAAAAATACCAAAATGATTTCAAATTAATGTTTTTCTCCAATTTTCTATTGTAGGGAATCAGGTTAACCTATTTTCCATGTATTTTGTTTTTGGAGAAAAATAATTTGATTAAAACTCAAATATCTCCAAACTGAAAATAAATTCAAAAGAACTTTGAATTTAATTCTTTGAAATCCCAACTCATATTTCACATAATTTGAAGAAGTCATTTTATCTTCTCTCATGAAAATCATTGAGCTGCATGAAGTTTATGAATTGAAATATTTCCAAATGAAATTCAATTATTTTCAAATACCCTTTCATTTAATTTAAATGGAAGAAGTCATATCATCTTCGCTCAAGGGTTTTGTATTTGAAAATAATTTGAATTCATGGAGATCAGAAAGCAAATATGAAAGTTTGGGAAAGTCCTTTTATTCCCTCTCATTTAACTTTCAAAAAGTTTCGAGTTCACTCACTTTCAGACAATCAATCAAACAATCAATCAAATCTATCTATTTATTATAACATTCCAAAATATAGAATTTTGGGATGTTACATGAGCAATTGACAGAATTGAGCATAGTTATGAGAATATCTAGGTATGATCATGTATATAGGCATCACGTCCGAGACAAGTAGACCGACTCCTGCCTGCATCTACTACTATTACTCCACTCATCGACCGCTGTCCAGCATGCATCTAGGGTATTAAGTTAATGAAAACAGAGTAACGCCTTAAGCAAGGTGACATGATGTAGAGGGATAAACTCATGCAATATGATGAAAATGCCATCTTGTTATCCTCGATGGCAATAATACAATACGTGCCTTGCTGCTCCTACTGTCACTGGGAAAGGACACCGCAAGATTGAACCCAAAGCTAAGCACATCTCCCATTGCAAGAAAGATCAATCTAGTAGGCCAAACCAAACTGATAATTCGAAGAGACTTGCAAAGATAACCAATCATACATAAAAGAATTCAGAGAAGATTCAAATATTGTTCATAGATAGACTTGATCATAAACCCACAATTCATCGGTCTCAACAAACACATCACAAAAAGAAGATTACATCGAATAGATCTCCACAAGAGAGGGGGAGAACATTGTATTGAGATCCAAAAAGAGAGAAGAAGCCATATAGCTCCTAACTATGGACCCGTAGGTCTGAGGTGAACTACTCACACTTCATCGGAGGGGATATGGTGTTGATGTAGAAGCCCTCCATGATCGATGCCCCCTCCGGCGGAGCTCCGGAACAGGCCCCAAGATGGGATCTCGTGGATACAGAAAGTTACGGTGGTGGAATTAGGGTTTTGGCTCCGTATCTGATCGTTTGGGGGTACGTAGGTATATATAGGAGGAAGGAGTACGTCGGTGGAGCAACAGGTGGCCCACGAGGGTGGAGGGCGCGCCTGGGGGGCGTAGGCACCCCCTACCTTGTGGCCTCCTCTTTTGTGTCTTGACGTAGGGTCCAAGTTTCCTGGGTCTTGTTCGTTGAGAAAATCATGTCCCCGAAGGTTTCATTCCGTTTGGACTCCGTTTGATATTCCTTTTCTTCGAAACCCTAAAATAGGCAAAAAACATCAATTCTGGGCTGGGCCTCCGGCTAATAGGTTAGTCCCAAAAATAATATAAAAGTGGATAATAAAGCCCAATAATGTACAAAATAGTAGATAATATAGCATGGAGCAATCAAAAATTATAGATACGTTGGAGACGTATCAAGCATCCCCAAGCTTAATTCCTGCTCGTCATCGAGTAGGTAAATGATAAAAACAGATTTTCTGATGCGGAGTGCTACTTGGCATAATTTTAATGTAATTCTTCTTAATTGTGGTATGAATATTCAGATCCGAAAGATTCAAGACAAAAGTTCCTATTGACATAAAAATAATAATACTTCAAGCATACTAACAAAGCAATTATGTCTTCTCAAAATAACATGGCCAAAGAAAGTTCATCCCTACAAAATCATATAGTTTAGTCATGCTTCATTTTCGTCACACAAGAATGCTCTCATCATGCACAACCCTGATGACAAGCCAAGCAATTGTTTCGTACTTTAGTAATCTCAAACCTATAAACTTTCACGCAATATATGAGCGCGAGCCATGAACATAGCACTATGGGTGGAATAGAATATAATGACGGGGTTTATGTGGAGAAGACAAAAAAGGAGAAAATCTCACATCAACGAGGCTAATCAATGGGCTATGGAGATGCCCACCGATTGATGTTAATGCAAGGAGTAGGGATTGCCATGCAACAGATGCACTAGAGCTATAAATGTATGAAAGCTCAACAAAAGAAACTAAGTGGGTGTGCATCCAACTTGCTTGCTCACGAAGACCTAGGGCACTTGAGGAGGCCCATTGTTGGAATACACAAGCCAAGTTCTATAATGAAAATTCCCACTAGTATATGAAAGTGACAAAACAAGAGACTCTCTATCAGGAAGATTACGGTGCTACTTTGAAGCACAAGTGTGGCAAAGGATAGTAACATTGTCCCTTCTCTCTTTTTCTCTCATTTTTTTCTTTTCTTTTTTTCTCTTTTGGGCCTTCTCTTCCCTTTTTATGGCCTTTCTCTTTTTTGGGCCTTTTTTATGGCCTCCCTTTTTTTAATTCCTCACTTGGGACAATGCTCTAGAAAATGATGATCATCAGACTTCTATTTATTTATAACTCAATGATTACAACTCGATACTAGAACAAAATATGACTCTATATGAATGCCTCCGGCGGTGTACCGGGATATGTAATGGACCAAGAGTGACATATATGAAAGAATTATGAACAGTGGCTTTGCCACAAATACTATGTCAACTAGATGATCATGCTAAGCAATATGACACTAATGAATGTGTCATGATAAACGGAATGGTGGAAAGTTGCATGGCAATATATCTCAGAATGGCTATGGAAATGCCATAATAGGTAGGTATGGTGGCTGTTTTGAGGAAATATAAGGAGGTTTATGTGTGAAAGAGCGTATCATATCACGGGGTTTGGATGCACCGGCGAAGTTTGCGCCAACTCTCAATGTGAGAAAGGGCAATGCACGGTACCGAAGAGGCTAGCAAGGATGGAAGGGTAAGAGTGCGTATAATCCATGGACTCAACATTAGTCATAAAGAACTCACATACTTGCAAAAATCTACAAGTCATTAAAAACCTCGGCACTATGCGCATGCTCCTAGGGTGATAGATTGGTAGGAAAAGACCATCGCTTGTCCCCGACCGCCACTCATAAGGAGGACACTCAAATAACACCTCATGTTTCAATTTTTTTACATAACGTTTACCATACGTGCATGCTACGGGACTTGCAAACTTCAACACAAGCATTTCTCAATTTCATAGCTACTCAACTAGCACGACTTTGATATTATTACCTCCATATCTCAAAACAATCATCAAGCATCAAACTTCTATTAGTATTCAAAACACTCATAAGAAAATTTTAATAATCTTGAATACCTAGCATATTAGGATTTTAAGCAACTTACCATGCTATTTACGACTCTCAAAATAATCTAAGTGAAGCATGAGAGATCAATAGTTTCTATAAAACAAATCCACCACCGTGCTCTAAAAGATATAAGTGAAGTACTAGAGCAAAACTATATAACTCAAAAGATATAAGCGAAGCACATAGAGTATTCTAACAAATTCCAAATCATGTATGGCTCTCTCAAAAGGTGTGTACAACAAGGATGATTGTGGTAAACTAAAAAGTAAAGACTCAAATCATACAAGATGCTCCAAGCAAAACACATATCATGTGGCGAATAAAAATATAGCTCCAAGTAAAGTTACCGATAGAAGTAGACGAAAGAGGGGATGCCTTCCGGGGCATCCCCAAGCTTTGGCTTTTAGGTGTCCTTAGATTATCTTGGGGGTGCCATGGGCATCCCCAAGCTTAGGCTCTTGCCACTCCTTGTTCCATGATCCATCAAATCTTTACCCAAAACTTGAAAACTTCACAACACAAAACTCAAAGTAGAAAATCTCGTGAGCTCCGTTAGCGAAAGAAAACAAAAGACCACTTCAAGGTACTTGATACGTCTCCAACGTATCTATAATTTTTGATTGCTCCATGCTATATTATCTACTGTTTTGGACTATATTGGGCTTTATTTTCCACTTTTATATTATTTTTGGGACTAACCTATTAACCGGAGGCCCAGCCCAGAATTGCTGTTTTTTGCCTATTTCAGTGTTTCAGATAAACGGAATATCAAACGGAATAAAATCTTCGGGAACGTGATTTTCTCACCGAACGTGATCCAGGAGACTTGGACCCTGCTCCAAGGAACAAAAGAGGCGGTCACGAGGGTGGGGGGCGCCCCCCTGCCTCATGGGCCCCTCGTTGCTCCTCCGACGTACTTCTTCCTCCTATAATACACACGTACCCCCAAACGATCAGAACAGGAGCCAAAAACCTAATTCCATCGCCGCAACTTTCTATATCCACGAGATCCCATCTTGGGGCCTGTTCCGGAGCTCCGCCGAAAGAGGGCCGTCATCACGGAGGGCTTCTACATCATCATAGCCTCTCCGATGAAGTGTGAGTAGTTTACCTTAGACCTTAGGGTCCATAGTTAGTAGCTAGATGGCTTCTTCTCTCTCTTTGAATCTCAATACAAAGTTCTCCCCCTCTCTTGTGGAGATCTATTCGATGTAATCTTCTTCTTGCGGTGTGTTTGTTGAGACCGATGAATTGTGGGTTTATGATCAAGTCTATCTATGAATAATATTTGAATCTTCTCTGAATTCTTTTATGTATGATTGGTTATCTTTGAGAGTCTCTTCGAATTATCCGTTTGGTTTGGCTAACTAGATTGGTAGTTCTTGCCATGGGAGAAGTGCTTAGCTTTGGGTTTGATCTAGCGGTGTCCTTACCCAGTGACAGAAGGGGCAGCAAGGCACGTATTGTATCGTTGCCATCAAGGATAACAAGATGGGGTTTATTTCATATTGCATGAATTTATCTCTCTACATCATGTCATCTTGCTTAAGGCGTTACTCTGTTTTAACTTAATACTCTAGATGCATGCTGGATAGCGGTTGTTGAGTGGAGTAATAGTAGTAGATGCAGAATCGTTTCGATCTACTTGTCATGGACGTGATGCCTATATACATGATCATGCCTAGATATTCTCATAACTATGCTCAATTCTGTTCATTGCTCAACAGTAATTTGTTCACCCACCATAGAATACTTATGCTCTCGAGAGAAGCCACTAGTGAAACTATGACCCCCGGGTCTATTCTCATCATATCAATCTCCATCACTTTAATCTTGCTTTGCTTTTTACTTTGCTTTTACTTTTTACTTTGCATCTTTATACCAAAAATACCAAAAATATTATATCTATCAGATCTCACTCTCGTAAGTGATCGTGAAGGGATTGACAACCCCTAATCACATTGGTTGCGAGTAGCTATCGCTTTGTGCAGGTACGAGGGACTTGAGCGTGGGCTCCTACTGGATTGATACCTTGGTTCTCAAAAACTGAGGTTAATACGTACGCTACTCTGCTGCATCATCCCTTCCTCTTCGGGGAAAACCAACGCAAGCTCAAGACGTAGCAGTAATGTAATGAACTCATTATTTATTTATATTGGTGTTAAACCTACTGTATTCCAACTTCTGTATGGTTTATAAACTATTTTACTAGCCATAGATTCATCAAAATAAGCAAACAACACACGAAAACAGAATCTGTCAAAAACAGAACAGTCTGTAGTAATCTGTAGCTAGCGCAAGATCTGGAACCCCAAAAATTCTAAAATAAATTTCTGGACGTGAGGAATTTATCTATTAATCATCTGCAAAATGAATTAACTAAATATCACTTTCCAAATAAAAATGGCAGCAGTTCTCGTGAGCGCTAAAGTTTCTGTTTTTTACAGAAAGTGTAACAAGACTTTCCCCAAGTCTTCCCAACGGTTCTACTTGGCACAAACAGTAATTAAACACAAAAAAACACAACCTAAACAGAGGCTAGATAAATTATTTATTACTAAACAGGAGAAAAAAATCAAGGAATAAAAATAAAATAGGGTTGCCTCCCAACAAGCGCTATCGTTTAACGCCCCTAGCTAGGCATAACAAGCAAGGATAGAGCTAGGTATTGCCATCTTTGGTAGGCAATCCATAAGTGGCTCTCATAATAGATTCATAAGGTAATTTAATTTTCTTTCTAGGAAAGTGTTCCATGCCTTTCCTTAATGGAAATTGGAACCTAATATTTCCTTCCTTCATATCAATAATTGCACCAATCGTTCTAAGGAAAGGTCTACCAAGAATAATAGGACATGAAGGATTTCAATCTATGTCAAGAATAATAAAATCTATGGGCACATAATTACTATTTGCAACAATAAGAACATAATCAATTCTTCCCATAGGTTTCTTAATAGTGGAATCCGCAAGGTGCAAGTTTAGAGAGCAATCATCAAAAACACGGAAACCTAACAAATCACATAAAGTCTTTGGAATCGTGGAAACACTAGCACCCAAATCACATAAAGCATAGCATTCATAATCTTTAATTTTAATTTTAATAGTTGGTTCCCACTCATAATAGAGCTTTCTAGGGATAGAAACTTCCAATTCAAGTTTTTCTTCATAAGATTGCATCAAGGCATCAACAATATGTTTAGTAAACGCTTTATTTTGACTATAAGCTTGAGGAGAATTTAGCACGGATTGCAACAAGGAAATACAATCAATCAAGGAGCAATTTTCATAGTCAAATTCCTTGAAATCCATAATAGTGGGTTTAGCAACATCTAGGGTTTTAATTTCTTCAATCCCACTTTTATCAATTTTAGCATCAAGATCAAAAAATTCTGAATTATTGGAACGCCTTCTAGGTAAAGGTGGATCATATTCAGTCCCATCATTATCAAGATTCATATTGCAAAACAAAGATTTAATAGGGGACACATCAATAACTTTTATATCTTCATCTTTATTTTCATAGGAACTAGAAGAACACACTCTCATAAAGGCATCTTTCTTAGCACGCATCCTATCGGTTCTTTCTTTGCACTCATCAATGGAAATTCTCATGGATTTGAGAGACTCATTGATATCATGCTTAGGTGGAATAGATCTAAGTTTCAAAGAATCAACATCAAGAGAAATCCTATCAACGTTCATAGCCAACTCATCATTCTTAAGCAATTTTTCTTCAATCATAGCATTGAAACTCTTTTTGCGAAGTAATAAATTCTTTAATATTAGATTCAAAATCAGAGGGCATCTTATTATAATTTCCATAAGAATTTTTGTAGGAATTACCATAATTATTAGAGGGATTACTAGGATAAGACCTAGGATTGAAATTTCCTCTATATGCATTGTTACCAAAATTGTTCCTAACAACAAAATTCACATCCATAGATTCATTATTATTATCAATAAAAGTAGACAAGGGCATATCATTAGGATCAGAAGAAACACTCTTAATAGCAAATAATTTCATAAGTTCATCCATCTTTCCACTCAAAACATTAATTTCTTCTATCGCGTGCACCTTTTTATTAGTAGATCTTTCAGTATGCCATTGATAATAATTAACCATAATATTATCTAGGAGTTTAGTAGCTTCTCCTAAAGTGATTTCCATAAAAGTGCCTCCCGCGGCCGAATCTAAAAGATTTCTAGAAGCAAAATTCAATCCAGCATAAATTTTTTTGTATAATCATCCACAAATTTAAACCATGAGTAGGGCAATTACATATCATTAGTTTCATTCTCTCCCAAGCTTGTGCAACATGTTCATGATCAAGTTGCTTAAAATTCATAATATCGTTTCTAAGAGAGATGATCTTAGAGGGAGGAAAATACTTAGAGATAAAAGCATCTTTGCACTTATTCCATGAATCAATACTATTTTTAGGCAAAGATGAAAACCAAGCTTTAGCACGATCTCTAAGCGAAAAAGGAAATAGCTTCAATTTAACAATATCATTGTCCACATCTTTCTTCTTTTGCATATCACACAAATCAACGAAGCTATTAAGATGGGTAGCGGCATCTTCACTAGGAAGGCCGGAAAACGGATCTTTCATGACAAGATTCAGCAAATCAGTATTAATTTCACAAGATTCAGCATTGGTAAGAGGAGCAATCGGAGTGCTAATAAAATCATTATTGTTGGTATTGGTGAAGTCACACAATTTAGTGTTATCTTGAGCCATCGTGACAAGCAAGCAAACTAACACACAAGCAAACAAAAAGCAAGCGGGCAAAAAGTGGCAAATAGAGAAAGAGAGGGAGGATAGAGAGAGAGGGCGAATAAAACGGCAAGGGTGAAGTGGGGGAGAGGAAAACGAGAGGCAAATGGAAAATAATGTAATGCAGGAGATAAGGGTATGTGATGGGTACTTGGTATATTGACTTTTGCATAGACCTCCCCGGCAACGGCGCCAGAAATCCTTCTTGCTACCTCTTGAGCACTGCGTTGGTTTTCCCCGAAGAGGAAGGGATGATGCAGCAAAGTAGCGTAAGTATTTCCCTCAGTTTTTGAGAACCAAGGTATCAATCCAGTAGGAGGCTACGCGCGAGTCCCTCGCACCTGCACAAAACAAATAAATCCTCGCAACCAACGCGATAAGGGGTTGTCAATCCCTACACGACCACTTAAGAGAGTGAGATCTGATAGATATGATAAGATAATATTTTTGGTATTTTTGTGATAAAGATGCAAAGTAAAAAATAAAAGCAAAGTAAAAAGCAAAGGAAATAACTAAGTATTAGGAGATTAATATGATGAAGATAGACCCGGGGGCCATAGGTTTCACTAGTGGCTTCTCTCGAGAGCATAAATATTCTACGGTGGGTGAACAAATTACTGTTGAGCAATTGACAGAATTGAGCATAGTTATGAGAATATCTAGGTATGATCATGTATATAGGCATCACGTCCGAGACAAGTAGACCGACTCCTGCCTGCATCTACTATTATTACTCCACTCATCGACCGCTATCCAGCATGCATCTAGAGTATTAAGTTAATGAAAATAGAGTAACACCTTAAGCAAGATGACATGATGTAGAGGGATAAACTCATGCAATATGATGAAAACCCCATCTTGTTATCCTCAATCGCAACAATACAATACGTGCCTTGATGCCCCTACTGTCACTGGGAAAGGACACCGCAAGATTGAACCCAAAGCTAAGCACTTCTCCCATTGCAAGAAAGATCAATCTAGTAGGCCAAACCAAACTGACAATTTGAAGAGACTTGCAAAGATAACCAATCATACATAAAATAATTCAGAGAAGATTCAAATACTGTTCATAGATAGACTTGATCATAAACCCACAATTCATCGGTCTCAACAAACACACCGCAAAAAGAAGATTACATTGAATAGATCTCCACGAGAGAGGGAGAGAACATTGTATTAAGATCCAAAAAGAGAGAAGAAGCCATCTAGCTACTAACTATGGACCCGTAGGTGTGAAGTAAACTACTCACACTTCATCGGAGAGGCTTGGATGATGATGTAGAAGCCCTTCGTGATCGATGCCCCCTCCGACGGAGCTCCGGAACAGGCCCCAAGATGGGATCTTGTGGATACAGAAAGTTGCGGCGGTGGAATTAGGGTTTTGGCTCTGTATCTGATCGTTTGGGGGTACGTAGATATATATAGGAGGAATGGGTACGTTGGTGGAGCAACAGGGGGCCCACGAGGGTGGAGGGTGCGCCTGGGGGGGGGGGGGGGAGGCGGGGGGGGGGGGGGGTAGGCGCGCCCCCGTACCTCGTGGCCTCCTCTTTTGTGTCTTGACGTAGGGTCCAAGTCTCCTGGGTCTTGTTCGTTGAGAAAATCACGTTCCCAAAGGTTTCATTCCGTTTGGACTCCGTTTGATATTCCTTTTCTTTGAAACCCTGAAACAGGCAAAAAACAACAATTCTGGGCTGGGCCTCCGGTTAATAGGTTAGTCCCAAAAATAATATAAAAGTGGATAATAAAGCCCAATAATGTCCAAAACAGTAGATAATATAGCATGTAGCAATCAAAAATTATAGACACGTTGGAGACGTATCAGAGGTATTATTGTTGTTCCTAATGATAAGATTGAACTTATTCCACAAAGAATTGTTACACGCTATAGAATGGTAATTGATTACAGAAAATTAAACAAAGCAACTAGAAAAGATCATTACCCCTTGCCTTTTATTGATCAAATGCTTGAAAGATTATCTAAGCACACACACTTTTGCTTCCTAGATGGATACTTTGGCTTTTCACAAATACCTGTTTCTCAACCTGAGCAAGAAAAGAATACTTTTAGGTGTCCCTTTGGAACTTATGCTTGTAGACGTATGCTTTTTGGTTTATGTAATACACCTGCTACCTTTCAAAGATGTATGACTGCTATATTCTCTGAATTTTGTGAAAAGATTGTTGAGGTTTTCATCGATGACTTTTCTATTTATGGGAAGTCTTTTGATGATTGTTTAAGCAATCTTGAGTGAGTTTTGCAGAGATGTGAACAAACAAATCTTGTCTTGAATTGGGAGAATTGCCACTTTATGGTTAATGAAGGCATTGTCTTGGGTCATAAATTTTTTTAAAGAGGTATTGAAGTGGACCAAGCTAAGGTTGATGCAATTGAGAAAATGCCATGTCCTAAGGACATCAAAGGTATTCGTGGTTTCCTAGGTCATGTTGGTTTCTATAGGAGATTTATCAAAGACTTTTCTAAAATTTCTAGGCCTCTTACTAATCTTTTGCAAAAGGATATTCCTTGTTTTTAATGTTGATTGTTTAGAAGCCTCTGAAACACTCAAGAAAGCCTTAATATCTGCACCTATTGTTCAACCACCTGATTGGAACTTGCCTTTTGAAATTATGTGTGATGCTAGTGATTATGTTCTTGGTGCTATTCTAGGACAAAGAGTTGATAAGAAACTTAATGTTATTCATTATGCTAGTAAAACTCTAGACAGTGCTCAAAGAAATTATGCTACTACTGAAAAAGAATTCTTAGCAGTGGTGTTTGCTTGTGATAAATTTAGATCTTATATTGTTGATTCCAAAGTAACTGTTCACATAGACCATGCTGCTGTTAAATATCTTATAGAAAATAAAGATGCTAAACCTAGACTTATTCGTTGGGTTCTCTTGTTGCAAGAATTCGATTTACATATCATTGATAGAAAAGGAGCTGAGAACCCCATAGCTGATAATTTGTCTAGGCTTGAAAATGTGCTTGATGACCCACTACCTATTGATGATAGTTTTCCTGATGAGCAACTAGCTGCAATAAATGTTGCTAATAGTACTCCTTGGTATGCTGACTATGCTAATTACATTGTTGCTAAATATTTACCACCTAGCTTTACATACCAGCAAAATAAAAAAATTATTCTATGATTTAAGACATTACTTTTGGGATGACCCACATCTTTATAAAGAAGGAGTTGATGGTATTATTAGACGTTGCATACCTAAGCATGAACAGGGACAAATCCTATAGAAATTTCACTCCAAGGCTTATGGAGGGCATCATGCTGGAGATAGAAATGCTCAGAAGGTATTGCAATATGGATTATATTGGCCTAATCTCTTCAAGGATGCCCGTAAGTTTGTCTCTTCTTGTGATGAATGTCAAAGAATAGGTAATATTGGTAAGCATCAAGAAATGCATATGAATTATTCACTTGCCGTTGAACCATTTGATGTTTGGGGATTTGATTACATGGGACCTTTTCCTTCCTCTAATGGGTATACACATATTATGGTTGATGTTGATTATGTTACTAAACGGGTAGAATCCATTCCAACTAGTAGTGCTGATCACAACACCTCTATTAAAATGCTTAAGGAAGTTATTTTCCCAAGGTTTGGAGTCCCTAGATATTTAATGACTGATGGTGGTTCACACTTTATTCATGGTGCTTTCCGTAAGATGCTTGCTAAGTATGATGTTAACCATATAGTTGCATCACCCTATCATCCTCAGTCTAGTGGTCAAGTTGTACTTAGCAATAGAGAAATAAAATTAATTTTGGAAAAGACTGTTAATAGGTCCAGGAAGAATTGGTCTAAGAAATTAGATGATGTAGTTTGGGCTTATAGAACAACATATAAAAATACCATGGGTATGTCTCCTTATAAAATGGTTTATGGAAAAGCTTGTCATTTGCCTCTTGAGTTAGAACATAAAGCATATTGGACAGTTAAAGAACTCAACTATGATTTCAAACTTGCTGGTGATAAGAGGTTATTTGATATAAGCTCCTTAGATGAATGGAGAACCCAATCTTATGAGAATCCAAAGTTATTCAAAGAAAAAGTTAAAAGATGACATGACAAAAGAATTCAAAAGCGTGAGTTTGAAGTTGGAGAATATGTTCTTTTGTACAACTCTCGTTTTAGATTTTTTGCGGGAAAGATCCTCTCGAAATGGGAAGGCCCATACATCATCGAGGAGGTTTAACGGTCTGGAGCCATCAAAATAAATAACTCCAAAGGTACTAACCCGGAGATTGTCAATGGGCAACGAATAAAGCATTATATCCCAGGTACGCCTATCAATGTTGAAAGTAATATTATCCAAACTTTGACACTAGAAGAACACATAAAAGAGTCCCTCCGGAACACTCCAGAATCGTGAAAATAAAGAGGTACGTGATACGGTAAGTAAACGGACTCCAAAAAATCCGTAAAAATATTTTTTTATCAGTTTTGAAATATTTTAAAATTTTGGAAATAAAGAAACTTCTAGGAAGCATCCCCTGGTGGGCACAAGACACCAGGGCATGCCAGGCTTGCCTGGCGCACCCAGGTGGGTTGTGCCCACCTGGGACACCTTCAGCACTCCATTTTTCTACCATATACTTGTCCTCCAAGATAAAAAATCTATATATACTTCCCAAACCTGTTGATCACCGTATCACGGAGAAATCCTCTGTTCTCTTTTCCTTGTTGTTTTCTGTTAGATCCCATCTACCATGGCCTCTTCAAGCTCCTCCAAGGACAAGTTCTTCAAGAACGTCATCAACCCATATTTGCGGGAAGTGGTGCATCACCCTCAGGTCATCCAGATGCATGAGGGGGGTGCTTCACCTCCACGATGTGCCGTGTCCCAAGGGGATGAGAACTGTGGAGTCCAGGCTTGAACTTGTGGAGCAAGCCGTCTTCTGGTGCAAGGGGATGGTGGAGCGTGGGCTCAATGCCAATCACCTCATGATCGCGGACCTTTCCCGTGATCTCAAGGTGGATGGCAAGCCCATGAAGGACATCATCTTCACCCTCCACGAGCAAATCAACTTTCTCCAAAGCCAGATCTGTGATCTTCAAAACCAAGTCTTTGAATATGAGGTGAGGTTTAAAGGTATGAGTTTGGCTGCTGGTTGCAGGAATCGCGAGACTCACTCCTCCTCTTATGATGGTGGGCCACTGCCATGGAATCCGAGGACAAGATCTCTCTTTCATCACCACCATCATCTTCTTCACCACCAAAAGAAAATTGAGTATCGGGTATGGGCACTCCCCTTGGCTTCCGCCAAGCTTGGGGGAGGTGCCCCGGTATCGTATTATCCCCCTATCTTTTTGCTTTTACTTATCCTAGTTCGATTATTTGCTTTTAGATGAAATAAAGTTTATTTCAATCCTTTCTTCTTTGGAAGTTTGCTTAGTGTTCTATCCTTGTGATCGTGTGCAAGTTATATAATAAAGTTAATTTGAGTTTTTGCTTTGTTTAATTTCATGTTGCAAATAAAGAAAGAAAATAAGAGAGGAAACAAATTAAAGAAAGGAAATAAATAAAGACAAGATTATATACTAATCCTATGGTAGGTGATGGCACCACATAAGGAAAAGTATAAGTAGATAATTTTATTAGAGATTGACAAACATAACATTAGTCAATGATGCAACTCATGAAAGAATTAATAAGAGAAGAGAAGATTCACATATAGATATACTATCCTATAAATCTTTTGTGATTGTGAGCCCTCATCAAAATATTATATGCCAAAATTGTTGATGCTGGACAAGGAAGACAACTTAATGGTTTATGTTTGTTTATATTCACATAGAAGTCATATTGTCATAGACCCTTTAACATGTGGTGCTTGCCCCTATCTTTGCTAGCCAAAAATTCTGCACTAAGTAGAGATACTACTTGTGCATCCAAAAACCCTTAAACTCAAATCTTTTTCAAGTGTCCACCATACCTACCTAGGGATTGAGAAAGATCCCTCGAGTAAGTTGTCATCGGTGCAAAAAGGCAATAAAAATTGCTTCTAAAAGTGTGAGATCATTTAGTGTAAGAGAAAATTGAGTGTTGTACGAACTTGGATGACAAAGAATAAAAGCGACATACTGCATAATAAAGGTTGTCATCTTAAGGTGCAATACAATGTGATGTTCTCTTGCACTAAGGGATTGAGCATACAAACAAATAAGCGCTTGGCAACCTCTGCTACCCTCTGCGAAGGGCATATCCTTTATTTTTATGCACTTACTTTTATGCAAGGACTCAAAGTTTTTCTTCTATTCCTTTTATTTTTCTCCTTTGGCAAGCATCATGTGGTGAGGAAAGATCTAGGCACATATGTCTAGTTGAATATAGATGGCATGAGTTATTATTGTTGACATCACCCTTGAGGTGAGTATGTTGGGAGGCGAAACTATAAGCCCCTATCTTTCTATGTGTCCGGTTGAAATGTGTTGCTCGTGGGTACGAGGTGAGTGTTAGCAATCATAGAAGACTATATGATGGTTGAGTATGTGGACTTGCCTAAAGGCTCCGACATGTGACCCTTCGAGAAAAGATGATGAATTTTAGTTGCAAAATTGACTGAGAACATAGTTTGTCGGTTTCTAATAGAATTTTTACTTTATACTTCGATTGTGTGATGAACTATTACTTATTCATGAGAAGTATATGATACAATCCCTATGTTTAATGTTGTTGCTATTATAATAATTAGCATGATGCTTCTATGTCCGTATTTTGTTTTTATCGACACCTCTCTCTCAAAGCATGTGGACATGTCTTTTGATTTCGGTTTTTGCTTGAGGACAAGCGAGGTCTAAGCTTGGGGGAGTTGATACGTCCACTTCGCATCATGTTTTCTTACTGTTATTTATAATGTTTTATCCATAATAATGCTTTTTGGCGTAATTTTAATGCCTTTTCTCTCATAATTTGCAAGGAACACATCAAGAGGGAGAATTCCGGCAGCTGGAAAGCCGGACCTGGAAAAGCTACGTCAGGCCACCTATTCTGCACAACTCCAAATGAGCTGAAACTTCATGGAGATTTTTTATGGATTATTTAAGAAATACTAGAGCCAATAAACACCAGAGGGGGCCACCAGGTGGGCACAACCCACCTGGGCGCGTCAGGCCCCCCAGGCGCGCCCTGGTGGGTTGTGGCCTCCTCACCCCACCTTCGGTGCCCATCTTGTGTTATATAAGTCATTTTGACCTAGAAAAAATAAGGGGGATACTTTCGGGACGAAGCGCCGCCGCCTCGAGGCGGAACTTGGGCAGGAGATCTTTTGCCCTCCGGCGGAGCGATTCCGCCGGGGGAACTTCCCTCCCGGAGGGGGAAATCATCGTCATCATCATCACCAACAACTCTCCTATCTTGGGGAGGGCAATCTCCATCAACATCTTCAACGGTGCCATCTCCTCTCAAACCCTAGTTCATCTCTTGTGTTCAATCTTGTTACTGGAACTATAGATTGGTGCTTGTGGGTGACTAGTAGTGTTGATTACATCTTGTAGTTGATTACTGTATGGTTTATTTGGTGGAAGATTATATGTTCAGATCCATTATGCTATTTAATACTCCTCTAATCATGAATATGTTTGTCATTTGTGAGGAGTTACTTTTGTTCTTGAGGTCACGGGAGAAATCATGTTGCAAGTAATCATGAGAACTTGATATGTGTTCAATATTTTGATAGTATGTATGTTGTTATTCCCTTAGTGGTGTCATGTGAACGTCGACTACATGACACTTCACCATATTTGGGCCAAGGGAATGCATTGTGGAGTTGCAATTAGATGGTGGGTTGCGAGACTGGCAGAAGCTTAAACCCTAGTTTATGCGCTATTTCGTAAGGGACCGATTGGATCCAAAAGTTTAATGCTATGGTTAGAATTTATTCTTAATACTTTTCTCGTAGTTGCGGATGCTTGTGGGAGGGTTAATCATAAGTAGGAGGTTTGTTCAAGTAAGAACAACACCTAAGCACCGGTGCACCCACATATCAAATTATCAAAGTAGCGAACACAAATCAAACCAACATTATGAAAGTGACTAGTTGAAATTCCCGTGTACCCTCAAGAACACTTTGCTTATCATAAGAGACCGTTTTGGCCTGTCCTTTGCCTCAAAAGGATTGGGCTACCTTGCTGCACTTTTGTTACTACTACCGTTACTTACTCATTACAAATTATCTTGCTATCAAACTACTCCGTTACTTACAATTTCAGCACTTGCAGATATTACCTTACTGAAAACTACTTGTCATTTCCTTCTGCTCCTCGTTGGGTTCGACACTCTTAGTTATCGAAAAGAGATACTATTGATCCCCTATACTTGTGGGTCATCAATCACCTTTTCCTTTTTAGGTCCTGTATGCAGCTTTCCCTTGTTCTAAAATTCTTGGCATGTAAAATAGCCTTGATAGTTATAGCATTCTTTGTAAAAATGCGTTTTGACGTATCAATCAGGCTATAATGGAAGCAGTCTTCACCTAACCCTATGCGGTATTAGCTTATTGCCTAATCTGTGTTCCCTCTTTATGTCAGATTGGCATATACACCTCTTCATGATTTAAATCGCTAGGGGCTTTATCCGGCCACATATATTTTTCAAAAATAAGAAGCCCTAACACTTTTATAGTATGCTTCGGCATCCAAAATATGGCATTATATTCATCGGCTCTGAATCATGTCTTTGGTCAATAGTTGGGTTGCCTGGCTCCTGTGGTTACTACCTTACGTTCCGCTAGTTCGGCTAGGGTTGTAAAGGGAGAACTACTGTGATTGTGTTTTCGGCTCGTCCAGTCAAACGCCTCAGTAGAGAAAGCCGAAAACTGACTGTCATGATGCGGGAGAGAGTTGGTCAGCTATTCGGCAACTTCAATTAAATCTCTCATGATTTTTTCTGTATTACACGAAGGACTGGCTTCGGCTCGGTCACGCGCCTAAGGCATCCCAATTCGGACAGCCGCATGCGCACCAGGGGCTAGTTCTTAGCCCCACTGTCAAACTCCAATGGCTAAGTGAGAGTGATAAAGCCACATAGTCCGATGCCTGGTTCGCCGCACTGACACCTCCTTTAAGGACCAAGACATTGGGTCAAGTGTGCTCATGTGCTATTCCGAACACCCCTGCACTACTAGGGAAAAGCCTAGCAGTAGCGCGGGTTTTGGGTGTATCAGTAGCGCGGGCGCCCGCGCTACTGATACGGCGCCACAGCTAACTTGTAGCAGTAGCGCGTGTATAACCCTCGCTACTGCTACGTCTGATAGCAGTAGCGTGGTTGACGCCCGCTCTACTACTACTTAGCTGTAGCGCGGGTCAAGGCCCCGCGCTACTACTACCATCCATGGTTGCTGTTGCTGGGCATCATCGTCCTCTCCAACCATGGCTGCTGCTGGTCCTGGAGGGGATGAAGTTGTCCATGGTGATGGTGGCTCACCACCCAACTTGTTCCCGCACCTCTCATCTCCTGCTCCTACAAAAGAAGAGAAAATTATTTGAATGAGGAAGAGAGAGACAGAGAGGAGTAGGAGGAGGAACTCACTGGTGGCTGCCGAAGTTGGAGCCAACGCTCGAAACCTAGATGAAGCTGCTCGTGCTCATCCTGCTGCTGCTGCTGCTTCTGCTGCCGCTCCTCCTCCTCGGCATCCTCACCCGCATCAGAATCTACAGAGCTCGTCAAACACGCAAGCCAGTCAGCGACCCCGGTGCCGAAACAGAGGACACGATGCGCGCATCACGTGGTGGGAGATGAGTCGCGGCACACATCGCTGGAAGCAGAGCTCTCACCGCCACCGTCATTGGCCAGCTCTGCGGAGCCCCCATTGGCGTCCCTCTGGACGCCGCCACCGCCCTCCGTGCCGAACCCGGTGGCCCCGGTAGCGGCAGCCTCCTCCTCCTGGACATGGCCGTCGTCCGCGTCGGGAGACGCCGAGGGAGATGAGGTCACAGAATTTGGGGAAGGCGCCGAGGTCTGAGATCGGCGGCGGCGGTGGGTGAGGATGGGAATCACAGGTGGGAGGAGAAGGGGAATGGGAGAGAGGGGGAGAGTGAGGGAGAGAGAAGGGATTCAGCCGAGGATATGGGGACTTCACCTACCTCGTACATAGTAGTAGCGAGGGGTATAAAACTGCGCTACTACTATCAACTTAGTAGTAGCGCGGGTTCATACCACTCGCTACTACTATGGCATGTTCCGGGGGCACGGTAGAGACCGCTTAGTTGTAGCGAGGGGTAAAAGCACGCGCTACTAGTAAATAGCAGTAGCGAGGGGTATAAACCCTCGCTACTAGTAAGTGTCTGCCTATAACCTTTTCCCTAGTAGTGCTGTAATATCTACGTGGGGGCTGAAGCCGACGACTGGTAAACTCTCAGATACAACAAACTGTCGCACATGAGGAATATAATTTGAGACAAAACAAGCAAACATATTATACAAAAGTCTTGTTTCATAATACAAAGTTCGGGCAGCTCAGATACATTCATTCAAAAAGAATATCCTTCAAACACTGGCCCTCTACAATGCGGGATCCTTCCAGGACTTCACCAAAATACCTCCCCGGCCTGTGGTGCTCCTTGCCTGCGGGTGGTCCCTCGGTTGCAAGCTTGGTGGCATTCATCTTCGCCCACTGCACCTTGACACGGGTGAAGGTCATCCGGGCACCTTCGATACAGATCGACTGCTTTATGGCATCAAGCCCGGGGCAGGCATTGACTAGCCGCTTCACGAGTCTGAAGTAGCTGCTGGGTATGGGCTCGGCTGGCCAAAGATGGACTATAACATCCTTCATGGCTAATCCGGCCACCCTATGCAGTTCGGTCAACTGCTTCAGCTGATCGCTAAGAGAAACCAGATGCTCTGGCGCAAGGTATTGCGACCAGAACAACTTCTCCGCCGAGATCCCCTCTTTGGCTCGGAAGAACTCCGTGGCGTCAGCAACACTCCGAGGCAGATCCGCAAATGCTCCTGGAGAACTCCAAACCCGGGTCAGTAAGATGTATCTCCTCCTTACAAATTTTCTCCGCATATTAAAGACCTTACCCGCCGCTATCTGCCTTGCCTATTGGATCTCTCGGCAGGCGCCTTGGGCTTCAACCCATGCCTCCTTCGCGCTTTGGAGGGCCTTAGCAAGTTCGGAGTCTCGATCCAAAATCTTGTGCTCCAAGGACTCACATTTGCTTATGGCATCCTTGAGCTCTTTTTGGACTTCATCCAACCTCGCTTCATGTTTTCAGCAGGCGGCTCATTCCTCCTCCGCTTCCTTTTTGGCTTCGGCCAGCGCGCTCTTGAGGGATTCGACCTCAGATGCATTCACTATGAGTATAACCATAAAACTCATTAAGATAACAAACTAGCGCTCATATCATTCCATATATATATATATAGGTACCGCATACCTTGCGTTCCCTCCAACCGCATGTTGGTGCGGATGAGTTCTTCATCAGCCCGCTCCAACTTCCACTTAAGTTTGGATACTTCAGCGGCCTGGGTGGTTGCCACTAACAGCGAAGCCTGTTTATCAACATAGACACGTATGTTATCTCCTGCGAATACTATTTGATCCTATGTTAGGCCCTTCTTCGCAAAAGCCGAACAGAGTCTCAGGGGCTACAATCTATACATAGGCATATTTTTTGCATATACAAAGCAGCTAAAGAATATTACTTCACATACCTCAAAGCCTGTTAGTATGCTGGTAAAGGCTTCGTTCAATCCGCTTTTAGCAGACTAAACCCTCTTAACCACCGTACCCATAAGAGTATGGTGGTCTTCCACAATGGAAGCGTGCTGAAGCACTTCCACCAGAGTATCTGGCGCCTCCGGATTAATAGAGGTCGCCGGCAGAGTCGACACACCCTCTTCCTTCAAAGAAGGCTGCTCGCTCGATTCCTGAGCCATACGGTTGTCCAGAATGATATTCGATTGGGGGCCGGATTGGGCATGGCCCCCGTCGCCAGTTTCCATGGGGGTCGGTTCCCCATGTTTTCGGCAGCCAAGGTGTTACCTCTGGAGCCGTCTGGGCGGCCCCGCACCTCTCTGTGGCCTGGAGAAGTTCTTCGGGACAACACTTTGATGTTGTCCGTGGCAGTGAGCGGGGAGGTCTGCAGAGGCGTCTCGCTCTCCATCATATTTGGCCTCAGCGAATTCCCAGAAGACGATGATAGTTGGGGGAGATCGCAAGCCGGACTGGAGCACACAATTCAATATTTTAAACTGCAAAGCATAAAACCGGAGATGTGTACAGTGTCCTTAGATACTTACGATCCGACTAGGGGCTTCGGCCTGGGGCACCACTCAGGGATGTCTTCGGCATCCGAGTCTGAATCTTCTGAAAGGGAAATCTTCCCCCTCTTGGACGCATCTGCCTCTAGGCCCATGGAGGCCCCCTTTTCTTCTTCCCCCCTTAAGGGGAGAATTGCTCTCCTCCTCCTCCTCCTCCTCCTCCTCCTCGTCTTCATCTCCCTCATGGGAGGAGGTAGCTCCAGTATCCCCGGACGCAGCGTCCGAGGTACCTCTTCGGCGAAGGCCACTTTTGGCCTCCTTGCCCTTCTTCTTGGTCTTCTTCTCTGGCGCTTGGTACGGCGCCAGGACCAGCATCCTTGTTAGCAGAGGAATGGCTGGGTCTTCGAGTAGCGGAGCTGGACATTGTATCCGCTCCGCCTTCTTTGTCCATCCCTAATTGAAGGATGCAAGGCTCAACATACGCTTTGATTTACAAACCGAAGTTGTATTCGGAAGTTAGAAAACTTACTGGTGTGGCCGGATGAGCGCAATCAAGGCCGATGTCATCGGTCGTCTCTGGCCACGACTTCTTGGCCTTGAAGATCAACTTCCAGATATCTTCATGCATCATGCTGAAGAATTGTTGCAGGGTCCACGGGCCCTCCGGATTGAACTCCCACATGTGGAGAGGTCGACGCTGGCAGGGGAGAATCCGGCGAAAAAGCATCACCTGAATCACATTGGTGAGGGTGGTGTTCTTCTCTATCATATTTTTGATGCACTTTTGCAGCATCGTCACTTCATCGGTGGACGCCCAGTCCAGGCCCTTGTTGATTCATGATGCAAGCCGCATTGGGGGTCCGAATTTAAACTCAGGAGTGGCCGCCCAGGTGGCGCCGCGAGGTTCGGTGATATAGAACCACTCCTGTTGCCATATCTTGACGGTCTCCACAAAAGCCCCTTTGGGCCAGGTGATGTTGGTGAGCTTGCTCACCATGGCCCCGCTGCAGTCTGCATGCCGCCCGTCGACCAGTTTCGGCTTCATATTGAAAACCTTGAGCCATAGGCCGAAGTGGGGGGAGGATGCAGAGGTGTGCCTCGCACACGATGATAAACGCCGAGATGTGGAGGAAGGAATTTGGGGCTAGATCATGGAAATCCAGCCCATAATAGAACATGAGGCCGCAGGCGAAAGGGTGGAGAGGAAACCCTAGTCCGCGGAGGAAGTGGGGGATGAATACCACTCTCTCGCCGGGGTCTGGAGTAGGAAAGACTTGTTATTTTGAGGGGAGCCTGTGCGCGATGTTCGTCGCTAGGTACCCCGCCTCCCGGAGCTCTTTGACGTTCTTCTCCGTAACGGAGGAAGCCACCCACTTGCCTTGCGAGCCGGATCCGACCATGGTTGGGACGGTTAGGTGGTGGAAAAGATTGGAAGCTTGGGCGCTGGAGCTCGAGGGCGAAGAGGCTAAGGAAGAAGGCGTGGGGTAAAAAGATGAATCTTTATCCGTTTATATGGGGAGTGGATATCAAACGCCCCCCACTAGCCTTAAAATTTGCCTATTCCCAAGGGGCTGTGTGAAGGGCATGGTTGGGTTACCCAAACATGTATTGATGAAAATCCCACAATGAGGAGGCACGATCTCTGCTTTGACAAGACATGTTAATAAAGGCCGCGCCTCGAAACACGAGGCGGGAGGCTGAGAACGGTTCAAAATAATAATAAGGCCAGACATAACATCTCGCCGAAAAAGCTGTTAGTAGACATGATTTATTTTGTTTAAGTATTTTGCCCTTGTGGTTCAGGGTTGTAACTATTATGCAGAGCCGGATATAGTTCAACAACTCTGGAGTATTCGGAGGAGGAACCCGCCTTGCAATGTCGAAGATAATCTACACGTCGGACACATCATCATTGAAGCCTGGTTCAGGGGCTACTGAGGGAGTCCTGGATTAGGGGGTCCCCGGGCGTTCGGGCTATGTGACATGGGCCGGACTGATGGGCCGTGAAGATACAAGATAGAAGTGAAGGAAATATGCCCTAGAGGGAATAATAAAGTTATTATTTATTTCCTTATATCATGATAAAAGTTTATTATTCATGCTAGAATTGTATTAACCGGAAACATAATACATGTGCGAATACATAGACAAACAGAGTGTCACTAGTATGCCTCTACTTGACTAGCTCGTTAATGAAAGATGGTTATGTTTCCTAACCATGGACAAAGAGTTGTCATTTGATTAACGAGATCACATCATTAGTTGAATGATCTGATTGACATGACCCATTCCATTAGCTTAGCACCCGATCGTTTAGTATGTTGTTATTGCTTTCTTCATGACTTATACATGTTCCTATGACTATGAGATTATGCAACTCCCGTTTGCCGGAGGAACACTTTGTGTGCTACCAAACGTCACAACGTAACTGGGTGATTATAAAGGAGCTCTACAGGTGTCTCCAAAGGTACATGTTGGGTTGGCGTATTTCGAGATTAGGATTTGTCACTCCGATTGTCGGAGAGGTATCTCTGGGCCCTCTCGGTAATGCACATCACTTAAGCCTTGCAAGCATTGCAAGTAATGAGTTAGTTGCGGGATGATGTATTACAGAACGAGTAAAGATACTTGCCGGTAACGAGATTGAACTAGGTATGGGATACCGACGATCGAATCTCGGGCAAGTAACATACCGATGACAAAGGGAACAACGTATGTTGTTATGCGGTCTGACCGATAAAAGATCTTCGTAGAATATGTAGGAGCCAATATGAGCATCCAGGTTCCGCTATTGGTTATTGACCGGAGACGTGTCTCGGTCATGTCCACATTGTTCTCGAACCCGTAGGGTCCGCACGCTTAAAGTTTCGATGACGGTTATATTATGAGTTTATGAGTTTTGATGTACCGAAGGTTGTTCGGAGTCCCGGATGTGATCACGGACATGACGAGGAGTCTCGAAATGGTCGAGACATAAAGATTGATATATTGGAAGCCTATGTTTGGATATCGGAAGTGTTCCGGGTGAAATCGGGATTTTACCGGAGTACCGGGAGGTTACCGGAACCCCCCGGGAAGTATATGGGCCTTAGTGGGCCTTAGTGGAAGAGAGGAGAGGTGGCCAGAGATGGGCCACGCGCCCCTCCCCCCCTTGGTCTGAATAGGACAAGGAGAGGGGGCCGGCCCCCCTTCCTCCTCTCTCTCCTCTTTTCCCCCCTCCGCGAATCCTATTCCAACTAGGAAAGGGGGGGAGTCCTACTCCCGGAAGGAGTAGGACTCCTCCTGGCGCGCCACCTCTTGGCCGGCCAGCCCCCCCTTTGAGCCTTTATATACGGAGGCACGGGGCACCCCTAGAGACACAAGTTGATCCACGTGATCATATTCTTAGCCGTGTGCGGTGCCCCCTTCCACCATAGTCCTCGATAATATTATAACAGTGCTTAGGCGAAGCCCTGCGACGGTAGTACATCAAGATCGTCACCACGCCGTCATGCTGACGGAACTCTTCCCCGACACTTTGCTGGATCGGAGTCCGGGGATCGTCATCGAGCTGAAGGTGTGCTAGAACTCGGAGGTGCCGTAGTTTCGGTGCTTGATCGGTCGAGCCGTGGAGACGTACGGCTACATCAACCAAGTTAACGCTTCCGTTGTCGATCTACAAGGGTACGTAGATCACACTCTCCCCCTATCGTTGCTATGCATCACCATGATCTTGCGTGTGCGTAGGAAATTTTTTGAAATTACTACGAAACCCAGCAAGAAGGCCTTCCCCCATGTCCGGATGGGACTCTCCTTGGTGTGGATGGCAAGCTTGGCGTACGGATGTGTAGTTTCCTTTCTCTGTAAACTGACTCTGTACAACCCTAGCTAGGCCCCGCCGGTGTCTATATAAACCGGAGGGTTTAGTCCGTAGAGGCTAAGACAAATCATATAGGCTAGACATCTAGGGTTTAGCCATTACGATCTCGAGGTAGATCAACTCTTGTAACCCCTATACTCATCAAAGTCAATTAAGCAGGAAGTAGGGTATTACCTCCATTAAGAGGGCCTAGACCTGGGTAAACATCATGTCCCCTGCCTCATGTTACCTCCGATCCTCAGACGCACCGTTCGGGACCCCCTACCCGAGATCTGCCGGTTTTGACACTGACACTCCCCCTGGCGCGCCCCTCCTAGCCGGCCCCCTCTCTCCCTCCCTCCTTTATATACGTGGCCAGGGGGCACCCCAATAGCACAACAGATAATCTCTTAGTCGTGAGGGGTGCCCCCCTCCACAGTTCAACACCTCGATCATATCGTCGTAGTGCTTAGGTGACGCCCCGCGCCGGTAACTTCATCATCACCATCGCCGCGCCGTCATGCTGACGGAACTCTCCCTCGTCCTCAACTGGATCAAGAGCTCGAGGGATGTCATCGTGTTGAACACGGAGGTGTCGTACGTTCGGTACTTGGATCGGTTGGATCATGAAGATGTTCAACTACATCAACCGTGTTACTAAACACTTCCGCTTTTGGTATACGAGGGTACATGGACACGCTCTCCCATCTCGTTGCTATGCATCTCCTAGATAGATCTTGCATGATCATAGGAATTTTTTTGAAATACTGCATTCCCCAACAATGGCATCCGAGCCAGGTCTATGTGTATATGCACGAGTAGAACACAAAGAGTTGTGGGCGATAATAGTCATACTGATTACCACCAATGTCTTACTTTGATTCGGCAGTATTGTTGGATGAAGCGGCCCGGACTGACATTACATGACCGCGTTCATGAGACTGGTTCTACCGATGTGCTTCGCACACAGGTGGCTGGTGGGTGTTGATTTCTCCAACTTTAGTTGAATTGAGTTTGACTACGATCGGTCCTTGTTGAAGGTTAAAACAGCACACTTGACGAAAAATCGTTGTGGTTTTGATGCGTAGGTAAGAACGGTTCTTGCTAGAAGCCCGTAGCAGCCATTTAAAACTTGCAACAACAAAGTAGAGGATGTCTAACTTGTTTTTGCAAGGCATGTTGTGATGTGATATGGTCAATATGTGATGAGATATAAATTGTTGTATGATATGATCATGTTTTGTAAAAGTTATCGGCAACTGGAAGGAGCCTTATGGTTGTCGCTTTATTATATGAAATGGAATCGCCATGTAATTGCTTTACTTTATCACTAAGCAGTAGCGATAGTCGTAGAAGCAATAGTTGGCGAGACGACAACGATGCTACGATGGAGATCAAGGTGTCAAGCCGGTGACAATGGAGATCATGACGGTGCTTTGGAGATGGAGATCAAAGGCACAAGATGATGATGGCCATATCATGTCACATATTTTGATTGCATGTGATGTTTATCTCTTTATGCATCTTATTTTGCTTAGTACGGCGGTAGCATTATAAGATGACCCCTCACTAAATTTCAAGGTACAAGTGTTCTCCCTGAGTATGCACCGTTGCTACAGTTTGTTGTGCCGAGACACCACGTGATGATCGAGTGTAATAAGCTCTACGTTCACATACAATGGGTGTAAGCCAGTTTTGCACGTGCAGAATACTCGAGTTAAACTTGACGAGCCTAGCATATGCAGATATGGCCTCAGAAAACTGAGACCGAAAGGTCAAACGTGAATCATATAGTAGATATGATCAACATAGTGATGTTCACCATTGAAAACTACCCCATCTCATGTGATGATCGGATATGGTTTAGTTGATATGGATCACGTGATCATTTAGATGACTAGAGGGATGTCTATCTAAGTGGGATTTCTTAAGTAATATGATTAATTGAACTTTAATTTATCATGAACTTAGTACCTGATAATATTTGCATATCTATGTTGTTGTAGATCAATGGCCCGTGCTATCGTTCCCTTGAATTTTAATGCATTCCTAGAGAAAGCTAAGTTGAAAGATGATGGTAGCAACTACACGGACTGGGTCCGTAACTTGAGGATTATCCTCATTGCTGCACAAAAGAATTACGTCCTAGAAGCACCGCTAGGTGCGAAACCCGTTGCAGGAGCAACTCCGGACATTATGAACGTCTGGCAGAGCAAAGCTGATGACTACTCGATAGTTCAGTGTGCCATGCTTTATGGCTTAGAATCGGGACTTCAAAGACGTTTTGAATGTCATGGAGCATATGAGATGTTCCAGGAATAGAAGTTAATATTTCAAGCAAATGCCCGAGTTGAGAGATATGAAGTCTCCAATAAGTTCTACAGCTGCAAAATGGAGGTGAATAGTTCTGTTAGTGAACACATACTCAGAATTTCTGGGTACCACAACCACTTGACTTAGCTGGGAGTTAATCTTCCTGATGATAGTGTCATTGACAGAGTTCTTCAATCACTGCCACCAAGCTACAAAGGCTTCGTGATGAACTATAATATGCAAGGCATGGAAAAGACAATTCCCGAGCTCTTCGCGATGCTAAAGGCCGCGGAGGTAGAAATCAAGAAGGGGCATCAAGTGGTGATGGTTATCAAGACCATTAATTTCAAGAAAAAGGGAAAAGGGAAGAAGGGGAACTTGAAGAAGAACAGCAAGCCAGTTGCTGCTCAGGAGAAGAAGCCCAAGTATGGACCTAAGCCTGAGACTGAGTGCTTCTACTTCAAAGGGACTGGTCACTGGAAGCAGAACTGCCCCAAGTATTTGGCGGATAAGAAGGATGGCAAAGTGAAAGGTACATTTGATATACAAGTTTATTGATGTGTACCTTACTAATGCTCGTAGTTGCGCCTAGGTATTTGATACTGGTTCTGTTGCTCATATTTGCAACTCGAAACAGGGGCTACGGATTAAACGAAGATTGGCTAAGGACGAGGTGACGATGTGTGTGGGAAATGGTTCCAAAGTCGATGTGATCGCCGTCAGCATGCTACCTCTACATCTACCGTCAGGGTTTGTTTTAGACCTAAATAATTGTTATTTGGTGCCAGCGTTGAGCATGAACATTATATCCGGATCTTGTTTGATGCGAGACAATTATTCATTTAAATCAGAGAACAATGGTTGTTCTATTTATATGAGTAATATATTTTATGGTCATGCACCCTTGATGAGTGGTCTATTTTTGTTGAATCTTGATTGTAGTGATACACATATTCATAATATTGAAGCCAAAAGATGGAAGGTTTATAATGATAGTGCAACTTATTTGTGGCACTTCCGTTTAGGTCATATTGGTGTAAAGCGCATGAAGAAACTCCATGCTGATGGGCTTTTGGAATCACTTGATTATGAATCACTTGATGCTTGCAAACCATGCCTCGTTGGCAAGATGACTAAAACTCTATTCTCCAGAACAATGGAATGAGCAACTGACTTATTGGAAATAATACATACTAATGTATAAGGTTTGATGAGTGCTGAGGCTCAGAGACGGTATCATTATTTTCTGACCTTCAGAGATGATTTGAGCAGATATGGGTATATCTACTTAATGAAACATAAGTCTGAAACATTTGAAAAGTTCAAAGAATTTCAGAGTGAAGTGGAAAATCATCGTAACAAGAAAATAAAGTTTCTACGATCTGATCATGGAGGTGAATATTTGAGTTATGAGTTTGGTCTTCATTTGAAACAATGTGGAATAGTTTCGCAACTCATGCCACGTAGAACACCACAACGTAATGGTGTGTCCCAACATCGTAACCGTACTTTATTAGATATGGTGCGAGCTATGATGTATCTTACCGATTTACCACTATAGTTTTGGGGTTATGCATTAGAGACAGCTGCATTCACGTTAAAAAGGGCACCATCTAAATCCGTTGAGATGACATCATGGTTTAGCAAGAAACCTAAGTTGTCATTTCTTAAAGTTTGGGACTGCGATGCTTATGTGAAAAAGCTTCAACCTGATAAGCTCGAACCCAAATCGGAGAAATGTGTCTTCATAGGATACCTAAAGGAGATTGTTGGGTACACCTTCTATCACAGATCCGAAGGCAAGATATTCGTTGCTAAGAATGGATCCTTTCTAGAGAAGGAGTTTCTCACGAAAGAAGTGAGTGGGAGGAAAGTAGAACTTGATGAGGTAATTGTACCTTCTCCCGAATTGGAAATTAGTTCATCATCGAAATTATTTCCAGTGATTCCTACACCAATTAGTGAGGAAGCTAATGATGATGATCATGAAACTTCTGATCAAGTTACTACCGAACCTCGTAGGTCAACCAGAGTACGATCCGCACCAGAGTGGTACTGTCGGTGTCAAAACCGGCGGATCTCGGGTAGGGGGTCCCGAACTGTGCGTCTAAGGCAGATGGTAACAGGAGGCAGGGTACACGGTGTTTTACCCAGGTTCGGGCCCTCTTGATGGAGGTAAAACCCTATGTCGTGCTTGATTATTCTTGACAATATGAGTAGTACAAGAGTTGATCTACCACGAGATCGGAGAGGCTAAACCCTAGAAGCTAGCCTATGGTATGATTGTATGTTGTCCTACGGACTAAAACCCTCCGGTTTATATAGACACCGGAGGAGGCTAGGGTTACACAAGGTCGGTTACAAAGGAGGAGATATACATATCTGTATTGCCTAGCTTGCCTTCCACGCCAAGGAGAGTCCCATCCGGACACGAGACGAAGTCTTCAATCTTGCATCTTCATAGCCCAACAGTCCGGCCAAAGGATATAGTCCGGCTGCCCGGAGACCCCCTAATCCAGGACTCCCTCAGTAGCCCCTGAACCAGGCTTCAATGACGATGAGTCCGGCGCGCAGTGTTGTCTTCGGCATTGCAAGGCGGGTTCCTCCTCCGAATACACCACAGAAGAGTTTGAATACAAGGATAGTGTTCCGACCCTGCAAAATAAGTTCCACATACCATCGTAGAGAGAATAATATTTCCACAAATCTAATCTGCTGACACATTTTGGCAGCATGACATCACACCATGGCCCGGTAATTATTCAAACCATTTTTCCTTAACCAGCCCCGCACATAACGCGAGGCGGTTTCTTGACATGTCTTGTCAAAGCAGAGATCGTGTTCCCCTTATTACGGGATTCTCATCAATACGGGCATGGGTAACCCAACCGCGCCACCAATTACGGCGCGTGGGGAATAAGCGAGTTTTACCAGGATAGTGGGGGGCGCATAGTTTCGTCCGCCCTTATAAAGGGTTAAGGTCTCACCTTTTCCTACCCACGCCTTCTTCCTCCTTGCTCATCCATTCTCGCGCACTCGAGCTCCAACACCCAAGTCCACATCCTTCTCCTCAACTCTCTCCAAACATGTCCGGAGCGGGAGGCAAGTGGATGGCCTCCTCCGTCATGGAGGGACACATCAAAAAGCTACGTAGAGCCGGATACTTAGCTGCGGATATCGCGCACCGGCTGCCAGCCACGGGGCAGGTCGTCCCTACCCCGGAACCTCACGAAAGGGTGGTTTTCCTTCCCCAATTCATCCGCGGACTGGGGTTTCCCCTCCATCCATTCGTCCGCGGCCTCATGTTCTATTATGGGCTGGACTTTCATGATCTGGCCCCGAATTTCATCCTCAACATCTCGGCGTTCATCGTCGTGTGCGAGGCTTTCCTCCACATCCGGCCCCACTTCGGCCTGTGGCTGAAGACCTTCAATATCAAGCCGAAGGTGGTGGGCGGCCAACAAGCGGAATGCGGCGGAGCCATGGTGGGCAAAATGCCCAACGTTATATGGCTCGAGGGCTCCTTCGTGGAGACCATAAAGGGGTGGCAATCGGGGTGGTTCTACATCACCGATCCGCGCGACACCAACTAGGTGGCGGCCCCCAAGTTTCGATCTGGA
This sequence comes from Triticum urartu, assembly GCF_003073215.2. Classification (NCBI taxonomy): domain Eukaryota; kingdom Viridiplantae; phylum Streptophyta; class Magnoliopsida; order Poales; family Poaceae; genus Triticum; species Triticum urartu. The sequence continues at coordinate 117,268,275 of NC_053024.1, forward strand.
ATCCCCACGCGGCTCACTTCCTGGAAGGAGAAGGGCCTATCCTGGGGTTCATCGGTGGAGCTAGACGGACTCCAGAAGTGTATCCGGAACATGACAAGCAAGAAACTTAAGCTTGTCAACATAGTCCAGGTCATGCTCTTCCGCCGGATCCTCCCGTGTCAACAACGGGATTTCAACTTATGGGAGTTCGACCCGGCCCAGCACCAGACTCTAAGCGAGCTCTTCGACACGATGCATAAAGACGTCTGGAGGGTGCTGTTCAAGGGCGCCGAGGTCCCTCCTTCTCTTACCGAGGACCGCGGGCTAAGCGCGAAGCGTTCCGTGAATCCGATAAGTTCTGTACATCTGGTAGGGTATTTATTTCCCATAGCTTAACCATGTGCGGGGTCTGAGCTCCCATGCCTTTGACAGGGCTGGGTGGAGACATCGGAGTAGATTAACTGTCCGACCCCTCTGCCCGAAGACACTGCGGATGCTCTCTTGATGGAGATGCGGACTCCGGCTCCTTATGAGGTGCCGGAGAAGACCAAGAAGAAGGCCAAGGGAACCCGAAAGCGTTCCCGGCGCCAGGTGGTATCAGACTCATCGTCCGATAACACCGAGACACCCTCCTCCTGCGAAAACGAGGAGAAGGAAGATGAAGATTCTCCCCCTCCAGCCGGGGGAGACAAGAAAAGGAAGGCCGCCCCAACCGGGGAGGACGAAGGGTCCAAGAAGGGAAGGACTCTCCTTCCGGACTGCTCCACCACCGCCACCGACGGTGAAGACGAGTGGCTGCTCAGGTCCAAGCCCCTGGCAAAGTCGTAAGTATTTGGATACCAGAGTAACTCATAGCATACCTTTGTCGCACTACTTCTCCTAACGCCGAATATGATTATGCAGTCCACCCCAAGCTTGTATCGATGTATCATCGTCGGACGGTTCCTTGGACTCGTCGGACATGAATAGTGATACACTTCCAACCGCCTCCTCTCCTTGCCCTACGGACAATGCCGAGGTATTGTCTCAAGGGGCACCGAGCTGGGGGGAGACAGTCCCGGAGGCGCCTCAAGGCGACCTTTCAGACTCCAGGAGCAAAGGGAGCAAGGCTCCCGGGGGCTCCAAGTTCGGCTCTCAGCCGAACACCGCGCCGGAACCTCTAGTGGTTCCGGACTTGGGAAGGCGGCCCCCTTCCAAAAGGGGCAAGACGCCCGTGCCGGTGACCTCTGTCCATCCAGAGGCACCGGACAACTTGCTGGGAGTGCTTCGCGGCGCTTCCATCGACGAAGAGTACCACACTATTATGAGTGCGGTGATCAAGATGGTTCAGTCCGCCAAGAGCGGACTGACTGAAGCTTGTGCCAGCCTTCTAATAGGCTTTGAGGTAAGTATTTAAAATATAGGAAAAATATTACCGCATAGACAGTAGCCCCTGATGCTCTGTTTGGTGTTCACAAAGAAAAGCCGAATAGAGGATCAAATAATATCTGCAGGAGTCTAATATAAGTATGTCTGTATGCGTATGCAAGCTTCACTGCTGACCTCTGCCGCACTGACTGTGGAGGTTGCCGCATTGAAGCAGGACCTCGAGGGGTCCGAGAAAGAGCTCGGCCTTGCCAAGAGGCAGCTCGAGGAGAACAAAGGTAAGTAATACCTTGTCTATATATAAAAGAAAATGTGGTTGCGAAATGAGAAGATCATCATGAATGTGCCAGGGGCCACGACCGAAGTGGCGACCCTAAAGCAAGCGTTGTCCGAGGCCGAAAATAAAGCGGCCAAGGAGCGCACCAAGCGGGAAAAGCAAGAGGCACGGGTGGGCGAGGTGCAGTAAGAGCTCCAGGCTCTCGTGAAGAAGCACGAGGCTTTGGAGCTTGACTCGAAGACGCGAGAGTCCGAGCTTGCTGTGGCCCTCGAGAGCACAAAGAATGCCAAGGCTGAAGCCCAAAAGGCCCTCCAGGAGATTGAGGCGATGAGGAAGATAGCGGTGGGTAAGGCATTCAATATGCAAAGCAAGCATGTGAAAGTAAATTACTTGTTACTTACCTGAGTCCGGAGCTCTCCAGGAGCATTCGTAGATTTGCCCCGCAGCGTGTCGGATGCCGCGAAATATTAACAGGCCGAGGAGGGAAGCTCGACGGAGAAGTTGTTCTGGTCTCAGTATACTGGGACCGAACACCCGATGCCTATGAGCGACCAGCTGAAGCAACTGGTCGAGCTGCACAAGGCGGCCGAATAGGCCATGAAGGGCTTTATAGTCCGGATGTGGCCTGGTGACTCCCTTCCTAACAGCTACTTTGGCCTAGTGAGGTAGCTTGTGGATGCCTGACCACGGCTGGAAGTCATCAAGCAGTTCGTCTGTATCGAAGGTGCCCGCCGGGCTTTTGCCCGTGCAAAGGTGCACTGGGCCAAGATGGACGCTGAGAAGCTGGTGAAGGAGGGGCCGCCGCAGGGCAAGGAGCATCGCCACCCCGAGATGTATTATGAGGGTGTCCTGAAGGGTGCCCATCTTGTGGAGGACGAGTGTGCGAAGGATGTAATGTTTGAATGAACTTGCTCGTGTGATCCTGTATTATGAAAACTTGTTCATATGCGCTATGCAATGCTTGTTTGAATTTAAAATATTACCTTCTGTGCGGCTGTTTATCAAATCTGAGAGATGACCAGTCGTCGGCTTCTGCCCCCATGGCACGAGTGCTGGGGTGTTTGGGATAAATCTGAGCACTCTTTTTCCCGTTGTTGGGTCCTTCGAGGCAGGTGCTCAGCACAACGAACAAGGCAATCGGACTATAATGCTTTATCACTCTCACTTAGCCATAGAATTCTACAATTTTAAATTTTGGCGAAGCCCCTAGTATTCGGAAGGCCGAATTCGGGGCGCTATACACGCCTTAAGCCGGACGAAGCCGACTCCTCGCTCTAAGCGGCATAAGTCTTTAGGGACTCGAGACCTCTCGAACAGCGACCAGCTCTCGCCTTATCATGACAGTCAGTTTTAGCTTTCTCTACTGAGGTGCTTAGCCCAGCTGAATCGGGGCACAATCACAGTAGTTATCCCAGTGCTACCTTAGCCGATATAGCGGAACGTAAGGTTCCAAAACATGGGAGCCGGGCAAAACCAACTATTGACCCAAGACATGATTCGGAGCTGATGCATATAATGCTATAAGTTCGAGGTGCCGCACTGTCTAGAGTGTTCGGACTTCTAACGCCGTATTATGGGGTATGCTTAAGCCCCTAGCGTATTGGCCATACCAGAGTGTACGGGTGCTAAATGTTATGAATGAACACACACACACACATATATATATAAAGGAAGAATAGAGAATGCGATAATAGTCTAGTGCTATGCATTGTTTATTCAAAAAGGTGCGTCGAAGCAGCATGATACAAGTAGTGCGATAAGCAAAAAGTAGGACTATTTAACATGTCCCCTCCAAGGGCAAGCTGAGGAATGGTATTTAAAGCAGGTATTTCACTCGTTATCAGAGACCACATGGGAATTCCTTGATACGACGTAGCTTTCTGCCTCCTTGGTTGTTGTATCGTGTGTTTGGCAATTGTACTGCCGGACGGGGCTTCCAGAGATTAAAGTCCTGATAGAAAGAAAAATAACAAAGTGGGAAGCCCCTAGTGCGGTTGAGCCGCGTCTTGGGGCGTGCCGTAGTCGTGCCCCCTCCCCACCTATGCCCATGGTATTTTCAATGCGTAATAATGTACGCGTGGCACAGATTTCACTGTTTGGCTGGGACTAGGGTGGGGGCCGCATTGCTATGCGAGCTCGGAACGTGCCAGGCGGTCTTGTTGCCGATTACTGCGGGCGCGCTTGAAGGTGTCCGGGTCCTTAATCGCCGAACTGGTGGATTGCCTTAAGAGGCTGCTTTGCGCTTCTGCTGCGAGCGCCGCAGTGTGCTCCTCCATGTGGAGAGAGCGCTCTGTGTTTCCATTAACTGTGATGACCCCCCGAGGTCCTGGCATCTTGAGCTTGAGGTATGCATAATGCGGTACCGCATTGAATCTCGCAAATGCGGTTTACCCGAGCAGTGCATGATAGCCACTACGGAACGGGACTATATCGAAGATTAACTCCTCGCTTTGGAAGTTATCCGGGGATCCGAAGACCACTTCCAGTGTGACTGAGCCTGTGCAATGGGCCTCTACACCTGGTATGACGCCTTTGAAGGTCGTTTTTGTGGGTTTGATCCTTGAGGGGTCTATACCCATTTTGCGCACTGTGTCCTGATAAAGCAGGTTCAGGCTGCTGCCGCCATCCATAAGGACTCGAGTGAGGTAAAATCCGTCAATGATTGGGTCTAGGACCAGTGCGGCGAATCCGCCATGACGGATACTAGTGGGGTGGTCCCTGCGATCGAAGGTGATCAGACAAGAGGACCATGGGTTGAACTTTGGGGCAACTGGCTCCAACGCATATACGTCCCTTAGCGCACGCTTCCGCTCCCTCTTGGGGATGTGGGTTGCGTATATCATGTTCACCGTCCGCACTTGTGGGGGGAACCTCTTCTGTCCTCTGGTGTTCGGCTGCCGGGGCTCCTCCTCGTCATCGCTATGTGACCCCTTATATTTGTTTTCGGCATTTAACTTGCCGTCCTACTTGAACACCCAACAATCCCTGTTGTTGTGGTTGGCTGGCTTGTCGGGGGTGCCGTGTATTTGACACGAGCGATCGAGTATACGGTCCAAACTGGACGGGCCCGGAGTGCTTCTTTTGAATGGCTTTTTCCGCTGACCAGGTTTAGAGCCTTTGAATCTGGCATTGACTGTCGTATCCTCGTTATTGTCGCTGTTAATGCGGCGCTTGTGTTTGTTGCGACGTGACCTGCCATTGCTATCCTTGGTATCCGAAGTACCATGGTTTTTTGATATGATATTGCTGCGAGCCAGCCAACTGTATTCTCCCGCGCAAAAGCGGGTCATGAGTGTCGTGAGGTCTGCCATAGATTTTGGCTTTTCCTGGCCGAGGTGCCGGGCGAGCCACTCGTCGCGGATGTTGTGCTTAAAAGCTACTAGGGCCTCTGCATCCGGACAGTCGATGATTTGATTTTTGTTTGTCAGGAACCGTGTCCAGAATTGCCGGGCCGATTCCTCTGGCTGCTGAATTATGTGGCTCAAGTCATCGGCATCTGGTGGTCGCACATAAGTGCCCTGGAAGCTGTCGAGGAATGTGGCTTCCGGATCTTCCCAACAGCCAATGGATTCTGCTGGCAGGCTGTTGAGCCAATGCCGAGCTGGTCCTTTGAGCTTGAGTGGGAGGTATTTGATGGCGTGTAGATCATCACCGCGGGCCATGTGGATGTGTAAGAGGAAGTCCTCGATCCATACCACAGGACCTGTTGCGCCGTCGTATGATTCAATATTTACGGGTTTGAAACCCTCTAGGATTTGGTGATCCATTACTTCCTCTGTGAAGCATAGGGGGTGCACAACGCCTCTGTACTGGGCTATATCGCGACGCAGCTCAAATGAGTCTTGTCCGCTGTGTTCGGCCCGGCCGGATTTACTTTTACTGTATCCGGCATGACGATTATCGTCTCACATAGTAGCGCGCCCTCGTGATCCGTAGATTGATCTTGCGTGTTTTGCTTTGTCCTCCAATACGTCTCGCAGGTCTGGCGTATTTCCCCATGCCTTGACATTTTAATTTGAGTGGCGTCGGGGTGCGGGATGAGCTTTTGGCTGAAATGCCTCTCTGTCGCGGCCACGAGGTGGCCGACCAGTCGCGTCATACACTAGACCTGTAGGTTTTGGTGCTTCCTCCTCCAGTTGGGGTAGCAACCTACGCTTTGGGTAACTCTTGGAGGGGCGTTCGAGTTTATATTCCTCAGCCGCAAGGAATTCAGTCCATCTGTCAGCTAGCAAATCTTGATCAGCTTGAAGCTGCTGTTGCTTTTTCTTAAGGCTATTTGCCGTGGCTATAAGCCGGCGCTTGAAGCGCTCTTGTTCGACGGGATCCTCAGGCACAACGAATTCGTCATCATCGAGGCTTGCCTCATCTTCGGAGGGAGGCATGTAATTATCATCCTCCGCTTCTCCATCTGCCGCTCTCTCGGGAGGGCTGGCTTCTCCATCCTCCTGCCCTAAATCTTGCTGGAGGGGATTGTTGTCGTCTTCGGCACTATCCGGAGTGCTATTATCTCCTGTGCCGGTGTCACCGCTTTTGCTTTGGCGAGACTTAGAGCAGCGCCGCTGACGTCGGCGCTTGGGTTGCTTCTTGGAGGGGTCATCCTCCGCTGTCCCGTCGCCATTGCCTTCTTTGGGTGTGTCCACCATATATATGTCATATGACGAGGTGGATGTCCAGTGCCCTGTGGGCAGTGGTTCTTGTTCGCCTCCTGCATCATCGTCCATGTCGTCGATGTCTTCGGAGTTGAAGTCGAGCATGTCGGTCAAATCATCGACAGTGGCTACTAAGTGGGTGGTGGGTGGGCGGTGAATTTCTTCGTCATCCGCATCCCAATCCTGTCGGACATAGTTCGGCAAGGACTCTCCTGACAAGGAGAGGGACCTTAATGAGTTCAATATGTCGTCGAAGGGCGAGTGCTGAAAGATATCCGCGGAGGTAAACTCCATGATCGGCGCCCAGTCGGATTCAATAGGCATGGGCGCATGCGGTTCGGAGTCCGTGGCCGGGGAAGGATCTGGCAGCTTGGCATCACGGCTCTCATGAAGGGTAAGGTCGATACTCGGCTCGATCGCCGCTGAGGATATGGCCTCCGTGGCGGGGTCTATCCACCCGTCCATGGATGGCGCAACTGGCTCCGAATTGAGGGTCGGAGCGGTTGCCGGCATGATCTCCTGAACACTGTCCGATGGCAGAGCTAAATCATGCTCATCGTGACCGTGTGGCGCACTAGGCAGGGGCTCGAATCCGTCGAAGATCAAGTCTCCGTGGATATCGGTCGTTTAGTTTAAGCTTCCAAACCTGACCTGGTGGCCAGGGGCGTAACTCTCGATTTGCTCCAGATGGCCAAGCGAGTTGGCCCGCAGTGCGAAGCCGCCGAATACAAAGATCTGTCCGGGGAGAAAAGTCTCACCCTGGACTACATCTCTATCGATGATTGAAGGAGCCATCAAGCCTAACGGCGACGACACAGAGGAACTCTCATTGAAAGCACCAATGTCGGTGTCAAAACCGGCGGATCTCGGGTAGGGGGTCCCGAACTGTGCATCTAAGGCGGATGGTAACAGGAGGCAGGGGACATGATGTTTTACCCAGGTTCGGGCCCTCTTGATGGAGGTAAAACCCTACGTCCTGATTCATTGTTCTTGACAATATGAGTAGTACAAGAGTTGATCTACCACGATATCGGAGAGGCTAAACCCTAGAAGCTAGCCTATGGTATGATTGTATGTTGTCCTACGGACTAAAACCCTCCGGTTTATATAGACACCGGAGGAGGCTAGGGTTACACAAGGTCGGTTACAAAGGAGGAGATATACATATCCGTATTGCCTAGCCTGCCTTCCACGCTAAGGAGAGTCCCATTCGGACACGAGACGAAGTCTTCAATCTTGCATCTTCATAGCCCAACAGTCCGGCCAAAGGATATAGTCCGGCTGTCTGGAGACCCCCTAATCCAGGACTCCCTCAGGTACGGTAATCCTATTCTGGAGGTCATGTTACTTGACCATGATGAACCTACGAACTATGAGGAACCGATGATGAGCCCAGATTCCCCGAAATGGCTTGAGGCCATGAAATCTGAGATGGGATCTATGTATGAGAACAAAGTGTGGATTTTGGTTAACTTGCCCAATGATCGGCAAGCAATAGAGAATAAATGGATCTTCAAGAAGAAGACTGACGCTGACGGTAATATTACTTCCTACAAAGATCAACTTGTTGCAAAAGGTTTTCGACAAATTCAAGGAGTTGACTATGATGAGACCTTCTCTCCCGTAGCGATGCTTAAGTCCGTCCGAATTGTTGGGGAACGTAGCAGAATTTTAAAATTTTCTACGCATCACCAAGATCAATCTATGGAGTCATCTAGCAACGAGAGAGAAAGGAGTGCATCTACATACCCTTGTAGATCGCGCGCGGAAGCGTTCAAGAGAACGGGGTTGATGGAGCCGTACTCGTCGTGATCCAAATCACCGATGACCTAGCGCCGAACGGACGGCACCTTCGCGTTCAACACACGTACGGTTGGGAAGACGTCTCCTCCAACTTGATGCATCAAGGGGGAAGGAGAGGTTGATGAAGATCCAGTAGCACGACGGTGTGGTGGTGGAAGCAATGGTGATCTCGGCAGGGCTTCGCCAAGAACAGGGAGAGGGAGGAGTGTCACGGGAGGGAGAGGGAGAGGCCAGGGGCTAGGGTGCGGCTGCCCTCCACCCCCCACTATATATAGGGTCCCTAGGGGGGCGGCGGCCCTAGGAGATCCAATCTCCTAGGGGGGCGGCGACCAAGGGGGTGGCTTGCCCCCCAAGGCAAGTGTGGCGCCCCCACCCCTAGGGTTTCCAACCCTAGGCGCAGGGGGAGGCCCAAGGGGGGCACACCAGCCCACTAGGGTCTGGTTCCCCTCCCACTTCAGCCCATGGGGCCCTCTGGGATAGGTGGCCCCACCCGGTGGACCCCCGGGACCCTTCCGGTGGTCCCGGTACAATACCGATTACCCCCGAAACTTTCCCGATGGCCGAAACTTGACTTCCTCTATATAAATCTTCACCTCCGGACCATTCCGGAACTCCTCATGACTTCTGGGATCTCATCCGGGACTTGGAACAACTTTCGGGTTACCGTATACTAATATCTCAACAACCCTAGCGTCACCGAACCTTAAGTGTGTAGACCCTACGGGTTCGGGAGACACGCAGACATGACCGAGACGACTCTCTGGTCAATAAACAACAGCGGGATCTGGATACCCATGTTGGCTCCCACATGCTCCTCGATGATCTCATCGGATGAACCACGACGTCGAGGATTCAATCAATCCGTATACAATTCCCTTTGTCAATCGGTACGTTACTTGCCCGAGACTCGATCGTCGGTATCCCAATACCTCATTCAATCTCGTTACCGGCAAGTCACTTTACTCGTGCCGTAATGCATGATCCCATGATCAACCACTTGGTCACATTGAGCTCATTATGATGATGCATTAGCGAGTGGGCCCAGAGATACCTCTCAGTAATACCGAGTGACAAATCCCAGTCTCGATTCGTGCCAACCCAACAGACACTTTCGGAGATACCTGTAGTGTACCTTTATAGTCACCCAATTATGTTGTGACGTTTGGCTCACCCAAAGCACTCCTACGGTATCCGGGAGTTGCACAATCTCATGGTCTAAGGAAATGATACTTGACATTCGGAAAAGCTACAACAAACGAACTACACGATCTTTGAGCTATGCTTAGGATTGGGTCTTGTCCATCACATCATTCTCCTAATGATGTGATCCCATTATCAATGACATCCAATGTCCATAGTCAGGAAACCATGACCATCTTTTGATCAAGGAGCTAGTCAACTAGAGGCTCACTAGGGACGTGTTGTGGTCTATGCATTCACACATGTATTACGATTTCCAGATAACACAATTATAGCATGAATAATAGACAATTATCATGAACAAAGAAATATAATAATAACCATTTTATTATTGCCTCTAGGGCATATTTCCAACAGTCTCCCACTTGCACTAGAGTCAATAGTCTAGTTACATTGTGATGAATCGAACACCCATGCAGTTCTGGTGTTGATCATGTTTTGCTCTAGGGAGAGGTTTAGTCAACGGATCTGCCACATTCAGGTCTGTATGTAGTTTACAAATCTCTATGTCTCTATTTTGAACACTTTCACGAATGGAGTTGAAGCGACGCTTGATATGCCTGGTCTTCCTGTGAAACCTGGGCTCCTTGGCAAGGGCAATAGCTCCAGTGTTGTCACAGAAGACAGTCATCGGGCCCGACGCATTGGGTATGACTCCTAGGTCGGCAATGAACTCCTTCACCCAGACTGCTTCTTGTGCTGCCTCCGAGGCTGCCATGTACTCCGCTTCACATGTAGATCCCGCCACAACGCTTTGCTTGCAACTGCACCAGCTTACTGCCCCACCATTCAAAATATACACGTATCCGGTTTGTGACTTAGAGTCATCCAGATCTGTGTCAAAGCTAGCATCGACGTAACCCTTTACGACGAGCTCTTCGTCACCTCCATAAATGAGAAACATATCTTTAGTCCTTTTCAGGTACTTCAGGATATTCTTGACCTTTGTCCAGTGTTCCATGCCGGGATTACTTTGGTACCTTCCTACCAAACTTACAGCAAGGTTTACATCAGGTCTGGTACACAGCATAGCATACATGATAGACCCTATGGCCGAGGCATAGGGGACGACACTCATCTTTTCTCTATCTTCTGCCGTGGTCGGGCATTGAGCCGTGCTCAATCTCGTACCTTGCAATACAGGCAAGAACCCCTTCTTTGACTGATCCATTTCGAACTTCTTCAATATCTTGTCAAGGTACGTACTCTTTGAAAGACCAATGAGGCGTCTCGATCTATCTCTATAGATCTTGATGCCTAATATATAAGCAGCTTCTCCAAGATCCTTCATTGAAAAACACTTGTTCAAGTAGGCCTTTATGCTTTCGAAGAATTCTATATCATTTCCCATCAACAGTATGTCATCCACATACAATATGAGAAATGCTACAGAGCTCCCACTCACTTTCTTGTAAATGCAGGCTTCTCCATAAGTCTGCGTAAACCCAAACGCTTTGATCATCTCATCAAAACGAATGTTCCAACTCTGAGATGCTTGCACCAGCCCATAAATCGAGCGTTGGAGCTTGCACACCTTGTCAGCATTCTTAGGATCGACAAAACCTTCCGGCTGCATCATATACAATTCTTCCTTAAGGAAACCATTAAGGAATGCCGTTTTGACGTCCATTTGCCATATCTCATAATCATAGAATGCGGCAATTGCTAACATGATTCGGACAATGAGATTGAACTAGGTATGATGATACCGACGATCGAATCTCGGGCAAGTAACATACCGATGACAAAGGGAATGATGTATGTTGTTATGCGGTTTGACCGATAAAGATCTTCGTAGAATATGTAGGGGACAATATTAGCATCCAGGTTCCGCTATTGGTTATTGACGGGAGATGTGTCTCGTCATGTCTACATAGTTCTCGAACCCGCAGTGTCGTGGATTCGTCATGGCAGATGTCCTAGTGTGAGGACTTAGTCGTGAGGCCAACGCATCTATGTGGTAGCTTGAACGGGGTTGGTCGGGATCGAGAGATGCGAGGTTTTACCCAGGTTCAGCCCCTCATGGTGGAGGTAAAAGCCTACGTCCTGCTTCATTGATATTGATCATGATCACGGTTACAAGGGTGCTCTATCTCGAGAGCTATTGATTTGTCTGTCTAAACCTAACTTGTGGTTACCTGTCTCCCCTCTTAGGGTGCCCTGCCCCTCCTTATATATGTTGAAGGGGCAGTTTACATGACTAGTCCTATTAGGATTAGGATTACTCTATTACAAGTGGAGTCATAGTGTTGATTCTTTGTAAGGGAATATTCCTTATGCTTCCCTCTTAAGCCGGCCCACCATAGCTTGAGCCGGACTCGCCATGAACCTCCTTCTGGGCCACCGGGTCTTGTCGCTCCTCTGACCCGCTTGCTGTGTCACCAATGAGTCGCCTGCCTCAGTCGGGTCATCAGTGAGTGGAGAGATCCGGGCGGGTTACTTCGTGAGTCGCCAAGTTATGGCGGGTTACTAGTGAGTCACCAAGTCCGGCCAGGTCATACTTCCAGCGGGGTCATATCACAGGGTATATCCCCGACACGTAGGGTCTGCACGCTTAACGTTCGATGACAATTTGTATTATGAATTATGTGATTTGATGACCGAAGTTTGTTCAGAGTCCCAAATGAGATCACGGACATGACGAGGAGTCTCGAAATGGTCAAGAGGTAAAGATTCATATATTGGAAGGTTGTATTTTGACATCGGAATGGTTTCGAGTAGTTCGGGCATTTTTCTGGAGTACTAGGAGGTTACCGGAACCCCAGGGGAAATTAATGGGCCTTGGTGGGCTTTAGTGGAGAGAGGGAAGAAGGGCCATGAGGTGGCATGCACCTCCCCCCTGCCCAAACCGAATTGGACAAGGGGTGGGGGCGCGGCCCCCTCCTTCCTTTCCCTCCGGTGGAAGAAAGTAAAAGGGGGGCGAATCCTACTTGGACTAGGACTACAAGTAGGACTCCCCCATGGCGCGCCCCTCTTGGCCGGCCTCCTCTCTCACTCCCTCCTTTATATACGTGGCCAGGCGGCACACCAATAGCACAACAGACAATCTCTTAGCCGTGTGCGGTGCCCCCTCCACGGTTCAACACCTCGGTCATATTGTCATAGTGCTTAGGTGAAGCCCTGCGCCAGTAACTTCATCATCACCGTCGCCACGCCATCGTGCCGATGGAACTCTCCCTCGTCCTCAACTAGATCAAGAGCTCGAGGAACGTCATCGTGTTGAACGTGTGCTGAACACGGAGGTGCCGTACGTTCGGTACTTGGATCGGTTGGACTACATCAACCGCATTACTAAACACTTCCGCTTTCGGTCTACAAGGGTACGTGGACACACTCTCCCATCTCGTTGCTATGCATCTCGTAGATAGATCTTGCGTGATCGTAGGATTTTTTTTGAAATACTGCGTTCCCCAACAGTATTGGACTGGAAAATTGTTTTGTAGATGTTTACAAGGAGGTCCAACCGCGTACGCGGTGCTTTGAGTTCATCCACTGCACTGCCACAACAAGTTTTCACTCAGGGGATCATCCTCACCGACCATGAAGCAACAAGGAAGTTTAGGAAACTCAGTAGAAGGAAGATCAAAGCATCCAAATAGGCTTGCACGTCGACACTCACCAAGCTAGGTATTACCAATGATTTCAATTTGCTTTACAATAATGCAGGGCTGCACCATTTTGTTTATCAGGGATGTGAGACATATGAACACATGATGCTTGAGTTTCTTATTACTCTCTTGCATAATGTTGGTTTGATGCCCAATGCATATGAGGAGGAGCGGATCACTTTCCATCTCTTGGACCAAGATTTCAACATCACTTTTCAAGAGTGGTGTAATTACTTTTGCTTGACCAACAATGATGATGGCATCCCCTATATTTATGATTACACTGACCCGCACCCAAGGAAAACCTTCAACCAGATGAGCATCAGAGGCTCAAGAGTCAGTTCCATTAAAAGTCCTGCTATACATTATTTCTATTATGCTATAACTAACTCATTGTAGGAATGAGGAGAAGTTCCTAAGGTGAATGTTATGAACATGCTAGTTCTCGGGAAGGCAACAAACATTGACGTTGGTTATTCGCCCAACCTAAGGGCAATACTTTTGCTACACCTCGTGCATCAATCAAATCATGCACAAGGAGATATCGTGTGTGGAGGAGTGATCACCATGTTGGCCAAGTCCCTTGGCCTCAACTACAATCATCTTCACCCCATTGTTGGTAACAATCTTGTTAATATTCATGTTCTTATTAGCGCTGGAATGGTAGTAGTTTGTAATCGCTGTAATTGCACAAGAATTCCTGGAGTGGCATACTTGTTGCCCACTCCTATGACTAACCATTTTTTCATAGAAAATGGGGAATTGCATTATGTTGCGTGGGAAGGAGATGCAACTTTTGACCAAGAAGGCACAGAACCTAAGCACGTAGATGAAGAAGAACATGCCACCATTGGGGAAAAGGAGCAACCCCAAGAGCAGCCACAACAAGGAGACTACACCACCTATGCGGACCTCTGCAGCCTCCAGGGCCCTGTCCAAGATATGAGCAACCTCGCCAAGTCCCTTTGAAGCACGTCCGTCTACATGAACATGAACTTCTCCAACTGGAGCCAAGGATGGGCTCCCGACCAACCCCCACAATGATCCCGCTGGTTTGAGCTTGCAAAAACTTAATCTTGGGGGAGGTAATCAGACTATGGAGCCTATGCGCTAAACCACATGATTGATATAACATTTCTCCCTGGGCAAATGCCCTTGCTCCAATTTAGCCTTTCGAGATTTTGCCTCTCCTTTTCCAACCTTCTACTTTGTATCCTTTTTTAGGTCTGGTGATGGCCTGCTGCACACAATGTGCGGCGTTAACATCACCTTCATGTAAATTACTCCGGTCATTCATGTATTTTACCCACTTTGAATGCATAAGGTAGAAAATGCTCCACCTTTTTATTCAAAAAAAATCTTGCATGTACATTAATCCATCCTGGTGCACATTAGTGGCTTTTCCTCTGGTTGTCCAGTAGCAATCAAACTCATGAATAGTACTATCAACAACAACTCTGTGACATGATGGAAACGGTTGACTTCAAGACTCATTGGAACTTCTTTCTGTCTCGGCGAGGTGCAACATCAGCAGTAAAAATTGACCTCTTCTCGGATTGGAATCCAGGAGTGGATTGCTTTCGGTTCTGCGCTACAAGTCAACGTCTGCACCTCGGGCTTGTTGCTCCTTGTCTGATTCGAATTTGATGGTAGTTTCAATAGGAAAACGACAAGCATCACCAATACAAAGACATATTCTTGGTCCCGTGATGCCGCCTATTCCTTTGATTGATCGATCCGTTGTTGTGACGCACGTGCGCCGTCTGTTGCCGGTTTCCGGATGGTCCCTTTGGTGATTCGTAGATCACTTTGGGATTTGTAGCAAACATGGATGCATGGAGCAGCGTCTGATTCAGATCGCAAGGTCATGTGCGGTGATGCACAGATGTAACCCTAATTTCACTTGAACTTAAACCTCATACTACCAGCTCCAAAGTTGACCACAATCTAGATCACAAAAGTATGAATTTCATCGTCTTTTTCCAAGGTTGTCGGGTTATCCAGTGTGATTTCTCCTTGTGGGATCTTCTTCATCTAGAAATTGTGAACTTCTCGATCCCTGTGAGAGATCCCTCCAAGAACTCAACACCACCGTGCGCGTGCCCCATGGTGGGTCCCAACTGTCGTGGATTCGTCATGGCAGATGTCCTAGTGTGAGGACTTAGTCATGAGGCCAAGGCATCTATGTGGTAGCTTGAACGGGGTTGGTCGGGATCGAGAGACGCGAGGTTTTACCCAGGTTCAGCCCATCACGGTGGAGGTAAAAGCCTACATACTACTTCATTGATATTGATCATGATCATGGTTACAAGGGTGCTCTATCTCGAGAGCTATTGATTTGTCTGTCTAAACCTAACTTGTGGTTACCTGTCTCCCCGCTTGGGGTGCCCTGCCCCTCCTTATATATGTTGAAGGGCGGTTTACATGACTAGTCCTATTAGGATTAAGATTACTCTATTACAAGTGGAGTCATAGTCTTGATTCTTTGTAAGGGAATATTCCTTATGCTTTCCTCTTAAGCCGGCCCACTATAGCTTGAGCCGGACTCGCCATGAACCGCCTTCTGGGCCACCGGGTCTTGTCGCTCCTCTGACCCACTTGCCGTGTCACCAATGAGTCGCCTGCCTCAGCCGGGTCATCAGTGAGTGGAGAGATCCGGGCGGGTTACTTCGTGAGTCGCCAAGTTATGGCGGGTTACTAGTGAGTCGCCAAGTCCGGCCGGGTCATACTTCTGGTCGGGTCATACCGCGGGATATATCCCCGACATTAGCCCCCGTTTTAATTTGGATTTACCCATGTTAAACTGATCCTGCAAAATAAACACAAGAACAAATTTGACAGGTTGTGCTCCGGGTTAAAAATTCTTGTAAGCCGGCTCCTGATCATCCTTAAGTCCTTGTCATTTCCTTCGTATGGACAGTCCGGATTAATAGACCAGCTTCATAAGCAATTTGCTGACATTGGCTTCTCACAGAACTATATTCTAAAGAATATTTGATTCAACTCCCAATGCTTAACAAAAATATAGGTCTTGAAATACTCATCTGATTTTCAGCCGGCTTGTAGAACTTATCGGTTTATCATTACCAAAATATCCGGCTTGTAAATATTGACAGCATCGGGTCATAGTTGTTGCCGATGCCGAGTCATGATTGTTAGTAACGCCGGGTCATGATTGTTGCAGACACCGGGTCAATCTGGTTTGCTCAAAACTGAAAATTGGAAGATATTTCTCCCTTATATCCATATTACCTGTAGCCCCCAAGTGTCGGGTTGTCATGCTTGCAACAACCTGGGACTTGTAATTGCCCGATGCCCATAAAAAATTCAACCAGTGTAGCCCCCAACGGCCGGGTCATTATGCAATAATGAGCAGGGACTTTGTAGATATGATCATATAGACTTAAATTTTTGACAGGAGCAATTGGTAGTCCGCAAGGGCCGGCTCATTATGATGTGATGAGTCGGGTCTTTAACAAGGCCAGTAAAAGGACTTTGCATTAGCCCCCATGTGCGATGGTGCATGCTGGCAGTGACATGGGACTTGGATATTTGATATAATCTCAACTTGAATAATGTAGGCCCCAAGTGCCGGGTCGTAAGCCTGCAGCGACTCGAGACTATTCCTTCCATTATAGAATAAATTATATCCATTGATAAAATAATAGCCATTGTGCTGAAGCAGCTTTGAAAACCTCAATCATAATATTGGTTATTGATAACCATAATAAAAATCCAGTCATGTTGGCTATTCAAGAGTTGAATAATATAATCCGGTATGAAAACCTCAATCATTCAATATCATCATGAAAATCTAGCCAAGTTGGGTTATTATCATATACTTGTGACATAGAGTCTGCCATCCTGGCGGGTTGCAAAGACCCGAAGATGCTTCAAATATGAGCCGTAAATAGGGAAACTGGGCCCGACTTATAAAAAACCGGAAAGCAGCGAAAAAACTCAAACACGAATAAGAAATCGAAAGAAATTCAGGGCTTTGGTAGACTGCCAAAGTAAAGTGTCATCTTCAATGAAACTAGCCGGAGCCACTGGATTGTTCGTGCTGCCGTGATCCTGAGTCACAGGTGTCCAATCGACATTTGAACCCTAGATAAGTCTGGTCTTGCTCAAAGACTTATGAGGAGTACGCGGGGGCGGAGGAACAGTATCATGGGCCGATTTATCCAAGTTTCAAGGAAGGTGTCTTATGAAGCCTGGATCCATCCGACTCTGTAAACCGTACTCTCGCATGACAAGCCGTCGTTTGAACCTTAATCGAGCTCAGATCTTGGTCGAATACGCCATAAAGACTGATCGTTAAGGGTTCTGCGAGTCAATCAGGATGACCTGATGGAGTTGAAGCAGCTGTTGTTACAGGTAGGACGACCCGGTCAGAGTTTGTTCTCTTCAGTCGAATACACCTATGTTTGAACAAACCTGGTCAAGAGGGTAGTAACGCTATGTTCTCTTCGGTCTAATACACCTATGTTTGAACAGGAAGCCCCCAAGTGACATACTTACAAACGTGACGTTGAGCCGATCAAGAGGGTACCGACAACTATGTTCTCTTTGGTGAATACACCTATGTTTGAACATGAAGCCCCCAAGTGATCATATAACCTTTTGGCCTTGCGCCGATCAAGAGGGTACCGACAGCTATGATCGATGAGCAGGAAGCCCCCAAGTGATCATATAAGTTTTAGCATTGCACCGATCAAGAGGGTAGCGACAACTATGCTCGATGAGCAGGAAGCCCCCAAGTGATCATATAAGTTTTGGTATTGCACCGATCAAGAGGGTACCGACAACTATGCTCGATGAGCAGGAAGCCCGCAAGTGATCATGTAAGTTTTGGCATTGCGCCGATCAAGAGGGTACCGACAGCTATGCTCGATGAGCAGGAAGCCCCCAAGTGATCATATAAGATAAGCCGTAAGGTAGGATACCCATGTTTGAACCGCGCATCATGGCAGCAAGTTCTCTTTGGAAACCTTTAATTTTTCTGAGAACTCAAACTTGCGAGAGATTAATTCTTTTTGAATCGGAACTTTAAACGGGATTTGAAAAACTTTGTGGGAGACAGATTGTCCTTGAGCCGGATTGTGAACCGGATATTGAGAGCTTCAAAACTTTGTGGTAGATAAGTTTCCCTTGAACTGGATTTTGAACCGGAATCCTCATTTTGAGCCGGAAATCTTCTGACGGCCTTTAAATTTTCACCAATATGGCGGTAGCCTCCGGGACCGGGTTATCTTCCCTCCACTAACTCGGAGTTCTTGAATCTGCTTTAAACTGGCAATCATTTACCGAGTCATGTCACCGTAGCCCCCGAGTCTCCATGCGACTCGAAGAGTTGTCTTGAGATTCTCCATTTTTGATCGTGATATAAACCGGTATGAGTCATTCAACAACTCAGTGATATAACTTTCCCTGCATTGGAGAACTTGCAAGCCAGAGTAATTGTTCTTTTAAAGAAAGTAGTATATAATATAAAAATATAATGGATGGATTTCGCCTGATATATTAGGTCAGAAATTATCCACTGCAGAACTGATGATCACCACGGTGAAGCTGAAATCAATCACGAGCGAGTCGGCCGCGGGAACAGACAGATGAGTCGGCCACGGCATTGTAAGCCGGTGCGGACGAGCAAGTTTGTCCTCCTCATTGTAAGCCGGCGTGGATGTGTGAACCGGCCGCGAGAGCGGACGGGCGAGTCGTCCGTGGCGTTGTAAGCCAGTGCGGTCGCGAAAATTGGCCGCGGTGTTGGAAATGGCACGGATGCAGGCAAGTCGGCCATGGGCACGGACAATGAGTTAGTCGCATGTGTTGATGTAGCGAGGGTGGCAACTTGCGCAGCACGAGCGCTAGTGCAAAAATAGTATTTTCTCATGCCCCTTTCGCGACACCTTTTTGTAAAGGATAATGGTCCTGATTTGTCCGGATGATAGATGATCCGTTCAACGCAACAGAAACGGCTCAGACAGACCGGCAACTCAATATAACCCCGGCGGCCTAACACGGCAGAGGCGGCTGAACGCGGCCCCGGCGGCTCAACACAACAGAGGCGGCTCAACGCAGCCCCGATGGCTCAACACAACAGAGGCGGCTCAACGTAACCCCGGCGGTTCAATACAGCAGAGGCGACTCAACGCAGCCCGTGCGGCTCAATACAACAGAGACGGCTCAATACTGATAAACATCTGGTATTTTTGTCAGATAAACGCGGACACTGACGCTGGCCAATGCGAGATGAAAAAACAGCCGCACATACGCCCAGGCGTACGTCTATCTCCATGTGGCATTACCACCCTCGTGGGTTGCTATTGTCTTTTTCTACTTTTCTGATTAATGATTGCCCTTGATTGTCTTGGAATTTGTGTTGATGGGCTTAATGCACATCAGTGCGACCTGACGCATGTGGACTGCATTGCTGCCATCACTTCCTATCAGAGTAAGAGACTGGTAATTGGAGTCGCTTTGTCCGGACGCAGCGATTTACTGACAAAAATCTCGCATGTAACAACCGGTTCAATAATGAGTAAGAAACTCATCTTCTGAGGGAACGAGAGGAGGCGAGACGAGAGCACACCCCGCCAACCCCCACTCCGACGCTAGCGGCCACCATTCTACGCCGCCACCCACTTGGGATCGGTGTCCACCCACCCGTCGTACGCCACTCCGACTACAACGGACACCCCTACGTTGGTGTGCCTCGCCGCGGTACAGGAGTTGCGGCCGGAGCTGGTCCCGCAGGCGACTACTCGTTCGTCCGCAGCCATTGCCGCGGTTTTCCACTCGCCGCTGCTGTTGTCCACAGCTGACTGCTCCTTTAGCTCCTCAGGTAGGTGGCACAATGGTGTGGCCAGCAGGTTTGCTCTTTGCCCTAACTTGATATGTTTGTTGTTCTCCAAGCCCTTCGTTGCTAGCAATCCTCCGCGGCTCACCAGCTCCTTATGCTCCACCCTTTGATACATGCTAGCTTTCTTCTCCCTGGGTTTATGATCACTCCCTAGCTAGCTTGTAGAACTTCCTTCACTTGCTCTTGGGGTTTTGGTCTCTTACGTGCACGCTGATGCTTAGATCTTGCTCGCTCTCTGGTGAACCATGAGCGCACCGGAGGGCGGCTCTGGAAGGGCCAAATGAATGCCTGACGATGAAGGGGCACGGTTTGAGAACCGCATGCTCGAACGCTACCATTGTGGCACTGTCCAAGTCGTCGCCGGTGCCCGAAGCGCCACCGTGCTGCACGCCGCCGTCCTTGTAAATGGACTTTTCTGCTCGCCGGCTTTCTTCGCAGAAACACTCTCCCACTTGTTTGGGGGAAACCGGGCCGGTTTCCGAGTCCGGCCGTTGACCGTTGGCCACTTAGAATTTGAAGTTGCCCATGCACGTGTTGCATGGGAGATCAGACGTAGGAAGTACTGGTCTTGGGGGACGCTGTACGTATCCATCTCCTTGAGTAACCGAAAGTGTACCAGGCTAGAGGCAAGCGCTAGGTCACGAACGTACACCACGCACTCCCGCTTGCCACCGCTGCTAGGACCTCACCCTGGCACGGTGCAATGTTCCTCCAATCTCATGCAGTGTGCAAGCTCTCAGGAACCCTGATATCCCGCGATCTGTAGAGGGTGAGACCCCAAGGCTACATGCCCCACGCAGTAATAATCATGCCAATGCCTTAAACCCTCTTCACCCGCCGACTGCCGCGCATGACGCCCAATCTAGTCGCTCGCTCGACAGATACGATGAGATGGGCCTTCTGGTTTACCAGGACGTTAATGCCATTTATCACGAAAATCAACTTAATGGCACGCCTGTCATGTGTCATAATTCCTACCTGCATGCCCTCTTGTCGACTCCGGCACCTAGGAATCACACGATTCCTGCTCAATGCATTGCACCCAATATAGGGAAAAGGACTGCAAAGCCTAAAGATTTGCATCTTAGATGCTTTCGATCCTATCTTATAGCCACTGGCGCAAGGACTGTAGAGACCCCATCGTCTGCTGGCTCTGCCGACAAGTGGGCCATGTGGTTTCCCAATGCCACTCCTGACGCGGCTCATCGTCTTCGCGCGCTGCCCCCTCGCCCCCTTATAACGCGGCTGCCATGCCTCCCGCTTCTCCAAGACCTCCAGCCCTCTCTACTCCTTCAAGCTCTCTTGTCCTGCTTCCTCCCGAAGCCCACACCTCCCACCTCCATGGAGCCTGTTGTCCGAAGCCGCCCCGAATCCCTAGATGTGCACTAACCACTGCTCCCAGATCAGAATGCCCTAGTTTGCCTCGTCAACATCTCTCCTCCCATGTCTGCATTTCTCCCATGGCTTAAATGCCTCTTCGCAGATCGGCTCGACATCACAGATGTCCGGTTCGCCGGGTGCGCCACTAGCACTATGTTTGTAGTCTTTCTTTGAGAAGCGGAGCAAGTGGCCGCCATGCGAGCTAGCCCACTGATGACTGATACTCATAGGGTTGACATCCTGCCACACAATGAAGGAGATAATTCCTTTACTTTCTCCTTCCGCCACATAGTGAGCCTATCCCTCGAGAAGAAGCCACTCGAGCTATGGGATCGCAGAGGGGTCTCATCCAGCGTGGCTGGCTTTGCTAGCCAGCTAGGGGTGAGCCATTCCTGTCTACACCGGAATGACTTCTCCAGCATTCTCGTCCTCGTCAAAGTCGAAGCTCTCCAACACGTCCCACATCACCTTGCCTTCCACCGCATTGATGGCGCCGGCATCTATGCTGATGTCGTCATTAACGAAGTCTAGGACGTGGCACGCACGCTGGGCTCACACTCCTCCCCACCCCTCCCTCCCAACAGACACCACCACCCCGACAACGTTGACCACGGTCCGCCCGTGCGATCAGGCGTGGGCATGCCAACCCACACGCCTCACGAGCAACTAACGAAACCATGGCTGACCGAGCCTTCCGAGCCTTCCAATACCCTCACTTTGTCACGTTTGGCGATATCCTCGCTATGATCAAGCTTTCGGCTAAACCTAGGATCCGGAGGGTAGACACGTTTGTCATCCCCACCATTGACGAGGTGGCGCACGAGGACAAGGACCGGCTCTATCTCAAACCCATCCTCCTCGGCACTGAGGTCCGGCGGCCACATGTGGAGGCCGCCTTCGACGCCGACACCCTAAGCTTCACCTTCTCTGTCAAGCTAAGCAACAATCGCACAGCCTCTGGCATTGTTGTGGTCGGTCCACCTAACACGAATCACAGCCACTTCCTTTGCTTCGATCTCACCCTGGGAAAGATCGAACACCACACCTATAGATCTATCCTCTTTAAGCTCTGGCCTAAAACCCTCTCAGGAGATTTCTGTTCCCGCACACTGCCACTGCTACCTTCTGTTGACTACAGGCATCCACCCAAAGCTTTCATCCCAAACTCGTTGATCCCTGATGTTGGGCCTCTGCTTTCTCTCACGGGCGAGAATCGCTTCCCCAGGCTAGATAGGTCCTTAGCGAAGATTAGGGCACATGCCCATCAAGTGATGATAGCCAGGCCAATTTGTACGAGGCATGTTCGTCCCGTGCCCGGCCCGCTTGTTGGCCTGTTACCCGTGGGCTTCCTCTCGCCTATCGCGTGCACTGATATGCAGCATGGGGCTTGCGCAGTCCCGCCTCTGGACATTGCTACTCGCTTTTGCAACTCCCGTGATCCATCCCTCCCACCCACTGCCGCCGACCAACAGAGCCACCCATCCACCCTACATCTCCTGGATCCCTCGACTGCGACCGCTACCGCCACCCACCCAACTCCAGAAGGGCATCCAGTGCCACCTCAGCCGGTCGCGCCCATGGCGGCAGCGACACGTGACGCTGAGGAGGCAGTGGATCTGGCCCCAACCGCTGATGCCGCCTCCCCCCGCCGGAGCCCGCGCATTCAACATCTGTATGATGGAGTCCATGTCGACCCCATCGAGCACACCTCCAAGCGCAAGGCTTCCGCCAGCCCGGTTGCGGGAAGGGCAGCCATCGCCGCTCCTCGGGGCGGAAGAAGAGCAAGACCGTCAAGGCGGCCTCGATCATCGAGCTACCGCTCCAGGGCACCCCAAGGTCTCTTACCAGGGGCAAGGCCAAGCTGCTCTCCCACAGCTGCGACCTGAATTTCGAGGCCATCTGCACGGATACAAGCTCGTCCTCTTCTGATGTGTCAGGTGCTGCCGCTGGTTCCTCCGAGTCTACCGGGTCTGCTCATGAATAGGTCTACCAAGGTGCTGACTAGTGATGTATCGGGCAAATGCATGTTAGTTTGAGCCTCCCCCAAGGGCTTTCTTCTTCTGCTTAGGCATTGTATCGTAGTTCATCCACCTAGTGTTTGGTCCTGTTGGACTGTGTATCTGCATTGTGCTACATGTTTACTTCCCACTGTCATTTGCATTTCAAGCCTTGTAAGCTCATCTGAGCAGCTTTTCACATATTTCAATCAAGCCTTTCCTCCGGGTCCGCTCACTACCATGGCTACTTCTCTTTTAGTCAAGTGTTCCTTTTTCTTTCATGCAGATTGCTCATTGGAATGTTAGAGGGCTTGGTGACTCTAACAAATGCTCTTTGGTCAAAGATGCACTACCTGCTAGTTGCCCGAGTGTTGTTTGCCTGCAGGAGACAAAATTGCAGGTTGTGGACATGTTCAAGGCAGCCTCTGAGGGAGTCCTGGATTAGGGGGTCCTCGGGCATCCGGACTGTGGTACGTGGTCTGAACTGCTGGACTGTGAAGATGCAAGACCGAAGACTCTCGCCCGTGTCCGGATGGGACTCTCCTTGGCTTGGAAAGCAAGCTTGGCATCTCAATATGAATATTCCTTTCTCTATAACCGACTTTGTACAACCCTAGTTCCCCCTGGTGTCTATATAAACCGGAGGGCTTAGTCCGTAGAGGACAAGACAATCATAATCAGATAGGCTAGACTTCTAAGTTTTTAGCCATTGCGATCTCGTGGTAGATCAACTCTTGTAACCCCCATACTCATCAATATTAATCTAGCAGGATGTAGGGTTTTACCTCCAGCGAGAGGGCCCGAACCTGGGTAAACATTGTGTTCCCTGTCTCCTGTTACCATCAACTTCAGACGCACAGTTCGGGGCCCCCTACCCGAGATCCGCCGGTTTTGACACCGACATTGGTGCTTTCATTGAGAGTTCCGTTGTGCCGTCGCCAAGAGGTTCGATGGCCCCGTCAATCATCCACAACAACATTGTCCAGGAGAAACCTTCCTCCCGGGACAGATCTTCGTGTTCGGCGGCTTCGCACTGCGGGTGAACTTGCTTGGCCATCTAGAGCAGATCGATAGCTACGCCCGTGGCCATTAGGTCAGATTTGGAAGCTTGAACTATGTCGTGGACATCCGCAGAGACTTGATCTTCGACGGATTCGAGATCGCGGCAGTAGCCGCTCCTTGTCACCATGATGAAAATGACTTAAATCTGTCATCGAACCACACCCAGGAGATAGAACTTGCAAGTGCTCCGGCTCTAGATCCGGAGCAGATCACACCATCTAAGGATGGGAGGATTAACCCCGCCATGAAGGTTGCAGACTCAGCGGCGTTGGAGCCACACATAGACCCAACCTCAAGTGAGATCTGTGTTACCAGAACCTCGGACATGTTTCCGGCTACAGGTTTCGAAGTATGTGCGTCCGCGCACAACGAGCTTGATCGGACGTCGATCATTGAATTCAGCTCTGTGGACATATTCCGACACTCGCCTTTAGGCGACGTGCTAAACTCATTAAAAACACTTTCCTTAGCGGAGGACTCACAACCGAACTATATCCGGTTCAGAATGGAGGCTGATGACGAATTTCGCTTCCCACCCCGCCCACTTAATAGCCACTGTCGAAGACTTAACTGACATGCTCGATTACGGCTCCAACGACATCGACGGTATGGACGACGATGCCGGAGAAGAGGAGGCCGAAAACCCGCCATTTACCAGACGTTTGACGGCCACTTCCTCATATGACGTATACATGGTGGATGCACCAAAAGAGAATAGCGGCGATGACAAGGAAGATCCAGTTGAGGATAAACCTCCCGAGAGACAACCAAAGCGCCGACGTCAGCCGTGCCGCTCTAAGTCAAGCCGCAGCAAAGACAACAACACCGGCACAGGAGAAGATAACACTCTAAACAGTGCCGAAGACAATGAAGACCCTGTTGAGGCGACTTCCGAACAAGATGAATGGGAAGACGGGCAAGTTAGCCCTGATGAATAGGCCATGCATGAAGACTCAGAGGACAGTAGTTATCTTAAGCTCTCCGAGGATGAGGCGAGCCTCAGCACCAAGGATTTTATCATGCCTGAGGAACCTCTCGAGCAGGAGTGCTTCAAGCGCCAGCTAATAGCCACCACAAGGAGCCTGGAAAAGAAACAGCAGCAGCTTAAAGCTGATCAAGATATGCTCAATGATAGATAGACTGACGTCCTGGCAGCCGAGGAATACGGCCTCAAGCGCCCAGCCAAAAGCCACCCGAAGCACAAATTGCTACCTCAGTTCGATGATGAGGCATTGGAGCCCATACCATCATCGCGCAATGCGGCTGACCGACCAACACGTGGTCGGGATAAAGCGACAACTCAAGCCGAACACCAGCTTGCCGTACCTCACTGTAAAGGAAGAGATAAAACAGCTCGGGGACACACATACGACCTACGGCAGGACTTGGATAGTAGAGCAGGTCAGAACAGGTCGATCTATGGATCACGAGGACGTGCCCCGACACGCGATAACAACTATCTTGCCGGATGCAATTGTCATTCTCACGCCCGGGCCGAGAACCGCAGTCGAACTCCATCCGAGCTACGTCGCGACGTGGCCCGATATAGAGGCGCCGCTCACCCACTTTGCTTCACCGACGAAGTAATGGACCACGAATTCCCAGAAGGGTTTAAACCCATGAATATCGAATCATACGATGGAACAACATCCCTTGGTATGGATTGAGGACTATCTTCTCCATATCCACATGGCCTGTGGCGATGACCTTAACGCCATTAAATACCTACCACTAAAACTAAAAGGACCAGCTCGGTACTGGTTAAACAACCTTCCAGAGAACTCCGTTGGCAGCTGGGAAGACCTGGAAGACGCCTTTCGCGATAACTTCCAAGGCACATATGTCCGGCCACCAGACGCCGATGACTTAAGGCACATCATACAACAGCCCAGAGAGTCAGGCAGAAAGCTCTAGACTAGGTTCTTAATTAAAAAGAACCAAATTGTCGATTGTACGGACACCGAAGCCCTCGTGGCCTTCAAACACGGTGTTTGGGATGAATGGCTCGCTCGCCACCTCGGTCAGGAAAAAACAAAATCCGTGACAGCCCTTACTGCTCTTATGACCCGCTTTTGCGCGGGAGAAGACAGGTGGCTCGCTCGTAGGAGCAATGGCACCAGCGACCCAGGCACTTCCGATGTCCGAGATGGCAACAGAAAGCCACGACGCAATAAATACAAGCGTCGTAATAATGATGAAATAACACAAGACATAACAGTTAACGCCGGATTCAGCAGCTCCAAGCCCGGTCAACAGAAAAGGCCATCCAAGGCAAATAGAGACGGACCATCCAACCTCGATAAGATATTGGATCGGCCATGCCAGATTCATGGCACCCCCGACAAACCAGCTACTCATACTAACAGAAGATGTTGGGTCTTCAAACATGCTGGCAAATTAAAAGCCGAACACAAGGGGAAGAGGCCGCCTAGTGACAGCTATGGCGAAGAGACTCGCTGGCCGAATACCGTGGTTCAGAAGCAATTCCCCCTTGAAGTGCAAACCGTAAATATGGTATATGCGACGCACACCGCCACAAGGGAGCACACGCATGCACTACGGGACACATACGCCATAGAGCGGATTCCGCCAAAAATTAGTCATACCCGTCCCGAAGGATCAGCAGCTCTGATCATCGATCCAATTGTTGATGGGTTCATCTCACGAAAGTCCTTAGGGACGGCGGCAGTAGCCTTAATCTACTATACCAAGACACCGTCCACAAAATGGGCATTGATCCTTCTAGAATCAAACCCACCACAACAATCCTCAAAGGAGCAGTACCCGTTGTAGAAGTCATACAAATAAACGAAAATACGGGATACTCCTTCCATAGAGGGGATTGTACTACAGCCATTATAGCCGAAGCACAAAGCGGCCTCGTCAAGCCGCACAATTCATCGGCCATTAAGCCACCGACCTCCATTAAATGGAACCAATCTGTCCCGGAGCAGGATTAGCAGTTCATCCTCCGTCGTTCGCCTCACAATCGCGTGAAGTTTATACCGCACATGCATAATTATGCACTTAAAATCCCCTATCCATCGGTGGAGGCACAATACGGGCAAGCCTACAAGCACTCCCATTTCCTCCTTTTCATTTCTAACTATTTATTTTTATCTTATCGCAGGTGACGCAAAATATTAGTCACCTCATAGACTCTTTCGGAGTTTGGCTTCATACACTTACCCCAAGGTTGTTCCTGTTAAAGGAATCCTCTAACCGAGGCAAGGCAGCGCAGACGTGCGACAGGAGGTCCAAATAATTGAGTAGACTGCACTCTCTATTTTTGAGCCTGTAAAGTGACTTCTCCCTTAGCCTTCGACCACCAGCATGTGAAATAGCCTGGGTCTCGGCATTATTATTTGAAAAATGGCAATTGACATATCAATCAGATCCCAGTAAACATAGTCATTTCACACTCGCACTTCGGCACAGGTTGCAAGGGGCTCGATATGGGAACAAATGAATTGCCGACAAGTCCGAACAGCTTTATAGCACGCTTGGGCGTCGCGAGTTTGGCCTTATATGCATCAGCTCTGAATCATGTCTTTGGTCAATAGTTGGGTTGCCCGGCTCCTGTGCTTACTATCTTACGTTCTGCTATATCGGCTAGGGTAGTAAAGGGAGAACTACTGCGATTGTGTCCCAGTTTATCCGGATGAGCACCTCATTAGAGAAAGTCAAAAATTGACTGTCATGATGCGGCGAGAGATGGTCAACCACTCGATGACTTGTTAGAATTTTTCGCGATTCCTTCCATATTGCACGAAGGACCGTTCTTCTAGTAACTCATGTAATGCAGCGTAATCGGATAACCGCGTACATACCAGGGGCTATATCATAGACCCAACATCAAACTCCTATGGCTAAGTGAAAGTACTAAAGCCCTATAGTCGGATAGCCTAGTTCGCCGCATTGACACCTCCCTCACGGACCAAGACGTTGGATCAAGAGTGATCAAGTGTGTCGGTCTCAAAACCGGCGGATCTCGGGTAGGGGGTCCCGGACTGTGCGTCTAGGTAGGATGGTAACAGGAGGCAGGGGACACGATGTTTTACCCAAGTTCGGGCCCTCTCGATGGAGGTAAAACCCTACGTCCTACTTGATTAATATTCATGATATGGGTAGTACAAGAGTAGATCTACCACGAGATCAGAGAGGCTAAACCCTAGAAGCTAGTCTATGGTATGATTGTTGTTCGTCCTATGGACTAAAACCCTCCGGTTTATATAGACACCGGAGAGGGCTAGGGTTACACAGAGTCGGTTACAATGGTAGGAGATCTACATATCTGTATCGCCAAGCTTGCCTTCCACGCCAAGGAAAGTCCTTTCCGGACATGGGACGAAGTCTTCAATCTTGTATCTTCATAGTCCAGGAGTCCGGCCGAAGGTATAGTCCGGCCATCCGGACACCCCCTAATCCAGGACTCCCTCAGTAGCCCCTGAACCAGGCTTTAATGATGACGATTCCGGCGCGCAGATTGTCTACGGCATTGCAAGGCGGGTTCCTCCTCATAGAAGATTTTGAACAAAAAGTTAGTGTCTGGCTCTGCAAAATAAATTTCCACATATTGCCGTAGAGAGAATAACATTTACACAAATCTAATTTGCTGACGTATTCGGTGGCGTGACATCACACCACGGCCAAGTCTTTATTCGAATCGTTTCATCGTCCCACCTCAGTGCGTCTAGCGAGACGGTTTCCTTGGCACGTCTTGTTAAAGCAGAGATCGTGTCCCCTTATTCCGGGATTCTCATCAATACGGGTGTGGGTAACCCAACCGCGCCATTGACTATGTCGCTTGGGAGATAAGCGAGTTTTACCAGGCTGGTGGGGGCGCATAGTCGCGTCCGACCATATAAGGGGATAAGGATCCACCTTTTCATCCACGCCTTCTTCCTCCTTTGCCTATCCATTTCCGCGCACTCGAGCTCCAGCGCCCAAGTCCGCACACCCCACCTCAACCTTCTCCAACCATGTCTGGAGCGGGAGGCAAGTGGATGGTCTCCTCCATCACGGAGGGACACATCAAAAGACTGAGGAAGGCCGGATACTTGTCTAACGACATTGCGCACCGGCTTCCCGAAGAGGGGCAGCTCATCCCCACCCCTAGGCCCCATGAGAGGGTGGTGTTCCTCCACCATTTCCTCCGCGGACTGGGCTTCCCTCTCCACCCATTTGTCCGGGGGCTCATGTTCTACTATTGCCTGGATTTCCACGATCTGGCCCCGAACTTTGTCCTCAACATCTCGGTGTTTATCGTCGTATGCGAGGCTTTCTTCCGCATCCGCCCCCATTTCGGCCTATGGCTCAAGACTTTCAATGTCAAGCCGAAGGTGGTGCGCGGCACCCAAGCGGAGTGCGGAGGCGCCATGGTGGGCAAGATGCCCAACGTCCTATGGTTCGAGGGCTCCTTCGTGGAGTCCCTAAAGGAGTGGCAGTCGGGGTGGTTTTACATCACCGAGCCGCGCGACCCTGAATGGGTCGCAGCCCCCGAGTTCCGATCCGGACCCCCTACGCGGCTCGCCTCCTGGAGAGAGACGGGCCTGTCATGGGGTAAAAAAGGAGAGCTGATCGGACTCCAAACATGCGTCCAAACCCTGGTGGACAGGAATCTCAAACTTGTCAACGTAGTCCAGGTTATGCTCATCCGTCGGATCCTCCCGTGTCAACAACGGGCTTTCAACCTATGGGAGTTCGACCCGGCGCGGCACCGAACTCTGAGAAGGCTCTTCGACACGATGTACGAAGATGCCTGGAGGGTGCTTTTCAAGGGTGCCGAGGCCCCCGCATCCGCTACCGAGGATCGCGGATTCAGCACGCAGCGTCACGCTCGTGCGGTAAGCTGTTTTCATAGTTTGACTCCATGCGGGATCTAAGTTCCCTTACCTTTGACAGGATTGCACTACAAGAAATATGTCAACTTGTGACCCTCACTGTTGACCGCTGAAAGGTCATAGTTTTTCATTTGCGACCTTTTTGTGACCAAAAACAGAAGGTCAAAAGCTGACGGTCGTAAACTGAAATTAGCGACCTTTAACAAAAGGTCGTTGATCCTATGACCTTCTGTTTTGGTCGCTAGCTCTCTCCCCAGGCCACGTCGGATCCGACGTGACAATCTGACGTGGCAAAATTGCGACGAATTGAAAAGGTCGTTGGTTAAAATCAGCCCGGTCCGATTGGGTGTCTATATTGGCTGAGCCCACCAATTCAGCCCATTTATTGTTTTTTCTTGTGAATTTTTGGTCGGCTACGTGGGCCTGGCCTAAGAGACTTATTTTTTGGGCAACAACCTTTTACAGTCCACATTTTTTGGGCCTCAGCCTTTTTCCAGCCCATTTTTTCGTTTTCTTTTGTTTGTTTTCCATTTTAAAGTAGGTCCCACTAGTCAATTGGGAACCAATTACCACACGTCAATACTATATTTGTGCAATTAAATAATTTGATTCAAAAAGAGCCAATAAGGCATAATATTTCATACAACAGCCAACCAAAGTACATTACAATCATGTACACCCAAAACTGAGATAGTACATTACAACAGCCAAGCAAAGTACATAGTACAAATCTGGTATGCAGCTATAAAATACAACTAAATATACACACAACTAGCTCCAGTGAGCTAAAACGCATTCTGGGTGTGGTTTTTCTTCAAGATTCGTCTTCCTACAGCTCATGTACACCCAACTTTTGAAGAATGAAGGCCGACATCTGCAGATAATAAATTATGAAAAGTTAGAAACATAATCAAGTGAATCCGTGAATACAAAATTCTCATGACGATGAAAATTTGTTGTAGAACTTTAGATTTAACAGGAAACTATGCATATAACATTCTCATAACAGCAAAAACTGAGATATATTTTGCAAATGATAAGTACTAGCACAATACAAGTTAACAGAACAGATGGACAGTACAAGCTAAGAGTGATTTTCCAATGATTTTCCACTTTAGAACATGGCACATGCATCAATTTTTATAGTCAGGAACAAAGAAGATAGCGCTGGCTGGAATAGGCCAGAGAGATGACATAACCTAGGGCAGCCGAAAATGGTGAAATGATGATCTGCTTGTTCTTAGACAGCTCAATGAGCACCTGCTATCAAAAATAGTATTTTAAAGGAAGAAATAGGCTCCAATCATCCTGCATACAACAAGTAATAAAACTGTTAGGAGAGTATACAGTTACCAACAACATGTATAAAACAGCTTTGATGATGTAATATTTACTAAAAATGACAAGCCACGTTTCAAGTATAAACCACTAATGGAGCATGCAACAAATGTATTTGATATCAACTTAACTAATTCCACATGAGTCGCCGCCGCCTCGAGGCGGAACTTGGGCAGGAGATCTTTTGCCCTCCGGCGGAGCGATTCCGCCGGGGGAACTTCCCTCCCGGAGGGGGAAATCATCATCATCATCATCACCAACAACTCTCCTATCTTGGGGAGGGCAATCTCCATCAACATCTTCAACGGTGCCATCTCCTCTCAAACCCTAGTTCATCTCTTGTGTTCTATCTTGTTACTGGAACTATAGATTGGTGCTTGTGGGTGACTAGTAGTGTTGATTACATCTTGTAGTTGATTACTGTATGGTTTATTTGGTGGAAGATTATATGTTCAGATCCATTATGCTATTTAATACTCCTCTAATCATGAATATGTTTGTCATTTGTGAGGAGTTACTTTTGTTCTTGAGGTCACGGGAGAAATCATGTTGCAAGTAATCATGAGAACTTGATATGTGTTCAATATTTTGATAGTATGTATGTTGTTATTCCCTTAGTGGTGTCATGTGAACGTCGACTACATGACACTTCACCATATTTGGGCCAAGGGAATGCATTGTGGAGTTGCAATTAGATGGTGGGTTGCGAGACTGGCAGAAGCTTAAACCCTAGTTTATGCGCTATTTCGTAAGGGACCGATTGGATCCAAAAGTTTAATGCTATGGTTAGAATTTATTCTTAATACTTTTCTCGTAGTTGCGGATGCTTGTGGGAGGGTTAATCATAAGTAGGAGGTTTGTTCAAGTAAGAACAACACCTAAGCACCGGTGCACCCACATATCAAATTATCAAAGTAGCGAACACAAATCAAACCAACATTATGAAAGTGACTAGTTGAAATTCCCGTGTACCCTCAAGAACACTTTGCTTATCATAAGAGACCGTTTTGGCCTGTCCTTTGCCTCAAAAGGATTGGGCTACCTTGCTGCACTTTTGTTACTACTACCGTTACTTACTCATTACAAATTATCTTGCTATCAAACTACTCCGTTACTTACAATTTCAGCACTTGCAGATATTACCTTACTGAAAACTACTTGTCATTTCCTTCTGCTCCTCGTTGGGTTCGACACTCTTAGTTATCGAAAAGAGATACTATTGATCCCCTATACTTGTGGGTCATCAATCACCTTTTCCTTTTTAGGTCCTGTATGCAGCTTTCCCTTGTTCTAAAATTCTTGGCATGTAAAATAGCCTTGATAGTTATAGCATTCTTTGTAAAAATGTGTTTTGACGTATCAATCAGGCTATAATGGAAGCAGTCTTCACCTAACCCTATGCGGTATTAGCTTATTGCCTAATCTGTGTTCCCTCTTTATGTCAGATTGGCATATACACCTCTTCATGATTTAAATCGCTAGGGGCTTTATCCGGCCACATATATTTTTCAAAAATAAGAAGCCCTAACACTTTTATAGTATGCTTCGGCATCCAAAATATGGCATTATATTCATCGGCTCTGAATCATGTCTTTGGTCAATAGTTGGGTTGCCTGGCTCCTGTGGTTACTACCTTACGTTCCGCTAGTTCGGCTAGGGTTGTAAAGGGAGAACTACTGTGATTGTGTTTTCGGCTCGTCCAGTCAAACGCCTCAGTAGAGAAAGCCGAAAACTGACTGTCATGATGCGGGAGAGAGTTGGTCAGCTATTCGGCAACTTCAATTAAATCTCTCATGATTTTTTCTGTATTACACGAAGGACTGGCTTCGGCTCGGTCACGCGCCTAAGGCATCCCAATTCGGACAGCCGCATGCGCACCAGGGGCTAGTTCTTAGCCCCACTGTCAAACTCCAATGGCTAAGTGAGAGTGATAAAGCCACATAGTCCGATGCCTGGTTCGCCGCACTGACACCTCCTTTAAGGACCAAGACATTGGGTCAAGTGTGCTCATGTGCTATTCCGAACACCCCTGCACTACTAGGGAAAAGCCTAGCAGTAGCGCGGGTTTTGGGTGTATCAGTAGCGCGGGCGCCCGCGCTACTGATACGGCGCCACAGCTAACTTGTAGCAGTAGCGCGTGTATAACCCTCGCTACTGCTACGTCTGATAGCAGTAGCGTGGTTGACGCCCGCTCTACTACTACTTAGCTGTAGCGCGGGTCAAGGCCCCGCGCTACTACTACCATCCATGGTTGCTGTTGCTGGGCATCATCGTCCTCTCCAACCATGGCTGCTGCTGGTCCTGGAGGGGATGAAGTTGTCCATGGTGATGGTGGCTCACCACCCAACTTGTTCCCGCACCTCTCATCTCCTGCTCCTACAAAAGAAGAGAAAATTATTTGAATGAGGAAGAGAGAGACAGAGAGGAGTAGGAGGAGGAACTCACTGGTGGCTGCCGAAGTTGGAGCCAACGCTCGAAACCTAGATGAAGCTGCTCGTGCTCATCCTGCTGCTGCTGCTGCTTCTGCTGCCGCTCCTCCTCCTCGGCATCCTCACCCGCATCAGAATCTACAGAGCTCGTCAAACACGCAAGCCAGTCAGCGACCCCGGTGCCGAAACAGAGGACACGATGCGCGCATCACGTGGTGGGAGATGAGTCGCGGCACACATCGCTGGAAGCAGAGCTCTCACCGCCACCGTCATTGGCCAGCTCTGCGGAGCCCCCATTGGCGTCCCTCTGGACGCCGCCACCGCCCTCCGTGCCGAACCCGGTGGCCCCGGTAGCGGCAGCCTCCTCCTCCTGGACATGGCCGTCGTCCGCGTCGGGAGACGCCGAGGGAGATGAGGTCACAGAATTTGGGGAAGGCGCCGAGGTCTGAGATCGGCGGCGGCGGTGGGTGAGGATGGGAATCACAGGTGGGAGGAGAAGGGGAATGGGAGAGAGGGGGAGAGTGAGGGAGAGAGAAGGGATTCAGCCGAGGATATGGGGACTTCACCTACCTCGTACATAGTAGTAGCGAGGGGTATAAAACTGCGCTACTACTATCAACTTAGTAGTAGCGCGGGTTCATACCACTCGCTACTACTATGGCATGTTCCGGGGGCACGGTAGAGACCGCTTAGTTGTAGCGAGGGGTAAAAGCACGCGCTACTAGTAAATAGCAGTAGCGAGGGGTATAAACCCTCGCTACTAGTAAGTGTCTGCCTATAACCTTTTCCCTAGTAGTGCTGTAATATCTACGTGGGGGCTGAAGCCGACGACTGGTAAACTCTCAGATACAACAAACTGTCGCACATGAGGAATATAATTTGAGACAAAACAAGCAAACATATTATACAAAAGTCTTGTTTCATAATACAAAGTTCGGGCAGCTCAGATACATTCATTCAAAAAGAATATCCTTCAAACACTGGCCCTCTACAATGCGGGATCCTTCCAGGACTTCACCAAAATACCTCCCCGGCCTGTGGTGCTCCTTGCCTGCGGGTGGTCCCTCGGTTGCAAGCTTGGTGGCATTCATCTTCGCCCACTGCACCTTGACACGGGTGAAGGTCATCCGGGCACCTTCGATACAGATCGACTGCTTTATGGCATCAAGCCCGGGGCAGGCATTGACTAGCCGCTTCACGAGTCTGAAGTAGCTGCTGGGTATGGGCTCGGCTGGCCAAAGATGGACTATAACATCCTTCATGGCTAATCCGGCCACCCTATGCAGTTCGGTCAACTGCTTCAGCTGATCGCTAAGAGAAACCAGATGCTCTGGCGCAAGGTATTGCGACCAGAACAACTTCTCCGCCGAGATCCCCTCTTTGGCTCGGAAGAACTCCGTGGCGTCAGCAACACTCCGAGGCAGATCCGCAAATGCTCCTGGAGAACTCCAAACCCGGGTCAGTAAGATGTATCTCCTCCTTACAAATTTTCTCCGCATATTAAAGACCTTACCCGCCGCTATCTGCCTTGCCTATTGGATCTCTCGGCAGGCGCCTTGGGCTTCAACCCATGCCTCCTTCGCGCTTTGGAGGGCCTTAGCAAGTTCGGAGTCTCGATCCAAAATCTTGTGCTCCAAGGACTCACATTTGCTTATGGCATCCTTGAGCTCTTTTTGGACTTCATCCAACCTCGCTTCATGTTTTCAGCAGGCGGCTCATTCCTCCTCCGCTTCCTTTTTGGCTTCGGCCAGCGCGCTCTTGAGGGATTCGACCTCAGATGCATTCACTATGAGTATAACCATAAAACTCATTAAGATAACAAACTAGCGCTCATATCATTCCATATATATATATATAGGTACCGCATACCTTGCGTTCCCTCCAACCGCATGTTGGTGCGGATGAGTTCTTCATCAGCCCGCTCCAACTTCCACTTAAGTTTGGATACTTCAGCGGCCTGGGTGGTTGCCACTAACAGCGAAGCCTGTTTATCAACATAGACACGTATGTTATCTCCTGCGAATACTATTTGATCCTATGTTAGGCCCTTCTTCGCAAAAGCCGAACAGAGTCTCAGGGGCTACAATCTATACATAGGCATATTTTTTGCATATACAAAGCAGCTAAAGAATATTACTTCACATACCTCAAAGCCTGTTAGTATGCTGGTAAAGGCTTCGTTCAATCCGCTTTTAGCAGACTAAACCCTCTTAACCACCGTACCCATAAGAGTATGGTGGTCTTCCACAATGGAAGCGTGCTGAAGCACTTCCACCAGAGTATCTGGCGCCTCCGGATTAATAGAGGTCGCCGGCAGAGTCGACACACCCTCTTCCTTCAAAGAAGGCTGCTCGCTCGATTCCTGAGCCATACGGTTGTCCAGAATGATATTCGATTGGGGGCCGGATTGGGCATGGCCCCCGTCGCCAGTTTCCATGGGGGTCGGTTCCCCATGTTTTCGGCAGCCAAGGTGTTACCTCTGGAGCCGTCTGGGCGGCCCCGCACCTCTCTGTGGCCTGGAGAAGTTCTTCGGGACAACACTTTGATGTTGTCCGTGGCAGTGAGCGGGGAGGTCTGCAGAGGCGTCTCGCTCTCCATCATATTTGGCCTCAGCGAATTCCCAGAAGACGATGATAGTTGGGGGAGATCGCAAGCCGGACTGGAGCACACAATTCAATATTTTAAACTGCAAAGCATAAAACCGGAGATGTGTACAGTGTCCTTAGATACTTACGATCCGACTAGGGGCTTCGGCCTGGGGCACCACTCAGGGATGTCTTCGGCATCCGAGTCTGAATCTTCTGAAAGGGAAATCTTCCCCCTCTTGGACGCATCTGCCTCTAGGCCCATGGAGGCCCCCTTTTCTTCTTCCCCCCTTAAGGGGAGAATTGCTCTCCTCCTCCTCCTCCTCCTCCTCCTCGTCTTCATCTCCCTCATGGGAGGAGGTAGCTCCAGTATCCCCGGACGCAGCGTCCGAGGTACCTCTTCGGCGAAGGCCACTTTTGGCCTCCTTGCCCTTCTTCTTGGTCTTCTTCTCTGGCGCTTGGTACGGCGCCAGGACCAGCATCCTTGTTAGCAGAGGAATGGCTGGGTCTTCGAGTAGCGGAGCTGGACATTGTATCCGCTCCGCCTTCTTTGTCCATCCCTAATTGAAGGATGCAAGGCTCAACATACGCTTTGATTTACAAACCGAAGTTGTATTCGGAAGTTAGAAAACTTACTGGTGTGGCCGGATGAGCGCAATCAAGGCCGATGTCATCGGTCGTCTCTGGCCACGACTTCTTGGCCTTGAAGATCAACTTCCAGATATCTTCATGCATCATGCTGAAGAATTGTTGCAGGGTCCACGGGCCCTCCGGATTGAACTCCCACATGTGGAGAGGTCGACGCTGGCAGGGGAGAATCCGGCGAAAAAGCATCACCTGAATCACATTGGTGAGGGTGGTGTTCTTCTCTATCATATTTTTGATGCACTTTTGCAGCATCGTCACTTCATCGGTGGACGCCCAGTCCAGGCCCTTGTTGATTCATGATGCAAGCCGCATTGGGGGTCCGAATTTAAACTCAGGAGTGGCCGCCCAGGTGGCGCCGCGAGGTTCGGTGATATAGAACCACTCCTGTTGCCATATCTTGACGGTCTCCACAAAAGCCCCTTTGGGCCAGGTGATGTTGGTGAGCTTGCTCACCATGGCCCCGCTGCAGTCTGCATGCCGCCCGTCGACCAGTTTCGGCTTCATATTGAAAACCTTGAGCCATAGGCCGAAGTGGGGGGAGGATGCAGAGGTGTGCCTCGCACACGATGATAAACGCCGAGATGTGGAGGAAGGAATTTGGGGCTAGATCATGGAAATCCAGCCCATAATAGAACATGAGGCCGCAGGCGAAAGGGTGGAGAGGAAACCCTAGTCCGCGGAGGAAGTGGGGGATGAATACCACTCTCTCGCCGGGGTCTGGAGTAGGAAAGACTTGTTATTTTGAGGGGAGCCTGTGCGCGATGTTCGTCGCTAGGTACCCCGCCTCCCGGAGCTCTTTGACGTTCTTCTCCGTAACGGAGGAAGCCACCCACTTGCCTTGCGAGCCGGATCCGACCATGGTTGGGACGGTTAGGTGGTGGAAAAGATTGGAAGCTTGGGCGCTGGAGCTCGAGGGCGAAGAGGCTAAGGAAGAAGGCGTGGGGTAAAAAGATGAATCTTTATCCGTTTATATGGGGAGTGGATATCAAACGCCCCCCACTAGCCTTAAAATTTGCCTATTCCCAAGGGGCTGTGTGAAGGGCATGGTTGGGTTACCCAAACATGTATTGATGAAAATCCCACAATGAGGAGGCACGATCTCTGCTTTGACAAGACATGTTAATAAAGGCCGCGCCTCGAAACACGAGGCGGGAGGCTGAGAACGGTTCAAAATAATAATAAGGCCAGACATAACATCTCGCCGAAAAAGCTGTTAGTAGACATGATTTATTTTGTTTAAGTATTTTGCCCTTGTGGTTCAGGGTTGTAACTATTATGCAGAGCCGGATATAGTTCAACAACTCTGGAGTATTCGGAGGAGGAACCCGCCTTGCAATGTCGAAGATAATCTACACGTCGGACACATCATCATTGAAGCCTGGTTCAGGGGCTACTGAGGGAGTCCTGGATTAGGGGGTCCCCGGGCGTTCGGGCTATGTGACATGGGCCGGACTGATGGGCCGTGAAGATACAAGATAGAAGTGAAGGAAATATGCCCTAGAGGGAATAATAAAGTTATTATTTATTTCCTTATATCATGATAAAAGTTTATTATTCATGCTAGAATTGTATTAACCGGAAACATAATACATGTGCGAATACATAGACAAACAGAGTGTCACTAGTATGCCTCTACTTGACTAGCTCGTTAATGAAAGATGGTTATGTTTCCTAACCATGGACAAAGAGTTGTCATTTGATTAACGAGATCACATCATTAGTTGAATGATCTGATTGACATGACCCATTCCATTAGCTTAGCACCCGATCGTTTAGTATGTTGTTATTGCTTTCTTCATGACTTATACATGTTCCTATGACTATGAGATTATGCAACTCCCGTTTGCCGGAGGAACACTTTGTGTGCTACCAAACGTCACAACGTAACTGGGTGATTATAAAGGAGCTCTACAGGTGTCTCCAAAGGTACATGTTGGGTTGGCGTATTTCGAGATTAGGATTTGTCACTCCGATTGTCGGAGAGGTATCTCTGGGCCCTCTCGGTAATGCACATCACTTAAGCCTTGCAAGCATTGCAAGTAATGAGTTAGTTGCGGGATGATGTATTACAGAACGAGTAAAGATACTTGCCGGTAACGAGATTGAACTAGGTATGGGATACCGACGATCGAATCTCGGGCAAGTAACATACCGATGACAAAGGGAACAACGTATGTTGTTATGCGGTCTGACCGATAAAAGATCTTCGTAGAATATGTAGGAGCCAATATGAGCATCCAGGTTCCGCTATTGGTTATTGACCGGAGACGTGTCTCGGTCATGTCCACATTGTTCTCGAACCCGTAGGGTCCGCACGCTTAAAGTTTCGATGACGGTTATATTATGAGTTTATGAGTTTTGATGTACCGAAGGTTGTTCGGAGTCCCGGATGTGATCACGGACATGACGAGGAGTCTCGAAATGGTCGAGACATAAAGATTGATATATTGGAAGCCTATGTTTGGATATCGGAAGTGTTCCGGGTGAAATCGGGATTTTACCGGAGTACCGGGAGGTTACCGGAACCCCCCGGGAAGTATATGGGCCTTAGTGGGCCTTAGTGGAAGAGAGGAGAGGTGGCCAGAGATGGGCCACGCGCCCCTCCCCCCCTTGGTCTGAATAGGACAAGGAGAGGGGGCCGGCCCCCCTTCCTCCTCTCTCTCCTCTTTTCCCCCCTCCGCGAATCCTATTCCAACTAGGAAAGGGGGGGAGTCCTACTCCCGGAAGGAGTAGGACTCCTCCTGGCGCGCCACCTCTTGGCCGGCCAGCCCCCCCTTTGAGCCTTTATATACGGAGGCACGGGGCACCCCTAGAGACACAAGTTGATCCACGTGATCATATTCTTAGCCGTGTGCGGTGCCCCCTTCCACCATAGTCCTCGATAATATTATAACAGTGCTTAGGCGAAGCCCTGCGACGGTAGTACATCAAGATCGTCACCACGCCGTCATGCTGACGGAACTCTTCCCCGACACTTTGCTGGATCGGAGTCCGGGGATCGTCATCGAGCTGAAGGTGTGCTAGAACTCGGAGGTGCCGTAGTTTCGGTGCTTGATCGGTCGAGCCGTGGAGACGTACGGCTACATCAACCAAGTTAACGCTTCCGTTGTCGATCTACAAGGGTACGTAGATCACACTCTCCCCCTATCGTTGCTATGCATCACCATGATCTTGCGTGTGCGTAGGAAATTTTTTGAAATTACTACGAAACCCAGCAAGAAGGCCTTCCCCCATGTCCGGATGGGACTCTCCTTGGTGTGGATGGCAAGCTTGGCGTACGGATGTGTAGTTTCCTTTCTCTGTAAACTGACTCTGTACAACCCTAGCTAGGCCCCGCCGGTGTCTATATAAACCGGAGGGTTTAGTCCGTAGAGGCTAAGACAAATCATATAGGCTAGACATCTAGGGTTTAGCCATTACGATCTCGAGGTAGATCAACTCTTGTAACCCCTATACTCATCAAAGTCAATTAAGCAGGAAGTAGGGTATTACCTCCATTAAGAGGGCCTAGACCTGGGTAAACATCATGTCCCCTGCCTCATGTTACCTCCGATCCTCAGACGCACCGTTCGGGACCCCCTACCCGAGATCTGCCGGTTTTGACACTGACACTCCCCCTGGCGCGCCCCTCCTAGCCGGCCCCCTCTCTCCCTCCCTCCTTTATATACGTGGCCAGGGGGCACCCCAATAGCACAACAGATAATCTCTTAGTCGTGAGGGGTGCCCCCCTCCACAGTTCAACACCTCGATCATATCGTCGTAGTGCTTAGGTGACGCCCCGCGCCGGTAACTTCATCATCACCATCGCCGCGCCGTCATGCTGACGGAACTCTCCCTCGTCCTCAACTGGATCAAGAGCTCGAGGGATGTCATCGTGTTGAACACGGAGGTGTCGTACGTTCGGTACTTGGATCGGTTGGATCATGAAGATGTTCAACTACATCAACCGTGTTACTAAACACTTCCGCTTTTGGTATACGAGGGTACATGGACACGCTCTCCCATCTCGTTGCTATGCATCTCCTAGATAGATCTTGCATGATCATAGGAATTTTTTTGAAATACTGCATTCCCTAACAATGGCATCCGAGCCAGGTCTATGTGTATATGCACGAGTAGAACACAAAGAGTTGTGGGCGATAATAGTCATACTGATTACCACCAATGTCTTACTTTGATTCGGCAGTATTGTTGGATGAAGCGGCCCGGACTGACATTACATGACCGCGTTCATGAGACTGGTTCTACCGATGTGCTTCGCACACAGGTGGCTGGTGGGTGTTGATTTCTCCAACTTTAGTTGAATTGAGTTTGACTACGATCGGTCCTTGTTGAAGGTTAAAACAGCACATTGACGAAAAATCGTTGTGGTTTTGATGCGTAGGTAAGAACGGTTCTTGCTAGAAGCCCGTAGCAGCCATTTAAAACTTGCAACAACAAAGTAGAGGATGTCTAACTTGTTTTTGCAAGGCATGTTGTGATGTGATATGGTCAATATGTGATGAGATATAAATTGTTGTATGATATGATCATGTTTTGTAAAAGTTATCGGCAACTGGAAGGAGCCTTATGGTTGTCGCTTTATTATATGAAATGGAATCGCCATGTAATTGCTTTACTTTATCACTAAGCAGTAGCGATAGTCGTAGAAGCAATAGTTGGCGAGACGACAACGATGCTACGATGGAGATCAAGGTGTCAAGCCGGTGACAATGGAGATCATGACGGTGCTTTGGAGATGGAGATCAAAGGCACAAGATGATGATGGCCATATCATGTCACATATTTTGATTGCATGTGATGTTTATCTCTTTATGCATCTTATTTTGCTTAGTACGGCGGTAGCATTATAAGATGACCCCTCACTAAATTTCAAGGTACAAGTGTTCTCCCTGAGTATGCACCGTTGCTACAGTTTGTTGTGCCGAGACACCACGTGATGATCGAGTGTAATAAGCTCTACGTTCACATACAATGGGTGTAAGCCAGTTTTGCACGTGCAGAATACTCGAGTTAAACTTGACGAGCCTAGCATATGCAGATATGGCC
The DNA here is from genome assembly GCF_003073215.2 of Triticum urartu. Taxonomy (NCBI): domain Eukaryota; kingdom Viridiplantae; phylum Streptophyta; class Magnoliopsida; order Poales; family Poaceae; genus Triticum; species Triticum urartu. The sequence continues at coordinate 117,310,349 of NC_053024.1, forward strand.
TCAGAAAACTGAGACCGAAAGGTCAAACGTGAATCATATAGTAGATATGATCAACATAGTGATGTTCACCATTGAAAACTACCCCATCTCATGTGATGATCGGATATGGTTTAGTTGATATGGATCACGTGATCATTTAGATGACTAGAGGGATGTCTATCTAAGTGGGATTTCTTAAGTAATATGATTAATTGAACTTTAATTTATCATGAACTTAGTACCTGATAATATTTGCATATCTATGTTGTTGTAGATCAATGGCCCGTGCTATCGTTCCCTTGAATTTTAATGCATTCCTAGAGAAAGCTAAGTTGAAAGATGATGGTAGCAACTACACGGACTGGGTCCGTAACTTGAGGATTATCCTCATTGCTGCACAAAAGAATTACGTCCTAGAAGCACCGCTAGGTGCGAAACCCGTTGCAGGAGCAACTCCGGACATTATGAACGTCTGGCAGAGCAAAGCTGATGACTACTCGATAGTTCAGTGTGCCATGCTTTATGGCTTAGAATCGGGACTTCAAAGACGTTTTGAATGTCATGGAGCATATGAGATGTTCCAGGAATAGAAGTTAATATTTCAAGCAAATGCCCGAGTTGAGAGATATGAAGTCTCCAATAAGTTCTACAGCTGCAAAATGGAGGTGAATAGTTCTGTTAGTGAACACATACTCAGAATTTCTGGGTACCACAACCACTTGACTTAGCTGGGAGTTAATCTTCCTGATGATAGTGTCATTGACAGAGTTCTTCAATCACTGCCACCAAGCTACAAAGGCTTCGTGATGAACTATAATATGCAAGGCATGGAAAAGACAATTCCCGAGCTCTTCGCGATGCTAAAGGCCGCGGAGGTAGAAATCAAGAAGGGGCATCAAGTGGTGATGGTTATCAAGACCATTAATTTCAAGAAAAAGGGAAAAGGGAAGAAGGGGAACTTGAAGAAGAACAGCAAGCCAGTTGCTGCTCAGGAGAAGAAGCCCAAGTATGGACCTAAGCCTGAGACTGAGTGCTTCTACTTCAAAGGGACTGGTCACTGGAAGCAGAACTGCCCCAAGTATTTGGCGGATAAGAAGGATGGCAAAGTGAAAGGTACATTTGATATACAAGTTTATTGATGTGTACCTTACTAATGCTCGTAGTTGCGCCTAGGTATTTGATACTGGTTCTGTTGCTCATATTTGCAACTCGAAACAGGGGCTACGGATTAAACGAAGATTGGCTAAGGACGAGGTGACGATGTGTGTGGGAAATGGTTCCAAAGTCGATGTGATCGCCGTCAGCATGCTACCTCTACATCTACCGTCAGGGTTTGTTTTAGACCTAAATAATTGTTATTTGGTGCCAGCGTTGAGCATGAACATTATATCCGGATCTTGTTTGATGCGAGACAATTATTCATTTAAATCAGAGAACAATGGTTGTTCTATTTATATGAGTAATATATTTTATGGTCATGCACCCTTGATGAGTGGTCTATTTTTGTTGAATCTTGATTGTAGTGATACACATATTCATAATATTGAAGCCAAAAGATGGAAGGTTTATAATGATAGTGCAACTTATTTGTGGCACTTCCGTTTAGGTCATATTGGTGTAAAGCGCATGAAGAAACTCCATGCTGATGGGCTTTTGGAATCACTTGATTATGAATCACTTGATGCTTGCAAACCATGCCTCGTTGGCAAGATGACTAAAACTCTATTCTCCAGAACAATGGAATGAGCAACTGACTTATTGGAAATAATACATACTAATGTATAAGGTTTGATGAGTGCTGAGGCTCAGAGACGGTATCATTATTTTCTGACCTTCAGAGATGATTTGAGCAGATATGGGTATATCTACTTAATGAAACATAAGTCTGAAACATTTGAAAAGTTCAAAGAATTTCAGAGTGAAGTGGAAAATCATCGTAACAAGAAAATAAAGTTTCTACGATCTGATCATGGAGGTGAATATTTGAGTTATGAGTTTGGTCTTCATTTGAAACAATGTGGAATAGTTTCGCAACTCATGCCACGTAGAACACCACAACGTAATGGTGTGTCCCAACATCGTAACCGTACTTTATTAGATATGGTGCGAGCTATGATGTATCTTACCGATTTACCACTATAGTTTTGGGGTTATGCATTAGAGACAGCTGCATTCACGTTAAAAAGGGCACCATCTAAATCCGTTGAGATGACATCATGGTTTAGCAAGAAACCTAAGTTGTCATTTCTTAAAGTTTGGGACTGCGATGCTTATGTGAAAAAGCTTCAACCTGATAAGCTCGAACCCAAATCGGAGAAATGTGTCTTCATAGGATACCTAAAGGAGATTGTTGGGTACACCTTCTATCACAGATCCGAAGGCAAGATATTCGTTGCTAAGAATGGATCCTTTCTAGAGAAGGAGTTTCTCACGAAAGAAGTGAGTGGGAGGAAAGTAGAACTTGATGAGGTAATTGTACCTTCTCCCGAATTGGAAATTAGTTCATCATCGAAATTATTTCCAGTGATTCCTACACCAATTAGTGAGGAAGCTAATGATGATGATCATGAAACTTCTGATCAAGTTACTACCGAACCTCGTAGGTCAACCAGAGTACGATCCGCACCAGAGTGGTACTGTCGGTGTCAAAACCGGCGGATCTCGGGTAGGGGGTCCCGAACTGTGCGTCTAAGGCAGATGGTAACAGGAGGCAGGGTACACGGTGTTTTACCCAGGTTCGGGCCCTCTTGATGGAGGTAAAACCCTATGTCGTGCTTGATTATTCTTGACAATATGAGTAGTACAAGAGTTGATCTACCACGAGATCGGAGAGGCTAAACCCTAGAAGCTAGCCTATGGTATGATTGTATGTTGTCCTACGGACTAAAACCCTCCGGTTTATATAGACACCGGAGGAGGCTAGGGTTACACAAGGTCGGTTACAAAGGAGGAGATATACATATCTGTATTGCCTAGCTTGCCTTCCACGCCAAGGAGAGTCCCATCCGGACACGAGACGAAGTCTTCAATCTTGCATCTTCATAGCCCAACAGTCCGGCCAAAGGATATAGTCCGGCTGCCCGGAGACCCCCTAATCCAGGACTCCCTCAGTAGCCCCTGAACCAGGCTTCAATGACGATGAGTCCGGCGCGCAGTGTTGTCTTCGGCATTGCAAGGCGGGTTCCTCCTCCGAATACACCACAGAAGAGTTTGAATACAAGGATAGTGTTCCGACCCTGCAAAATAAGTTCCACATACCATCGTAGAGAGAATAATATTTCCACAAATCTAATCTGCTGACACATTTTGGCAGCATGACATCACACCATGGCCCGGTAATTATTCAAACCATTTTTCCTTAACCAGCCCCGCACATAACGCGAGGCGGTTTCTTGACATGTCTTGTCAAAGCAGAGATCGTGTTCCCCTTATTACGGGATTCTCATCAATACGGGCATGGGTAACCCAACCGCGCCACCAATTACGGCGCGTGGGGAATAAGCGAGTTTTACCAGGATAGTGGGGGGCGCATAGTTTCGTCCGCCCTTATAAAGGGTTAAGGTCTCACCTTTTCCTACCCACGCCTTCTTCCTCCTTGCTCATCCATTCTCGCGCACTCGAGCTCCAACACCCAAGTCCACATCCTTCTCCTCAACTCTCTCCAAACATGTCCGGAGCGGGAGGCAAGTGGATGGCCTCCTCCGTCATGGAGGGACACATCAAAAAGCTACGTAGAGCCGGATACTTAGCTGCGGATATCGCGCACCGGCTGCCAGCCACGGGGCAGGTCGTCCCTACCCCGGAACCTCACGAAAGGGTGGTTTTCCTTCCCCAATTCATCCGCGGACTGGGGTTTCCCCTCCATCCATTCGTCCGCGGCCTCATGTTCTATTATGGGCTGGACTTTCATGATCTGGCCCCGAATTTCATCCTCAACATCTCGGCGTTCATCGTCGTGTGCGAGGCTTTCCTCCACATCCGGCCCCACTTCGGCCTGTGGCTGAAGACCTTCAATATCAAGCCGAAGGTGGTGGGCGGCCAACAAGCGGAATGCGGCGGAGCCATGGTGGGCAAAATGCCCAACGTTATATGGCTCGAGGGCTCCTTCGTGGAGACCATAAAGGGGTGGCAATCGGGGTGGTTCTACATCACCGATCCGCGCGACACCAACTAGGTGGCGGCCCCCAAGTTTCGATCTGGAATCCCCACGCGGCTCACTTCCTGGAAGGAGAAGGGCCTATCCTGGGGTTCATCGGTGGAGCTAGACGGACTCCAGAAGTGTATCCGGAACATGACAAGCAAGAAACTTAAGCTTGTCAACATAGTCCAGGTCATGCTCTTCCGCCGGATCCTCCCGTGTCAACAACGGGATTTCAACTTATGGGAGTTCGACCCGGCCCAGCACCAGACTCTAAGCGAGCTCTTTGACACGATGCATAAAGACGTCTGGAGGGTGCTGTTCAAGGGCGCCGAGGTCCCTCCTTCTCTTACCGAGGACCGCGGGCTAAGCGCGAAGCGTTCCGTGAATCCGATAAGTTCTGTACATCTGGTAGGGTATTTATTTCCCATAGCTTAACCATGTGCGGGGTCTGAGCTCCCATGCCTTTGACAGGGCTGGGTGGAGACATCGGAGTAGATTAACTGTCCGACCCCTCTGCCCGAAGACACTGCGGATGCTCTCTTGATGGAGATGCGGACTCCGGCTCCTTATGAGGTGCCGGAGAAGACCAAGAAGAAGGCCAAGGGAACCCGAAAGCGTTCCCGGCGCCAGGTGGTATCAGACTCATCGTCCGATAACACCGAGACACCCTCCTCCTGCGAAAACGAGGAGAAGGAAGATGAAGATTCTCCCCCTCCAGCCGGGGGAGACAAGAAAAGGAAGGCCGCCCCAACCGGGGAGGACGAAGGGTCCAAGAAGGGAAGGACTCTCCTTCCGGACTGCTCCACCACCGCCACCGACGGTGAAGACGAGTGGCTGCTCAGGTCCAAGCCCCTGGCAAAGTCGTAAGTATTTGGATACCAGAGTAACTCATAGCATACCTTTGTCGCACTACTTCTCCTAACGCCGAATATGATTATGCAGTCCACCCCAAGCTTGTATCGATGTATCATCGTCGGACGGTTCCTTGGACTCGTCGGACATGAATAGTGATACACTTCCAACCGCCTCCTCTCCTTGCCCTACGGACAATGCCGAGGTATTGTCTCAAGGGGCACCGAGCTGGGGGGAGACAGTCCCGGAGGCGCCTCAAGGCGACCTTTCAGACTCCAGGAGCAAAGGGAGCAAGGCTCCCGGGGGCTCCAAGTTCGGCTCTCAGCCGAACACCGCGCCGGAACCTCTAGTGGTTCCGGACTTGGGAAGGCGGCCCCCTTCCAAAAGGGGCAAGACGCCCGTGCCGGTGACCTCTGTCCATCCAGAGGCACCGGACAACTTGCTGGGAGCGCTTCGCGGCGCTTCCATCGACGAAGAGTACCACACTATTATGAGTGCGGTGATCAAGATGGTTCAGTCCGCCAAGAGCGGACTGACTGAAGCTTGTGCCAGCCTTCTAATAGGCTTTGAGGTAAGTATTTAAAATATAGGAAAAATATTACCGCATAGACAGTAGCCCCTGATGCTCTGTTTGGTGTTCACAAAGAAAAGCCGAATAGAGGATCAAATAATATCTGCAGGAGTCTAATATAAGTATGTCTGTATGCGTATGCAAGCTTCACTGCTGACCTCTGCCGCACTGACTGTGGAGGCTGCCGCATTGACGCAGGACCTCGAGGGGTCCGAGAAAGAGCTCGGCCTTGCCAAGAGGCAGCTCGAGGAGAACAAAGGTAAGTAATACCTTGTCTATATATAAAAGAAAATGTGGTTGCGAAATGAGAAGATCATCATGAATGTGCCAGGGGCCACGACCGAAGTGGCGACCCTAAAGCAAGCGTTGTCCGAGGCCGAAAATAAAGCGGCCAAGGAGCGCACCAAGCGGGAAAAGCAAGAGGCACGGGTGGGCGAGGTGCAGTAAGAGCTCCAGGCTCTCGTGAAGAAGCACGAGGCTTTGGAGCTTGACTCGAAGACGCGAGAGTCCGAGCTTGCCGTGGCCCTCGAGAGCACAAAGAATGCCAAGGCTGAAGCCCAAAAGGCCCTCCAGGAGATTGAGGCGATGAGGAAGATAGCGGTGGGTAAGGCATTCAATATGCAAAGCAAGCATGTGAAAGTAAATTACTTGTTACTTACCCGAGTCCGGAGCTCTCCAGGAGCATTCGTAGATTTGCCCCGCAGCGTGTCGGATGCCGCGAAATATTAACAGGCCGAGGAGGGAAGCTCGACGGAGAAGTTGTTCTGGTCTCAGTATACTGGGACCGAACACCCGATGCCTATGAGCGACCAGCTGAAGCAACTGGTCGAGCTGCACAAGGCGGCCGAATAGGCCATGAAGGGCTTTATAGTCCGGATGTGGCCTGGTGACTCCCTTCCTAACAGCTACTTTGGCCTAGTGAGGTAGCTTGTGGATGCCTGACCACGGCTGGAAGTCATCAAGCAGTTCGTCTGTATCGAAGGTGCCCGCCGGGCTTTTGGCCGTGCAAAGGTGCACTGGGCCAAGATGGACGCTGAGAAGCTGGTGAAGGAGGGGCCGCCGCAGGGCAAGGAGCATCGCCACCCCGAGATGTATTATGAGGGTGTCCTGAAGGGTGCCCATCTTGTGGAGGACGAGTGTGCGAAGGATGTAATGTTTGAATGAACTTGCTCGTGTGATCCTGTATTATGAAAACTTGTTCATATGCGCTATGCAATGCTTGTTTGAATTTAAAATATTACCTTCTGTGCGGCTGTTTATCAAATCTGAGAGATGACCAGTCGTCGGCTTCTGCCCCCATGCCACGAGTGCTGGGGTGTTTGGGATAAATCTGAGCACTCTTTTTCCCGTTGTTGGGTCCTTCGAGGCAGGTGCTCAGCACAACGAACAAGGCAATCGGACTATAATGCTTTATCACTCTCACTTAGCCATAGAATTCTACAATTTTAAATTTTGGCGAAGCCCCTAGTATTCGGAAGGCCGAATTCGGGGCGCTATACACGCCTTAAGCCGGACGAAGCCGACTCCTCGCTCTAAGCGGCATAAGTCTTTAGGGACTCGAGACCTCTCGAACAGCGACCAGCTCTCGCCTTATCATGACAGTCAGTTTTAGCTTTCTCTACTGAGGTGCTTAGCCCAGCTGAATCGGGGCACAATCACAGTAGTTATCCCAGTGCTACCTTAGCCGATATAGCGGAACGTAAGGTTCCAAAACATGGGAGCCGGGCAAAACCAACTATTGACCCAAGACATGATTCGGAGCTGATGCATATAATGCTATAAGTTCGAGGTGCCGCACTGTCTAGAGTGTTCGGACTTCTAACGCCGTATTATGGGGTATGCTTAAGCCCCTAGCGTATTGGCCATACCAGAGTGTACGGGTGCTAAATGTTATGAATGAACACACACACACACATATATATATAAAGGAAGAATAGAGAATGCGATAATAGTCTAGTGCTATGCATTGTTTATTCAAAAAGGTGCGTCGAAGCAGCATGATACAAGTAGTGCGATAAGAAAAAAGTAGGACTATTTAACATGTCCCCTCCAAGGGCAAGCTGAGGAATGGTATTTAAAGCAGGTATTTCACTCGTTATCAGAGACCACATGGGAATTCCTTGATACGACGTAGCTTTCTGCCTCCTTGGTTGTTGTATCGTGTGTTTGGCAATTGTACTGCCGGACGGGGCTTCCAGAGATTAAAGTCCTGATAGAAAGAAAAATAACAAAGTGGGAAGCCCCTAGTGCGGTTGAGCCGCGTCTTGGGGCGTGCCGTAGTCGTGCCCCCTCCCCACCTATGCCCATGGTATTTTCAATGCGTAATAATGTACGCGTGGCACAGATTTCACTGTTTGGCTGGGACTAGGGTGGGGGCCGCATTGCTATGCGAGCTCGGAACGTGCCAGGCGGTCTTGTTGCCGATTACTGCGGGCGCGCTTGAAGGTGTCCGGGTCCTTAATCGCCGAACTGGTGGATTGCCTTAAGAGGCTGCTTTGCGCTTCTGCTGCGAGCGCCGCAGTGTGCTCCTCCATGTGGAGAGAGCGCTCTGTGTTTCCATTAACTGTGATGACCCCCCGAGGTCCTGGCATCTTGAGCTTGAGGTATGCATAATGCGGTACCGCATTGAATCTCGCAAATGCGGTTTACCCGAGCAGTGCATGATAGCCACTACGGAACGGGACTATATCGAAGATTAACTCCTCGCTTTGGAAGTTATCCGGGGATCCGAAGACCACTTCCAGTGTGACTGAGCCTGTGCAATGGGCCTCTACACCTGGTATGACGCCTTTGAAGGTCGTTTTTGTGGGTTTGATCCTTGAGGGGTCTATACCCATTTTGCGCACTGTGTCCTGATAAAGCAGGTTCAGGCTGCTGCCGCCATCCATAAGGACTCGAGTGAGGTAAAATCCGTCAATGATTGGGTCTAGGACCAGTGCGGCGAATCCGCCATGACGGATACTAGTGGGGTGGTCCCTGCGATCGAAGGTGATCAGACAAGAGGACCATGGGTTGAACTTTGGGGCAACTGGCTCCAACGCATATACGTCCCTTAGCGCACGCTTCCGCTCCCTCTTGGGGATGTGGGTTGCGTATATCATGTTCACCGTCCGCACTTGTGGGGGGAACCTCTTCTGTCCTCTGGTGTTCGGCTGCCGGGGCTCCTCCTCGTCATCGCTATGTGACCCCTTATATTTGTTTTCGGCATTTAACTTGCCGTCCTACTTGAACACCCAACAATCCCTGTTGTTGTGGTTGGCTGGCTTGTCGGGGGTGCCGTGTATTTGACACGAGCGATCGAGTATACGGTCCAAACTGGACGGGCCCGGAGTGCTTCTTTTGAATGGCTTTTTCCGCTGACCAGGTTTAGAGCCTTTGAATCTGGCATTGACTGTCGTATCCTCGTTATTGTCGCTGTTAATGCGGCGCTTGTGTTTGTTGCGACGTGACCTGCCATTGCTATCCTTGGTATCCGAAGTACCATGGTTTTTTGATATGATATTGCTGCGAGCCAGCCAACTGTATTCTCCCGCGCAAAAGCGGGTCATGAGTGTCGTGAGGTCTGCCATAGATTTTGGCTTTTCCTGGCCGAGGTGCCGGGCGAGCCACTCGTCGCGGATGTTGTGCTTAAAAGCTACTAGGGCCTCTGCATCCGGACAGTCGATGATTTGATTTTTGTTTGTCAGGAACCGTGTCCAGAATTGCCGGGCCGATTCCTCTGGCTGCTGAATTATGTGGCTCAAGTCATCGGCATCTGGTGGTCGCACATAAGTGCCCTGGAAGCTGTCGAGGAATGTGGCTTCCGGATCTTCCCAACAGCCAATGGATTCTGCTGGCAGGCTGTTGAGCCAATGCCGAGCTGGTCCTTTGAGCTTGAGTGGGAGGTATTTGATGGCGTGTAGATCATCACCGCGGGCCATGTGGATGTGTAAGAGGAAGTCCTCGATCCATACCACAGGACCTGTTGCGCCGTCGTATGATTCAATATTTACGGGTTTGAAACCCTCTAGGATTTGGTGATCCATTACTTCCTCTGTGAAGCATAGGGGGTGCACAACGCCTCTGTACTGGGCTATATCGCGACGCAGCTCAAATGAGTCTTGTCCGCTGTGTTCGGCCCGGCCGGATTTACTTTTACTGTATCCGGCATGACGATTATCGTCTCACATAGTAGCGCGCCCTCGTGATCCGTAGATTGATCTTGCGTGTTTTGCTTTGTCCTCCAATACGTCTCGCAGGTCTGGCGTATTTCCCCATGCCTTGACATTTTAATTTGAGTGGCGTCGGGGTGCGGGATGAGCTTTTGGCTGAAATGCCTCTCTGTCGCGGCCACGAGGTGGCCGACCAGTCGCGTCATACACTAGACCTGTAGGTTTTGGTGCTTCCTCCTCCAGTTGGGGTAGCAACCTACGCTTTGGGTAACTCTTGGAGGGGCGTTCGAGTTTATATTCCTCAGCCGCAAGGAATTCAGTCCATCTGTCAGCTAGCAAATCTTGATCAGCTTGAAGCTGCTTTGCTTTTTCTTAAGGCTATTTGCCGTGGCTATAAGCCGGCGCTTGAAGCGCTCTTGTTCGACGGGATCCTCAGGCACAACGAATTCGTCATCATCGAGGCTTGCCTCATCTTCGGAGGGAGGCATGTAATTATCATCCTCCGCTTCTCCATCTGCCGCTCTCTCGGGAGGGCTGGCTTCTCCATCCTCCTGCCCTAAATCTTGCTGGAGGGGATTGTTGTCGTCTTCGGCACTATCCGGAGTGCTATTATCTCCTGTGCCGGTGTCACCGCTTTTGCTTTGGCGAGACTTAGAGCAGCGCCGCTGACGTCGGCGCTTGGGTTGCTTCTTGGAGGGGTCATCCTCCGCTGTCCCGTCGCCATTGCCTTCTTTGGGTGTGTCCACCATATATATGTCATATGACGAGGTGGATGTCCAGTGCCCTGTGGGCAGTGGTTCTTGTTCGCCTCCTGCATCATCGTCCATGTCGTCGATGTCTTCGGAGTTGAAGTCGAGCATGTCGGTCAAATCATCGACAGTGGCTACTAAGTGGGTGGTGGGTGGGCGGTGAATTTCTTCGTCATCCGCATCCCAATCCTGTCGGACATAGTTCGGCAAGGACTCTCCTGACAAGGAGAGGGACCTTAATGAGTTCAATATGTCGTCGAAGGGCGAGTGCTGAAAGATATCCGCGGAGGTAAACTCCATGATCGGCGCCCAGTCGGATTCAATAGGCATGGGCGCATGCGGTTCGGAGTCCGTGGCCGGGGAAGGATCTGGCAGCTTGGCATCACGGCTCTCATGAAGGGTAAGGTCGATACTCGGCTCGATCGCCGCTGAGGATATGGCCTCCGTGGCGGGGTCTATCCACCCGTCCATGGATGGCGCAACTGGCTCCGAATTGAGGGTCGGAGCGGTTGCCGGCATGATCTCCTGAACACTGTCCGATGGCAGAGCTAAATCATGCTCATCGTGACCGTGTGGCGCACTAGGCAGGGGCTCGAATCCGTCGAAGATCAAGTCTCCGTGGATATCGGTCGTTTAGTTTAAGCTTCCAAACCTGACCTGGTGGCCAGGGGCGTAACTCTCGATCTGCTCCAGATGGCCAAGCGAGTTGGCCCGCAGTGCGAAGCCGCCGAATACAAAGATCTGTCCGGGGAGAAAAGTCTCACCCTGGACTACATCTCTATCGATGATTGAAGGAGCCATCAAGCCTAACGGCGACGACACAGAGGAACTCTCATTGAAAGCACCAATGTCGGTGTCAAAACCGGCGGATCTCGGGTAGGGGGTCCCGAACTGTGCATCTAAGGCGGATGGTAACAGGAGGCAGGGGACATGATGTTTTACCCAGGTTCGGGCCCTCTTGATGGAGGTAAAACCCTACGTCCTGATTCATTGTTCTTGACAATATGAGTAGTACAAGAGTTGATCTACCACGATATCGGAGAGGCTAAACCCTAGAAGCTAGCCTATGGTATGATTGTATGTTGTCCTACGGACTAAAACCCTCCGGTTTATATAGACACCGGAGGAGGCTAGGGTTACACAAGGTCGGTTACAAAGGAGGAGATATACATATCCGTATTGCCTAGCCTGCCTTCCACGCTAAGGAGAGTCCCATTCGGACACGAGACGAAGTCTTCAATCTTGCATCTTCATAGCCCAACAGTCCGGCCAAAGGATATAGTCCGGCTGTCTGGAGACCCCCTAATCCAGGACTCCCTCAGGTACGGTAATCCTATTCTGGAGGTCATGTTACTTGACCATGATGAACCTACGAACTATGAGGAACCGATGATGAGCCCAGATTCCCCGAAATGGCTTGAGGCCATGAAATCTGAGATGGGATCTATGTATGAGAACAAAGTGTGGATTTTGGTTAACTTGCCCAATGATCGGCAAGCAATAGAGAATAAATGGATCTTCAAGAAGAAGACTGACGCTGACGGTAATATTACTTCCTACAAAGATCAACTTGTTGCAAAAGGTTTTCGACAAATTCAAGGAGTTGACTATGATGAGACCTTCTCTCCCGTAGCGATGCTTAAGTCCGTCCGAATTGTTGGGGAACGTAGCAGAATTTTAAAATTTTCTACGCATCACCAAGATCAATCTATGGAGTCATCTAGCAACGAGAGAGAAAGGAGTGCATCTACATACCCTTGTAGATCGCGCGCGGAAGCGTTCAAGAGAACGGGGTTGATGGAGCCGTACTCGTCGTGATCCAAATCACCGATGACCTAGCGCCGAACGGACGGCACCTTCGCGTTCAACACACGTACGGTTGGGAAGACGTCTCCTCCAACTTGATGCATCAAGGGGGAAGGAGAGGTTGATGAAGATCCAGTAGCACGACGGTGTGGTGGTGGAAGCAATGGTGATCTCGGCAGGGCTTCGCCAAGAACAGGGAGAGGGAGGAGTGTCACGGGAGGGAGAGGGAGAGGCCAGGGGCTAGGGTGCGGCTGCCCTCCACCCCCCACTATATATAGGGTCCCTAGGGGGGCGGCGGCCCTAGGAGATCCAATCTCCTAGGGGGGCGGCGACCAAGGGGGTGGCTTGCCCCCCAAGGCAAGTGTGGCGCCCCCACCCCTAGGGTTTCCAACCCTAGGCGCAGGGGGAGGCCCAAGGGGGGCACACCAGCCCACTAGGGTCTGGTTCCCCTCCCACTTCAGCCCATGGGGCCCTCTGGGATAGGTGGCCCCACCCGGTGGACCCCCGGGACCCTTCCGGTGGTCCCGGTACAATACCGATTACCCCCGAAACTTTCCCGATGGCCGAAACTTGACTTCCTCTATATAAATCTTCACCTCCGGACCATTCCGGAACTCCTCATGACTTCTGGGATCTCATCCGGGACTTGGAACAACTTTCGGGTTACCGTATACTAATATCTCAACAACCCTAGCGTCACCGAACCTTAAGTGTGTAGACCCTACGGGTTCGGGAGACACGCAGACATGACCGAGACGACTCTCTGGTCAATAAACAACAGCGGGATCTGGATACCCATGTTGGCTCCCACATGCTCCTCGATGATCTCATCGGATGAACCACGATGTCGAGGATTCAATCAATCCGTATACAATTCCCTTTGTCAATCGGTACGTTACTTGCCCGAGACTCGATCGTCGGTATCCCAATACCTCATTCAATCTCGTTACCGGCAAGTCACTTTACTCGTGCCGTAATGCATGATCCCATGATCAACCACTTGGTCACATTGAGCTCATTATGATGATGCATTAGCGAGTGGGCCCAGAGATACCTCTCAGTAATACCGAGTGACAAATCCCAGTCTCGATTCGTGCCAACCCAACAGACACTTTCGGAGATACCTGTAGTGTACCTTTATAGTCACCCAATTATGTTGTGACGTTTGGCTCACCCAAAGCACTCCTACGGTATCCGGGAGTTGCACAATCTCATGGTCTAAGGAAATGATACTTGACATTCGGAAAAGCTACAGCAAACGAACTACACGATCTTTGAGCTATGCTTAGGATTGGGTCTTGTCCATCACATCATTCTCCTAATGATGTGATCCCATTATCAATGACATCCAATGTCCATAGTCAGGAAACCATGACCATCTTTTGATCAAGGAGCTAGTCAACTAGAGGCTCACTAGGGACGTGTTGTGGTCTATGCATTCACACATGTATTACGATTTCCAGATAACACAATTATAGCATGAATAATAGACAATTATCATGAACAAAGAAATATAATAATAACCATTTTATTATTGCCTCTAGGGCATATTTCCAACAGTCTCCCACTTGCACTAGAGTCAATAGTCTAGTTACATTGTGATGAATCGAACACCCATGCAGTTCTGGTGTTGATCATGTTTTGCTCTAGGGAGAGGTTTAGTCAACGGATCTGCCACATTCAGGTCTGTATGTAGTTTACAAATCTCTATGTCTCTATTTTGAACACTTTCACGAATGGAGTTGAAGCGACGCTTGATATGCCTGGTCTTCCTGTGAAACCTGGGCTCCTTGGCAAGGGCAATAGCTCCAGTGTTGTCACAGAAGACAGTCATCGGGCCCGACGCATTGGGTATGACTCCTAGGTCGGCAATGAACTCCTTCACCCAGACTGCTTCTTGTGCTGCCTCCGAGGCTGCCATGTACTCCGCTTCACATGTAGATCCCGCCACAACGCTTTGCTTGCAACTGCACCAGCTTACTGCCCCACCATTCAAAATATACACGTATCCGGTTTGTGACTTAGAGTCATCCAGATCTGTGTCAAAGCTAGCATCGACGTAACCCTTTACGACGAGCTCTTCGTCACCTCCATAAATGAGAAACATATCTTTAGTCCTTTTCAGGTACTTCAGGATATTCTTGACCGTTGTCCAGTGTTCCATGCCGGGATTACTTTGGTACCTTCCTACCAAACTTACAGCAAGGTTTACATCAGGTCTGGTACACAGCATAGCATACATGATAGACCCTATGGCCGAGGCATAGGGGACGACACTCATCTTTTCTCTATCTTCTGCCGTGGTCGGGCATTGAGCCGTGCTCAATCTCGTACCTTGCAATACAGGCAAGAACCCCTTCTTTGACTGATCCATTTCGAACTTCTTCAATATCTTGTCAAGGTACGTACTCTTTGAAAGACCAATGAGGCGTCTCGATCTATCTCTATAGATCTTGATGCCTAATATATAAGCAGCTTCTCCAAGATCCTTCATTGAAAAACACTTGTTCAAGTAGGCCTTTATGCTTTCGAAGAATTCTATATCATTTCCCATCAACAGTATGTCATCCACATACAATATGAGAAATGCTACAGAGCTCCCACTCACTTTCTTGTAAATGCAGGCTTCTCCATAAGTCTGCGTAAACCCAAACGCTTTGATCATCTCATCAAAACGAATGTTCCAACTCTGAGATGCTTGCACCAGCCCATAAATCGAGCGTTGGAGCTTGCACACCTTGTCAGCATTCTTAGGATCGACAAAACCTTCCGGCTGCATCATATACAATTCTTCCTTAAGGAAACCATTAAGGAATGCCGTTTTGACGTCCATTTGCCATATCTCATAATCATAGAATGCGGCAATTGCTAACATGATTCGGACAATGAGATTGAACTAGGTATGATGATACCGACGATCGAATCTCGGGCAAGTAACATACCGATGACAAAGGGAATGATGTATGTTGTTATGCGGTTTGACCGATAAAGATCTTCGTAGAATATGTAGGGGACAATATTAGCATCCAGGTTCCGCTATTGGTTATTGACGGGAGATGTGTCTCAGTCATGTCTACATAGTTCTCGAACCCGCAGTGTCGTGGATTCGTCATGGCAGATGTCCTAGTGTGAGGACTTAGTCGTGAGGCCAACGCATCTATGTGGTAGCTTGAACGGGGTTGGTCGGGATCGAGAGATGCGAGGTTTTACCCAGGTTCAGCCCCTCATGGTGGAGGTAAAAGCCTACGTCCTGCTTCATTGATATTGATCATGATCACGGTTACAAGGGTGCTCTATCTCGAGAGCTATTGATTTGTCTGTCTAAACCTAACTTGTGGTTACCTGTCTCCCCTCTTAGGGTGCCCTGCCCCTCCTTATATATGTTGAAGGGGCAGTTTACATGACTAGTCCTATTAGGATTAGGATTACTCTATTACAAGTGGAGTCATAGTGTTGATTCTTTGTAAGGGAATATTCCTTATGCTTCCCTCTTAAGCCGGCCCACCATAGCTTGAGCCGGACTCGCCATGAACCTCCTTCTGGGCCACCGGGTCTTGTCGCTCCTCTGACCCGCTTGCTGTGTCACCAATGAGTCGCCTGCCTCAGTCGGGTCATCAGTGAGTGGAGAGATCCGGGCGGGTTACTTCGTGAGTCGCCAAGTTATGGCGGGTTACTAGTGAGTCACCAAGTCCGGCCAGGTCATACTTCCAGCGGGGTCATATCACAGGGTATATCCCCGACACGTAGGGTCTGCACGCTTAACGTTCGATGACAATTTGTATTATGAATTATGTGATTTGATGACCGAAGTTTGTTCAGAGTCCCAAATGAGATCACGGACATGACGAGGAGTCTCGAAATGGTCAAGAGGTAAAGATTCATATATTGGAAGGTTGTATTTTGACATCGGAATGGTTTCGAGTAGTTCGGGCATTTTTCTGGAGTACTAGGAGGTTACCGGAACCCCAGGGGAAATTAATGGGCCTTGGTGGGCTTTAGTGGAGAGAGGGAAGAAGGGCCATGAGGTGGCATGCACCTCCCCCCTGCCCAAACCGAATTGGACAAGGGGTGGGGGCGCGGCCCCCTCCTTCCTTTCCCTCCGGTGGAAGAAAGTAAAAGGGGGGCGAATCCTACTTGGACTAGGACTACAAGTAGGACTCCCCCATGGCGCGCCCCTCTTGGCCGGCCTCCTCTCTCACTCCCTCCTTTATATACGTGGCCAGGCGGCACACCAATAGCACAACAGACAATCTCTTAGCCGTGTGCGGTGCCCCCTCCACGGTTCAACACCTCGGTCATATTGTCATAGTGCTTAGGTGAAGCCCTGCGCCAGTAACTTTATCATCACCGTCGCCACGCCATCGTGCCGATGGAACTCTCCCTCGTCCTCAACTAGATCAAGAGCTCGAGGAACGTCATCGTGTTGAACGTGTGCTGAACACGGAGGTGCCGTACGTTCGGTACTTGGATCGGTTGGACTACATCAACCGCATTACTAAACACTTCCGCTTTCGGTCTACAAGGGTACGTGGACACACTCTCCCATCTCGTTGCTATGCATCTCGTAGATAGATCTTGCGTGATCGTAGGATTTTTTTTGAAATACTGCGTTCCCCAACAGTATTGGACTGGAAAATTGTTTTGTAGATGTTTACAAGGAGGTCCAACCGCGTACGCGGTGCTTTGAGTTCATCCACTGCACTGCCACAACAAGTTTTCACTCAGGGGATCATCCTCACCGACCATGAAGCAACAAGGAAGTTTAGGAAACTCAGTAGAAGGAAGATCAAAGCATCCAAATAGGCTTGCACGTCGACACTCACCAAGCTAGGTATTACCAATGATTTCAATTTGCTTTACAATAATGCAGGGCTGCACCATTTTGTTTATCAGGGATGTGAGACATATGAACACATGATGCTTGAGTTTCTTATTACTCTCTTGCATAATGTTGGTTTGATGCCCAATGCATATGAGGAGGAGCGGATCACTTTCCATCTCTTGGACCAAGATTTCAACATCACTTTTCAAGAGTGGTGTAATTACTTTTGCTTGACCAACAATGATGATGGCATCCCCTATATTTATGATTACACTGACCCGCACCCAAGGAAAACCTTCAACCAGATGAGCATCAGAGGCTCAAGAGTCAGTTCCATTAAAAGTCCTGCTATACATTATTTCTATTATGCTATAACTAACTCATTGTAGGAATGAGGAGAAGTTCCTAAGGTGAATGTTATGAACATGCTAGTTCTCGGGAAGGCAACAAACATTGACGTTGGTTATTCGCCCAACCTAAGGGCAATACTTTTGCTACACCTCGTGCATCAATCAAATCATGCACAAGGAGATATCGTGTGTGGAGGAGTGATCACCATGTTGGCCAAGTCCCTTGGCCTCAACTACAATCATCTTCACCCCATTGTTGGTAACAATCTTGTTAATATTCATGTTCTTATTAGCGCTGGAATGGTAGTAGTTTGTAATCGCTGTAATTGCACAAGAATTCCTGGAGTGGCATACTTGTTGCCCACTCCTATGACTAACCATTTTTTCATAGAAAATGGGGAATTGCATTATGTTGCGTGGGAAGGAGATGCAACTTTTGACCAAGAAGGCACAGAACCTAAGCACGTAGATGAAGAAGAACATGCCACCATTGGGGAAAAGGAGCAACCCCAAGAGCAGCCACAACAAGGAGACTACACCACCTATGCGGACCTCTGCAGCCTCCAGGGCCCTGTCCAAGATATGAGCAACCTCGCCAAGTCCCTTTGAAGCACGTCCGTCTACATGAACATGAACTTCTCCAACTGGAGCCAAGGATGGGCTCCCGACCAACCCCCACAATGATCCCGCTGGTTTGAGCTTGCAAAAACTTAATCTTGGGGGAGGTAATCAGACTATGGAGCCTATGCGCTAAACCACATGATTGATATAACATTTCTCCCTGGGCAAATGCCCTTGCTCCAATTTAGCCTTTCGAGATTTTGCCTCTCCTTTTCCAACCTTCTACTTTGTATCCTTTTTTAGGTCTGGTGATGGCCTGCTGCACACAATGTGCGGCGTTAACATCACCTTCATGTAAATTACTCCGGTCATTCATGTATTTTACCCACTTTGAATGCATAAGGTAGAAAATGCTCCACCTTTTTATTCAAAAAAAATCTTGCATGTACATTAATCCATCCTGGTGCACATTAGTGGCTTTTCCTCTGGTTGTCCAGTAGCAATCAAACTCATGAATAGTACTATCAACAACAACTCTGTGACATGATGGAAACGGTTGACTTCAAGACTCATTGGAACTTCTTTCTGTCTCGGCGAGGTGCAACATCAGCAGTAAAAATTGACCTCTTCTCGGATTGGAATCCAGGAGTGGATTGCTTTCGGTTCTGCGCTACAAGTCAACGTCTGCACCTCGGGCTTGTTGCTCCTTGTCTGATTCGAATTTGATGGTAGTTTCAATAGGAAAACGACAAGCATCACCAATACAAAGACATATTCTTGGTCCCGTGATGCCGCCTATTCCTTTGATTGATCGATCCGTTGTTGTGACGCACGTGCGCCGTCTGTTGCCGGTTTCCGGATGGTCCCTTTGGTGATTCGTAGATCACTTTGGGATTTGTAGCAAACATGGATGCATGGAGCAGCGTCTGATTCAGATCGCAAGGTCATGTGCGGTGATGCACAGATGTAACCCTAATTTCACTTGAACTTAAACCTCATACTACCAGCTCCAAAGTTGACCACAATCTAGATCACAAAAGTATGAATTTCATCGTCTTTTTCCAAGGTTGTCGGGTTATCCAGTGTGATTTCTCCTTGTGGGATCTTCTTCATCTAGAAATTGTGAACTTCTCGATCCCTGTGAGAGATCCCTCCAAGAACTCAACACCACCGTGCGCGTGCCCCATGGTGGGTCCCAACTGTCGTGGATTCGTCATGGCAGATGTCCTAGTGTGAGGACTTAGTCATGAGGCCAAGGCATCTATGTGGTAGCTTGAACGGGGTTGGTCGGGATCGAGAGATGCGAGGTTTTACCCAGGTTCAGCCCATCACGGTGGAGGTAAAAGCCTACATACTACTTCATTGATATTGATCATGATCATGGTTACAAGGGTGCTCTATCTCGAGAGCTATTGATTTGTCTGTCTAAACCTAACTTGTGGTTACCTGTCTCCCCTCTTGGGGTGCCCTGCCCCTCCTTATATATGTTGAAGGGCGGTTTACATGACTAGTCCTATTAGGATTAAGATTACTCTATTACAAGTGGAGTCATAGTCTTGATTCTTTGTAAGGGAATATTCCTTATGCTTTCCTCTTAAGCCGGCCCACTATAGCTTGAGCCGGACTCGCCATGAACCGCCTTCTGGGCCACCGGGTCTTGTCGCTCCTCTGACCCACTTGCCGTGTCACCAATGAGTCGCCTGCCTCAGCCGGGTCATCAGTGAGTGGAGAGATCCGGGCGGGTTACTTCGTGAGTCGCCAAGTTATGGCGGGTTACTAGTGAGTCGCCAAGTCCGGCCGGGTCATACTTCTGGTCGGGTCATACCGCGGGATATATCCCCGACATTAGCCCCCGTTTTAATTTGGATTTACCCATGTTAAACTGATCCTGCAAAATAAACACAAGAACAAATTTGACAGGTTGTGCTCCGGGTTAAAAATTCTTGTAAGCCGGCTCCTGATCATCCTTAAGTCCTTGTCATTTCCTTCGTATGGACAGTCCGGATTAATAGACCAGCTTCATAAGCAATTTGCTGACATTGGCTTCTCACAGAACTATATTCTAAAGAATATTTGATTCAACTCCCAATGCTTAACAAAAATATAGGTCTTGAAATACTCATCTGATTTTCAGCCGGCTTGTAGAACTTATCGGTTTATCATTACCAAAATATCCGGCTTGTAAATATTGACAGCATCGGGTCATAGTTGTTGCCGATGCCGAGTCATGATTGTTAGTAACGCCGGGTCATGATTGTTGCAGACACCGGGTCAATCTGGTTTGCTCAAAACTGAAAATTGGAAGATATTTCTCCCTTATATCCATATTACCTGTAGCCCCCAAGTGTCGGGTTGTCATGCTTGCAACAACCTGGGACTTGTAATTGCCCGATGCCCATAAAAAATTCAACCAGTGTAGCCCCCAACGGCCGGGTCATTATGCAATAATGAGCAGGGACTTTGTAGATATGATCATATAGACTTAAATTTTTGACAGGAGCAATTGGTAGTCCGCAAGGGCCGGCTCATTATGATGTGATGAGTCGGGTCTTTAACAAGGCCAGTAAAAGGACTTTGCATTAGCCCCCATGTGCGATGGTGCATGCTGGCAGTGACATGGGACTTGGATATTTGATATAATCTCAACTTGAATAATGTAGGCCCCAAGTGCCGGGTCGTAAGCCTGCAGCGACTCGAGACTATTCCTTCCATTATAGAATAAATTATATCCATTGATAAAATAATAGCCATTGTGCTGAAGCAGCTTTGAAAACCTCAATCATAATATTGGTTATTGATAACCATAATAAAAATCCAGTCATGTTGGCTATTCAAGAGTTGAATAATATAATCCGGTATGAAAACCTCAATCATTCAATATCATCATGAAAATCTAGCCAAGTTGGGTTATTATCATATACTTGTGACATAGAGTCTGCCATCCTGGCGGGTTGCAAAGACCCGAAGATGCTTCAAATATGAGCCGTAAATAGGGAAACTGGGCCCGACTTATAAAAAACCGGAAAGCAGCGAAAAAACTCAAACACGAATAAGAAATCGAAAGAAATTCAGGGCTTTGGTAGACTGCCAAAGTAAAGTGTCATCTTCAATGAAACTAGCCGGAGCCACTGGATTGTTCGTGCTGCCGTGATCCTGAGTCACAGGTGTCCAATCGACATTTGAACCCTAGATAAGTCTGGTCTTGCTCAAAGACTTATGAGGAGTACGCGGGGGCGGAGGAACAGTATCATGGGCCGATTTATCCAAGTTTCAAGGAAGGTGTCTTATGAAGCCTGGATCCATCTGACTCTGTAAACCGTACTCTCGCATGACAAGCCGTCGTTTGAACCTTAATCGAGCTCAGATCTTGGTCGAATACGCCATAAAGACTGATCGTTAAGGGTTCTGCGAGTCAATCAGGATGACCTGATGGAGTTGAAGCAGCTGTTGTTACAGGTAGGACGACCCGGTCAGAGTTTGTTCTCTTCAGTCGAATACACCTATGTTTGAACAAACCTGGTCAAGAGGGTAGTAACGCTATGTTCTCTTCGGTCTAATACACCTATGTTTGAACAGGAAGCCCCCAAGTGACATACTTACAAACGTGACGTTGAGCCGATCAAGAGGGTACCGACAACTATGTTCTCTTTGGTGAATACACCTATGTTTGAACATGAAGCCCCCAAGTGATCATATAACCTTTTGGCCTTGCGCCGATCAAGAGGGTACCGACAGCTATGATCGATGAGCAGGAAGCCCCCAAGTGATCATATAAGTTTTAGCATTGCGCCGATCAAGAGGGTAGCGACAACTATGCTCGATGAGCAGGAAGCCCCCAAGTGATCATATAAGTTTTGGTATTGCACCGATCAAGAGGGTACCGACAACTATGCTCGATGAGCAGGAAGCCCGCAAGTGATCATGTAAGTTTTGGCATTGCGCCGATCAAGAGGGTACCGACAGCTATGCTCGATGAGCAGGAAGCCCCCAAGTGATCATATAAGATAAGCCGTAAGGTAGGATACCCATGTTTGAACCGCGCATCATGGCAGCAAGTTCTCTTTGGAAACCTTTAATTTTTCTGAGAACTCAAACTTGCGAGAGATTAATTCTTTTTGAATCGGAACTTTAAACGGGATTTGAAAAACTTTGTGGGAGACAGATTGTCCTTGAGCCGGATTGTGAACCGGATATTGAGAGCTTCAAAACTTTGTGGTAGATAAGTTTCCCTTGAACTGGATTTTGAACCGGAATCCTCATTTTGAGCCGGAAATCTTCTGACGGCCTTTAAATTTTCACCAATATGGCGGTAGCCTCCGGGACCGGGTTATCTTCCCTCCACTAACTCGGAGTTCTTGAATCTGCTTTAAACTGGCAATCATTTACCGAGTCATGTCACCGTAGCCCCCGAGTCTCCATGCGACTCGAAGAGTTGTCTTGAGATTCTCCATTTTTGATCGTGATATAAACCGGTATGAGTCATTCAACAACTCAGTGATATAACTTTCCCTGCATTGGAGAACTTGCAAGCCAGAGTAATTGTTCTTTTAAAGAAAGTAGTATATAATATAAAAATATAATGGATGGATTTCGCCTGATATATTAGGTCAGAAATTATCCACTGCAGAACTGATGATCACCACGGTGAAGCTGAAATCAATCACGAGCGAGTCGGCCGCGGGAACAGACAGATGAGTCGGCCACGGCATTGTAAGCCGGTGCGGACGAGCAAGTTTGTCCTCCTCATTGTAAGCCGGCGTGGATGTGTGAACCGGCCGCGAGAGCGGACGGGCGAGTCGTCCGTGGCGTTGTAAGCCAGTGCGGTCGCGAAAATTGGCCGCGGTGTTGGAAATGGCACGGATGCAGGCAAGTCGGCCATGGGCACGGACAATGAGTTAGTCGCATGTGTTGATGTAGCGAGGGTGGCAACTTGCGCAGCACGAGCGCTAGTGCAAAAATAGTATTTTCTCATGCCCCTTTCGCGACACCTTTTTGTAAAGGATAATGGTCCTGATTTGTCCGGATGATAGATGATCCGTTCAACGCAACAGAAACGGCTCAGACAGACCGGCAACTCAATATAACCCCGGCGGCCTAACACGGCAGAGGCGGCTGAACGCGGCCCCGGCGGCTCAACACAACAGAGGCGGCTCAACGCAGCCCCGATGGCTCAACACAACAGAGGCGGCTCAACGTAACCCCGGCGGTTCAATACAGCAGAGGCGACTCAACGCAGCCCGTGCGGCTCAATACAACAGAGACGGCTCAATACTGATAAACATCTGGTATTTTTGTCAGATAAACGCGGACACTGACGCTGGCCAATGCGAGATGAAAAAACAGCCGCACATACGCCCAGGCGTACGTCTATCTCCATGTGGCATTACCACCCTCGTGGGTTGCTATTGTCTTTTTCTACTTTTCTGATTAATGATTGCCCTTGATTGTCTTGGAATTTGTGTTGATGGGCTTAATGCACATCAGTGCGACCTGACGCATGTGGACTGCATTGCTGCCATCACTTCCTATCAGAGTAAGAGACTGGTAATTGGAGTCGCTTTGTCCGGACGCAGCGATTTACTGACAAAAATCTCGCATGTAACAACCGGTTCAATAATGAGTAAGAAACTCATCTTCTGAGGGAACGAGAGGAGGCGAGACGAGAGCACACCCCGCCAACCCCCACTCCGACGCTAGCGGCCACCATTCTACGCCGCCACCCACTTGGGATCGGTGTCCACCCACCCGTCGTACGCCACTCCGACTACAACGGACACCCCTACGTTGGTGTGCCTCGCCGCGGTACAGGAGTTGCGGCCGGAGCTGGTCCCGCAGGCGACTACTCGTTCGTCCGCAGCCATTGCCGCGGTTTTCCACTCGCCGCTGCTGTTGTCCACAGCTGACTGCTCCTTTAGCTCCTCAGGTAGGTGGCACAATGGTGTGGCCAGCAGGTTTGCTCTTTGCCCTAACTTGATATGTTTGTTGTTCTCCAAGCCCTTCGTTGCTAGCAATCCTCCGCGGCTCACCAGCTCCTTATGCTCCACCCTTTGATACATGCTAGCTTTCTTCTCCCTGGGTTTATGATCACTCCCTAGCTAGCTTGTAGAACTTCCTTCACTTGCTCTTGGGGGTTTTGGTCTCTTACGTGCACGCTGATGCTTAGATCTTGCTCGCTCTCTGGTGAACCATGAGCGCACCGGAGGGCGGCTCTGGAAGGGCCAAATGAATGCCTGACGATGAAGGGGCACGGTTTGAGAACCGCATGCTCGAACGCTACCATTGTGGCACTGTCCAAGTCGTCGCCGGTGCCCGAAGCGCCACCGTGCTGCACGCCGCCGTCCTTGTAAATGGACTTTTCTGCTCGCCGGCTTTCTTCGCAGAAACACTCTCCCACTTGTTTGGGGGAAACCGGGCCGGTTTCCGAGTCCGGCCGTTGACCGTTGGCCACTTAGAATTTGAAGTTGCCCATGCACGTGTTGCATGGGAGATCAGACGTAGGAAGTACTGGTCTTGGGGGACGCTGTACGTATCCATCTCCTTGAGTAACCGAAAGTGTACCAGGCTAGAGGCAAGCGCTAGGTCACGAACGTACACCACGCACTCCCGCTTGCCACCGCTGCTAGGACCTCACCCTGGCACGGTGCAATGTTCCTCCAATCTCATGCAGTGTGCAAGCTCTCAGGAACCCTGATATCCCGCGATCTGTAGAGGGTGAGACCCCAAGGCTACATGCCCCACGCAGTAATAATCATGCCAATGCCTTAAACCCTCTTCACCCGCCGACTGCCGCGCATGACGCCCAATCTAGTCGCTCGCTCGACAGATACGATGAGATGGGCCTTCTGGTTTACCAGGACGTTAATGCCATTTATCACGAAAATCAACTTAATGGCACGCCTGTCATGTGTCATAATTCCTACCTGCATGCCCTCTTGTCGACTCCGGCACCTAGGAATCACACGATTCCTGCTCAATGCATTGCACCCAATATAGGGAAAAGGACTGCAAAGCCTAAAGATTTGCATCTTAGATGCTTTCGATCCTATCTTATAGCCACTGGCGCAAGGACTGTAGAGACCCCATCGTCTGCTGGCTCTGCCGACAAGTGGGCCATGTGGTTTCCCAATGCCACTCCTGACGCGGCTCATCGTCTTCGCGCGCTGCCCCCTCGCCCCCTTATAACGCGGCTGCCATGCCTCCCGCTTCTCCAAGACCTCCAGCCCTCTCTACTCCTTCAAGCTCTCTTGTCCTGCTTCCTCCCGAAGCCCACACCTCCCACCTCCATGGAGCCTGTTGTCCGAAGCCGCCCCGAATCCCTAGATGTGCACTAACCACTGCTCCCAGATCAGAATGCCCTAGTTTGCCTCGTCAACATCTCTCCTCCCATGTCTGCATTTCTCCCATGGCTTAAATGCCTCTTCGCAGATCGGCTCGACATCACAGATGTCCGGTTCGCCGGGTGCGCCACTAGCACTATGTTTGTAGTCTTTCTTTGAGAAGCGGAGCAAGTGGCCGCCATGCGAGCTAGCCCACTGATGACTGATACTCATAGGGTTGACATCCTGCCACACAATGAAGGAGATAATTCCTTTACTTTCTCCTTCCGCCACATAGTGAGCCTATCCCTCGAGAAGAAGCCACTCGAGCTATGGGATCGCAGAGGGGTCTCATCCAGCGTGGCTGGCTTTGCTAGCCAGCTAGGGGTGAGCCATTCCTGTCTACACCGGAATGACTTCTCCAGCATTCTCGTCCTCGTCAAAGTCGAAGCTCTCCAACACGTCCCACATCACCTTGCCTTCCACCGCATTGATGGCGCCGGCATCTATGCTGATGTCGTCATTAACGAAGTCTAGGACGTGGCACGCACGCTGGGCTCACACTCCTCCCCACCCCTCCCTCCCAACAGACACCACCACCCCGACAACGTTGACCACGGTCCGCCCGTGCGATCAGGCGTGGGCATGCCAACCCACACGCCTCACGAGCAACTAACGAAACCATGGCTGACCGAGCCTTCCGAGCCTTCCAATACCCTCACTTTGTCACGTTTGGCGATATCCTCGCTATGATCAAGCTTTCGGCTAAACCTAGGATCCGGAGGGTAGACACGTTTGTCATCCCCACCATTGACGAGGTGGCGCACGAGGACAAGGACCGGCTCTATCTCAAACCCATCCTCCTCGGCACTGAGGTCCGGCGGCCACATGTGGAGGCCGCCTTCGACGCCGACACCCTAAGCTTCACCTTCTCTGTCAAGCTAAGCAACAATCGCACAGCCTCTGGCATTGTTGTGGTCGGTCCACCTAACACGAATCACAGCCACTTCCTTTGCTTCGATCTCACCCTGGGAAAGATCGAACACCACACCTATAGATCTATCCTCTTTAAGCTCTGGCCTAAAACCCTCTCAGGAGATTTCTGTTCCCGCACACTGCCACTGCTACCTTCTGTTGACTACAGGCATCCACCCAAAGCTTTCATCCCAAACTCGTTGATCCCTGATGTTGGGCCTCTGCTTTCTCTCACGGGCGAGAATCGCTTCCCCAGGCTAGATAGGTCCTTAGCGAAGATTAGGGCACATGCCCATCAAGTGATGATAGCCAGGCCAATTTGTACGAGGCATGTTCGTCCCGTGCCCGGCCCGCTTGTTGGCCTGTTACCCGTGGGCTTCCTCTCGCCTATCGCGTGCACTGATATGCAGCATGGGGCTTGCGCAGTCCCGCCTCTGGACATTGCTACTCGCTTTTGCAACTCCCGTGATCCATCCCTCCCACCCACTGCCGCCGACCAACAGAGCCACCCATCCACCCTACATCTCCTGGATCCCTCGACTGCGACCGCTACCGCCACCCACCCAACTCCAGAAGGGCATCCAGTGCCACCTCAGCCGGTCGCGCCCATGGCGGCAGCGACACGTGACGCTGAGGAGGCAGTGGATCTGGCCCCAACCGCTGATGCCGCCTCCCCCCGCCGGAGCCCGCGCATTCAACATCTGTATGATGGAGTCCATGTCGACCCCATCGAGCACACCTCCAAGCGCAAGGCTTCCGCCAGCCCGGTTGCGGGAAGGGCAGCCATCGCCGCTCCTCGGGGCGGAAGAAGAGCAAGACCGTCAAGGCGGCCTCGATCATCGAGCTACCGCTCCAGGGCACCCCAAGGTCTCTTACCAGGGGCAAGGCCAAGCTGCTCTCCCACAGCTGCGACCTGAATTTCGAGGCCATCTGCACGGATACAAGCTCGTCCTCTTCTGATGTGTCAGGTGCTGCCGCTGGTTCCTCCGAGTCTACCGGGTCTGCTCATGAATAGGTCTACCAAGGTGCTGACTAGTGATGTATCGGGCAAATGCATGTTAGTTTGAGCCTCCCCCAAGGGCTTTCTTCTTCTGCTTAGGCATTGTATCGTAGTTCATCCACCTAGTGTTTGGTCCTGTTGGACTGTGTATCTGCATTGTGCTACATGTTTACTTCCCACTGTCATTTGCATTTCAAGCCTTGTAAGCTCATCTGAGCAGCTTTTCACATATTTCAATCAAGCCTTTCCTCCGGGTCCGCTCACTACCATGGCTACTTCTCTTTTAGTCAAGTGTTCCTTTTTCTTTCATGCAGATTGCTCATTGGAATGTTAGAGGGCTTGGTGACTCTAACAAATGCTCTTTGGTCAAAGATGCACTACCTGCTAGTTGCCCGAGTGTTGTTTGCCTGCAGGAGACAAAATTGCAGGTTGTGGACATGTTCAAGGCAGCCTCTGAGGGAGTCCTGGATTAGGGGGTCCTCGGGCATCCGGACTGTGGTACGTGGTCTGAACTGCTGGACTGTGAAGATGCAAGACCGAAGACTCTCGCCCGTGTCCGGATGGGACTCTCCTTGGCTTGGAAAGCAAGCTTGGCATCTCAATATGAATATTCCTTTCTCTATAACCGACTTTGTACAACCCTAGTTCCCCCTGGTGTCTATATAAACCGGAGGGCTTAGTCCGTAGAGGACAAGACAATCATAATCAGATAGGCTAGACTTCTAAGTTTTTAGCCATTGCGATCTCGTGGTAGATCAACTCTTGTAACCCCCATACTCATCAATATTAATCTAGCAGGATGTAGGGTTTTACCTCCAGCGAGAGGGCCCGAACCTGGGTAAACATTGTGTTCCCTGTCTCCTGTTACCATCAACTTCAGACGCACAGTTCGGGGCCCCCTACCCGAGATCCGCCGGTTTTGACACCGACATTGGTGCTTTCATTGAGAGTTCCGTTGTGCCGTCGCCAAGAGGTTCGATGGCCCCGTCAATCATCCACAACAACATTGTCCAGGAGAAACCTTCCTCCCGGGACAGATCTTCGTGTTCGGCGGCTTCGCACTGCGGGTGAACTTGCTTGGCCATCTAGAGCAGATCGATAGCTACGCCCGTGGCCATTAGGTCAGATTTGGAAGCTTGAACTATGTCGTGGACATCCGCAGAGACTTGATCTTCGACGGATTCGAGATCGCGGCAGTAGCCGCTCCTTGTCACCATGATGAAAATGACTTAAATCTGTCATCGAACCACACCCAGGAGATAGAACTTGCAAGTGCTCCGGCTCTAGATCCGGAGCAGATCACACCATCTAAGGATGGGAGGATTAACCCCGCCATGAAGGTTGCAGACTCAGCGGCGTTGGAGCCACACATAGACCCAACCTCAAGTGAGATCTGTGTTACCAGAACCTCGGACATGTTTCCGGCTACAGGTTTCGAAGTATGTGCGTCCGCGCACAACGAGCTTGATCGGACGTCGATCATTGAATTCAGCTCTGTGGACATATTCCGACACTCGCCTTTAGGCGACGTGCTAAACTCATTAAAAACACTTTCCTTAGCGGAGGACTCACAACCGAACTATATCCGGTTCAGAATGGAGGCTGATGACGAATTTCGCTTCCCACCCCGCCCACTTAATAGCCACTGTCGAAGACTTAACTGACATGCTCGATTACGGCTCCAACGACATCGACGGTATGGACGACGATGCCGGAGAAGAGGAGGCCGAAAACCCGCCATTTACCGGACGTTTGACGGCCACTTCCTCATATGACGTATACATGGTGGATGCACCAAAAGAGAATAGCGGCGATGACAAGGAAGATCCAGTTGAGGATAAACCTCCCGAGAGACAACCAAAGCGCCGACGTCAGCCGTGCCGCTCTAAGTCAAGCCGCAGCAAAGACAACAACACCGGCACAGGAGAAGATAACACTCTAAACAGTGCCGAAGACAATGAAGACCCTGTTGAGGCGACTTCCGAACAAGATGAATGGGAAGACGGGCAAGTTAGCCCTGATGAATAGGCCACGCATGAAGACTCAGAGGACAGTAGTTATCTTAAGCTCTCCGAGGATGAGGCGAGCCTCAGCACCAAGGATTTTATCATGCCTGAGGAACCTCTCGAGCAGGAGTGCTTCAAGCGCCAGCTAATAGCCACCACAAGGAGCCTGGAAAAGAAACAGCAGCAGCTTAAAGCTGATCAAGATATGCTCAATGATAGATAGACTGACGTCCTGGCAGCCGAGGAATACGGCCTCAAGCGCCCAGCCAAAAGCCACCCGAAGCACAAATTGCTACCTCAGTTCGATGATGAGGCATTGGAGCCCATACCATCATCGCGCAATGCGGCTGACCGACCAACACGTGGTCGGGATAAAGCGACAACTCAAGCCGAACACCAGCTTGCCGTACCTCACTGTAAAGGAAGAGATAAAACAGCTCGGGGACACACATACGACCTACGGCAGGACTTGGATAGTAGAGCAGGTCAGAACAGGTCGATCTATGGATCACGAGGACGTGCCCCGACACGCGATAACAACTATCTTGCCGGATGCAATTGTCATTCTCACGCCCGGGCCGAGAACCGCAGTCGAACTCCATCCGAGCTACGTCGCGACGTGGCCCGATATAGAGGCGCCGCTCACCCACTTTGCTTCACCGACGAAGTAATGGACCACGAATTCCCAGAAGGGTTTAAACCCATGAATATCGAATCATACGATGGAACAACATCCCTTGGTATGGATTGAGGACTATCTTCTCCATATCCACATGGCCTGTGGCGATGACCTTAACGCCATTAAATACCTACCACTAAAACTAAAAGGACCAGCTCGGTACTGGTTAAACAACCTTCCAGAGAACTCCGTTGGCAGCTGGGAAGACCTGGAAGACGCCTTTCGCGATAACTTCCAAGGCACATATGTCCGGCCACCAGACGCCGATGACTTAAGGCACATCATACAACAGCCCAGAGAGTCAGGCAGAAAGCTCTAGACTAGGTTCTTAATTAAAAAGAACCAAATTGTCGATTGTACGGACACCGAAGCCCTCGTGGCCTTCAAACACGGTGTTTGGGATGAATGGCTCGCTCGCCACCTCGGTCAGGAAAAAACAAAATCCGTGACAGCCCTTACTGCTCTTATGACCCGCTTTTGCGCGGGAGAAGACAGGTGGCTCGCTCGTAGGAGCAATGGCACCAGCGACCCAGGCACTTCCGATGTCCGAGATGGCAACAGAAAGCCACGACGCAATAAATACAAGCGTCGTAATAATGATGAAATAACACAAGACATAACAGTTAACGCCGGATTCAGCGGCTCCAAGCCCGGTCAACAGAAAAGGCCATCCAAGGCAAATAGAGACGGACCATCCAACCTCGATAAGATATTGGATCGGCCATGCCAGATTCATGGCACCCCCGACAAACCAGCTACTCATACTAACAGAAGATGTTGGGTCTTCAAACATGCTGGCAAATTAAAAGCCGAACACAAGGGGAAGAGGCCGCCTAGTGACAGCTATGGCGAAGAGACTCGCTGGCCGAATACCGTGGTTCAGAAGCAATTCCCCCTTGAAGTGCAAACCGTAAATATGGTATATGCGACGCACACCGCCACAAGGGAGCACACGCATGCACTACGGGACACATACGCCATAGAGCGGATTCCGCCAAAAATTAGTCATACCCGTCCCGAAGGATCAGCAGCTCTGATCATCGATCCAATTGTTGATGGGTTCATCTCACGAAAGTCCTTAGGGACGGCGGCAGTAGCCTTAATCTACTATACCAAGACACCGTCCACAAAATGGGCATTGATCCTTCTAGAATCAAACCCACCACAACAATCCTCAAAGGAGCAGTACCCGTTGTAGAAGTCATACAAATAAACGAAAATACGGGATACTCCTTCCATAGAGGGGATTGTACTACAGCCATTATAGCCGAAGCACAAAGCGGCCTCGTCAAGCCGCACAATTCATCGGCCATTAAGCCACCGACCTCCATTAAATGGAACCAATCTGTCCCGGAGCAGGATTAGCAGTTCATCCTCCGTCGTTCGCCTCACAATCGCGTGAAGTTTATACCGCACATGCATAATTATGCACTTAAAATCCCCTATCCATCGGTGGAGGCACAATACGGGCAAGCCTACAAGCACTCCCATTTCCTCCTTTTCATTTCTAACTATTTATTTTTATCTTATCGCAGGTGACCCAAAATATTAGTCACCTCATAGACTCTTTCGGAGTTTGGCTTCATACACTTACCCCAAGGTTGTTCCTGTTAAAGGAATCCTCTAACCGAGGCAAGGCAGCGCAGACGTGCGACAGGAGGTCCAAATAATTGAGTAGACTGCACTCTCTATTTTTGAGCCTGTAAAGTGACTTCTCCCTTAGCCTTCGACCACCAGCATGTGAAATAGCCTGGGTCTCGGCATTATTATTTGAAAAATGGCAATTGACATATCAATCAGATCCCAGTAAACATAGTCATTTCACACTCGCACTTCGGCACAGGTTGCAAGGGGCTCGATATGGGAACAAATGAATTGCCGACAAGTCCGAACAGCTTTATAGCACGCTTGGGCGTCGCGAGTTTGGCCTTATATGCATCAGCTCTGAATCATGTCTTTGGTCAATAGTTGGGTTGCCCGGCTCCTGTGCTTACTATCTTACGTTCTGCTATATCGGCTAGGGTAGTAAAGGGAGAACTACTGCGATTGTGTCCCAGTTTATCCGGATGAGCACCTCATTAGAGAAAGTCAAA
This sequence comes from Triticum urartu, assembly GCF_003073215.2. NCBI lineage: Eukaryota > Viridiplantae > Streptophyta > Magnoliopsida > Poales > Poaceae > Triticum > Triticum urartu. Next base: position 117,342,400 of record NC_053024.1, read on the forward strand.
AATTGACTGTCATGATGCGGCGAGAGATGGTCAACCACTCGATGACTTGTTAGAATTTTTCGCGATTCCTTCCATATTGCACGAAGGACCGTTCTTCTAGTAACTCATGTAATGCAGCGTAATCGGATAACCGCGTACATACCAGGGGCTATATCATAGACCCAACATCAAACTCCTATGGCTAAGTGAAAGTACTAAAGCCCTATAGTCGGATAGCCTAGTTCGCCGCATTGACACCTCCCTCACGGACCAAGACGTTGGATCAAGAGTGATCAAGTGTGTCGGTCTCAAAACCGGCGGATCTCGGGTAGGGGGTCCCGGACTGTGCGTCTAGGTAGGATGGTAACAGGAGGCAGGGGACACGATGTTTTACCCAAGTTCGGGCCCTCTCGATGGAGGTAAAACCCTACGTCCTACTTGATTAATATTCATGATATGGGTAGTACAAGAGTAGATCTACCACGAGATCAGAGAGGCTAAACCCTAGAAGCTAGTCTATGGTATGATTGTTGTTCGTCCTATGGACTAAAACCCTCCGGTTTATATAGACACTGGAGAGGGCTAGGGTTACACAGAGTCGGTTACAATGGTAGGAGATCTACATATCTGTATCGCCAAGCTTGCCTTCCACGCCAAGGAAAGTCCTTTCCGGACATGGGACGAAGTCTTCAATCTTGTATCTTCATAGTCCAGGAGTCCGGCCGAAGGTATAGTCCGGCCATCTGGACACCCCCTAATCCAGGACTCCCTCAGTAGCCCCTGAACCAGGCTTTAATGATGACGATTCCGGCGCGCAGATTGTCTACGGCATTGCAAGGCGGGTTCCTCCTCATAGAAGATTTTGAACAAAAAGTTAGTGTCTGGCTCTGCAAAATAAATTTCCACATATTGCCGTAGAGAGAATAACATTTACACAAATCTAATTTGCTGACGTATTCCGTGGCGTGACATCACACCACGGCCAAGTCTTTATTCGAATCGTTTCATCGTCCCACCTCAGTGCGTCTAGCGAGACGGTTTCCTTGGCACGTCTTGTTAAAGCAGAGATCGTGTCCCCTTATTCCGGGATTCTCATCAATACGGGTGTGGGTAACCCAACCGCGCCATTGACTATGTCGCTTGGGAGATAAGCGAGTTTTACCAGGCTGGTGGGGGCGCATAGTCGCGTCCGACCATATAAGGGGATAAGGATCCACCTTTTCATCCACGCCTTCTTCCTCCTTTGCCTATCCATTTCCGCGCACTCGAGCTCCAGCGCCCAAGTCCGCACACCCCACCTCAACCTTCTCCAACCATGTCTGGAGCGGGAGGCAAGTGGATGGTCTCCTCCATCACGGAGGGACACATCAAAAGACTGAGGAAGGCCGGATACTTGTCTAACGACATTGCGCACCGGCTTCCCGAAGAGGGGCAGCTCATCCCCACCCCTAGGCCCCATGAGAGGGTGGTGTTCCTCCACCATTTCCTCCGCGGACTGGGCTTCCCTCTCCACCCATTTGTCCGGGGGCTCATGTTCTACTATTGCCTGGATTTCCACGATCTGGCCCCGAACTTTGTCCTCAACATCTCGGTGTTTATCGTCGTATGCGAGGCTTTCTTCCGCATCCGCCCCCATTTCGGCCTATGGCTCAAGACTTTCAATGTCAAGCCGAAGGTGGTGCGCGGCACCCAAGCGGAGTGCGGAGGCGCCATGGTGGGCAAGATGCCCAACGTCCTATGGTTCGAGGGCTCCTTCGTGGAGTCCCTAAAGGAGTGGCAGTCGGGGTGGTTTTACATCACCGAGCCGCGCGACCCTGAATGGGTCGCAGCCCCCGAGTTCCGATCCGGACCCCCTACGCGGCTCGCCTCCTGGAGAGAGACGGGCCTGTCATGGGGTAAAAAAGGAGAGCTGATCGGACTCCAAACATGCGTCCAAACCCTGGTGGACAGGAATCTCAAACTTGTCAACGTAGTCCAGGTTATGCTCATCCGTCGGATCCTCCCGTGTCAACAACGGGCTTTCAACCTATGGGAGTTCGACCCGGCGCGGCACCGAACTCTGAGAAGGCTCTTCGACACGATGTACGAAGATGCCTGGAGGGTGCTTTTCAAGGGTGCCGAGGCCCCCGCATCCGCTACCGAGGATCGCGGATTCAGCACGCAGCGTCACGCTCGTGCGGTAAGCTGTTTTCATAGTTTGACTCCATGCGGGATCTAAGTTCCCTTACCTTTGACAGGATTGCACTACAAGAAATATGTCAACTTGTGACCCTCACTGTTGACCGCTGAAAGGTCATAGTTTTTCATTTGCGACCTTTTTGTGACCAAAAACAGAAGGTCAAAAGCTGACGGTCGTAAACTGAAATTAGCGACCTTTAACAAAAGGTCGTTGATCCTATGACCTTCTGTTTTGGTCGCTAGCTCTCTCCCCAGGCCACGTCGGATCCGACGTGACAATCTGACGTGGCAAAATTGCGACGAATTGAAAAGGTCGTTGGTTAAAATCAGCCCGGTCCGATTGGGTGTCTATATTGGCTGAGCCCACCAATTCAGCCCATTTATTGTTTTTTCTTGTGAATTTTTGGTCGGCTACGTGGGCCTGGCCTAAGAGACTTATTTTTTGGGCAACAACCTTTTACAGTCCACATTTTTTGGGCCTCAGCCTTTTTCCAGCCCATTTTTTCGTTTTCTTTTGTTTGTTTTCCATTTTAAAGTAGGTCCCACTAGTCAATTGGGAACCAATTACCACACGTCAATACTATATTTGTGCAATTAAATAATTTGATTCAAAAAGAGCCAATAAGGCATAATATTTCATACAACAGCCAACCAAAGTACATTACAATCATGTACACCCAAAACTGAGATAGTACATTACAACAGCCAAGCAAAGTACATAGTACAAATCTGGTATGCAGCTATAAAATACAACTAAATATACACACAACTAGCTCCAGTGAGCTAAAACGCATTCTGGGTGTGGTTTTTCTTCAAGATTCGTCTTCCTACAGCTCATGTACACCCAACTTTTGAAGAATGAAGGCCGACATCTGCAGATAATAAATTATGAAAAGTTAGAAACATAATCAAGTGAATCCGTGAATACAAAATTCTCATGACGATGAAAATTTGTTGCAGAACTTTAGATTTAACAGGAAACTATGCATATAACATTCTCATAACAGCAAAAACTGAGATATATTTTGCAAATGATAAGTACTAGCACAATACAAGTTAACAGAACAGATGGACAGTACAAGCTAAGAGTGATTTTCCAATGATTTTCCACTTTAGAACATGGCACATGCATCAATTTTTATAGTCAGGAACAAAGAAGATAGCGCTGGCTGGAATAGGCCAGAGAGATGACATAACCTAGGGCAGCCGAAAATGGTGAAATGATGATCTGCTTGTTCTTAGACAGCTCAATGAGAACCTGCTATCAAAAATAGTATTTTAAAGGAAAAAATAGGCTCCAATCAGCCTGCATACAACAAGTAATAAAACTGTTAGGAGAGTATACAGTTACCAACAACATGTATAAAACAGCTTTGATGATGTAATATTTACTAAAAATGACAAGCCACGTTTCAAGTATAAACCACTAATGGAGCATGCAACAAATGTATTTGATATCAACTTAACTAATTCCACATGAGTCTTGTACGTTCCAATATACACGATCAGTCCAAGATCAAGCTTATTCAGCCAATAAAGTAAAGAGGATCACCACCATAATGGACCAATGGGTACAAATCGACCAAAAAAATCCCAGCAGAAGCTAATGCACAAAAATATTCAACATTCCTCATAAGCATGCTGAATTAATCACATTTTGGTTCTAAAAAGTGGAGAGAGGATCACCACCAGGGTACAAATCGACCAAAAAAATCCCAGCAGAAGCTAATGCACAAAAATATTCAACATTCCTCATAAGCATGCTGAATTAATCACATTTTTGTTCTAAAAAATGGAGAGAATAGATGTGCCTCATGAGTAATCCTATGAGATAACTAGAAGAAAAACAGTGAATGGAATCTGTAGTATAATTCGTTCGGAACAATACTCAAGCCAGTCAGGTTAAGCAACATATGCATTTGAGTTTGATCTTCAGGATTAATAGAACAGGACAGATAAATTAATGTTTTTTCTGAAACTATAAGAGACATAGCAGCACACATAATGTAAGTATTCAAGTTTTCAACTATAAGAGGCTATAGACTGTCAAATAAAGAACATCAGTTACAGAATTCTGTATCAGGTAGGCAGTAAGCATGCTTAAAAATCACGTGGACATACCTATGCATATTTCCCATACTACATAAGTACTAAACAAACTAACAAGTGCTCACTTGAAAACCTTCCATGCACATGATAGTAGCTCTTCCCTCATGTCATAGAAAAAACATTTGCCAAGTAACATCATACTGCTGTTCACATACAGTGAGAGAACCTTCCACGCAAACTCCCATTATTTTAACCCACGGGAGAAAAGAAAGGTCCTTATCATCAGGTCCAAAAGAAGCAGAAACATTCAAACAACTAGAGAAACACAGTACAGCAGCAAAAGCATTGAAAGAGCAGCAGGCTTGGACTGTCACATGTCATATCTTATAAACTTAGGCAAGTGTTCTCAGGTTATCCCTAACATCATGCACTAACTTGGGTAATTAGCATCAAACAATACATATCAGTACAAGGCTAGGCAAGATAATAAAGACTTGGGAAAATATAGCAGAGTTATAAAAAATGATATGTGCCCTTAAAGAGAGGGCAGTGTCAAGTGCGGCCACAGACATAGGCATTAGCCGCACCCACGACCCTTGGACACTCTCACAGCCGAAGAGGAGGTGCCTTGCATATGGTCTCCTTTGAGTCTGCGAGAGAAAGAACGAGGTGAAGGTAAGTCCGCATCAAGGATGCTACTATTCTGGGTTAAGCTAAGTCAAGGGCATAAGAGATTTTAGTCAAAAAAACATGTGAACATCTTATACAAACTATTATCATTTATAAATATAAAAAACAAATATGCAAATAGTTGTACAATGGTTAAGTGCTCATCTTATATTATAGCAGGCAATAGCATTTAGCAATAGTGATGATCAACTACACTATTCGGCTATCATGAACAATTAATTCTCAAGATGCAGAAAGCTTGTTTACAATAGTTTGGGTTTTAAAAATTGTCATTTTGAAGCATCACACTAGCAAATGATAGGAAAGATCACAGGAAATAGGACTACCCTGATCAAGTATACATAAGCATAAAAAAAGATCAAACAAGCTTATTGTGCATTTTCTTTTTCAATGTGATATACAATAAGCATAAGTAACCACTAGGAAAATAAATTGCTATCTACAGGCCCTATTATCAGCAACAAGAACATTAGGCAAGGAAGAACAGTATATTTCTAATGCAATCTGTTAGACAACATTATGTGGGGGCTGCATGATTCGTCTTTTTAAAATGCTTCCTAAAAATACAAGACTGAAAGAATGCAAAAGGTGAATCATCTATGATATGTTTAGCATTTCTATTCGAACTAGAATAGATTGCACAAGTGTATTCAACAAGTGATCTGAACCGGTGCATAAAAGGAATTGCTGATGCTGGCAAAACCTCATTTTAATAATGTTCACAAACATATAATAAGATTGATAACGACAGCCACATAGATCAGCGAACATTGCCTCTTGTGACCAGTGAGTTGACACATGGATGATGTTATACATCTATGTGTTATTAAGTTATACGTATATTGGTAATTTTTATTTCAGATTCAAAGTCCTAGTAATTGTTATTAAACGAAGTAGTAGTTATTTGAAGCAGCTAAACTATGGTTCATTAACCTAACCACCGCAACACGAGCACAAAAGGCAGGAGGCAACATGCAAACCAGTTCGTCCATAGCCGTGGAGGGAGGGGGGTTCTCACCACCGATGACGCTGCCAAGCCGTCCAGATCAACCTCGCCGGAGCTGAGGCTGCTGCAAGGAGAGCACACAACCAACCTTATTAGCTTAGGCGTCAAGATGGTTGAGATTGACCCCTGTAATAATATAAGATCGTTTTTCCTGCAAATATAGTTTGAAAAACATTCTTACATTTTACCAAAAGAATGCCATTTATCTATGCCATGACGTAAATCTATGCGACTAAGATACTACCATTACTAAATTCTGCCATAAAATCAAAATCAAATTATTGAACAGCCACATCGAATTCAGTTTGGAGCCCAATCCTGAGTAGGGCCGTAAGAATCATAAGACAATTTCGACAGCGAAGTGGTTCGCTAAATACTAGTATTAGAGTATCCAGTACAAGCATCTGTTAGATGCATAGTTTGTTTATCTCATACAGCAGTGCAACGTGCAACGTAGATTACGAGTGGTAAGACAAATTGGTACTGAACTGAAAGCAATCAGGCAGTTCAGTACAGGTGCGCAAAAAGGAATCCTTGTAAAATAGTCCAGGCATCCATTAAAAGCCTCAGATTACTACCATGCGTTTGTTTGGGTGTGGTTCATTTTTAGGATCTGATAAGAATCGCTGGTGCTGGGCCTAGAGTAGAGCAGTCATCTGAACAAAGTAGTCCAACTAGTAGTACGTATTTGTCATCTGAAGTGGAGATAGAGGCCAGTTGATTTGATAATAATAAGAAAGCGATACAAGCCTGGCTAGTTGTGTAGTGAATTAAGACTGTCAGCTATTTGTTTGATTGATTCGTAAAAAGAGAAAGAGAGGATCTACATAAATCACGGCTGAAATCTAGTGGTGGTCTGATGGATGATTCCTAGTGGGAGTGCGGCCTGTAGAGCAGCAACGTCTCATGTGGATGATATAGGTCGGTAACAAGTGGTAGGGCGAGGTCCGTGTGATTGGGAGGTGGAGATCGAGCGAGGAAGGAAGGGATGGAACGAACCTGAGCTGAGGGGGGAGAAGGGAACTTGGGCTGAGGTTGGAGCCCAACCATGCGAGCGGTCGAGCAGGGGATCGAGCGGGGAGGCGCTGGCGATCTGGCCAGGCAGGGGCGCGGTCAACGCCCTTGACCCCACGCACGTGAGTGTGCTCGATGCGTCTTGGCGAGGGTGACGCTTGATGCAGGGGGACTTGATGCGTTCGAGGAGCGATGGGATGCAGTGGAGGAAGACAGCCAGGGAGGTCTGGTGGGCGGCGGGACGCCGGACATGGGCGGTGGAGCTCGACGCGGCGACGGCTTGGCGCGCGCTTGGAGGGGCATGGAGGAACAAGGGACAATGGAGATTGAAGACGGTTTCGAGCGGCGCGGACTTGGAACTTCGGCGATGGCTCGACGAGGAAGTCCATGGCGGCCTCCTTGCACAGAGAAGTGCATAGGGGGGTTGAGACTTGAGGAAAAAAACGAAGAGATAAACAGAGGGAGGAAGAAGAGTGGGGGAACACGGAGACCTGCGGGACTTCGGCCGACGGCAGAGCTGCTCCGACGAGGCGCGAGGCCGAGGCTGCGGAGGCCGAGGCTGGATCGCGTTGGATCTCCCTCCCTCGGGTTCTTCTCTCCCTTCTGGTGAGGGAAGAGGAGGGGTGAGAAGAGGATGGCGTGGAGGAGGCCATGGACGGCAGCAAGCTCCACCGGAGGGAGGTGGCGGCGGTGATCTAGAAAGGAGGAGGCGAGCTCTCGCTCTGTCTCGATCAGGAAGGGTTCGAGCGATTCGGTGGGATCGATGGATGGATGTGGGGAAGAAAGGACGCGGGGGTGGACGGAAAATGACGAGGCTAGGGTTGGTGTGGAAGGGTTCAGCACTGCCGTTGGATCCGTGAGCATCCAACGGTGTTTGATGCACGATCCGCGTGAGACATTCATAGGCGAATCAAAATGTAGTAGGATGTTATGACCATCTAAATTGGTCATAATTGAAATAATGTGTTAAAATCATGTCAACTATTTTATGAGCTGATTTTTTTAAAAGAATATATTTGTATAAGTTTGCATCTTGGAATAGTTCAAATGAGATTATATTTCACACAAGTTTGCATCTTGGAATGAGAAATAATATTGACAAAGGAAATTTTCATTTTTTCTTTGCACGGAAATTTCATTTTCTATTTTTCAAGTGTCCAAAATGAATTTCTTTTATGAAGGACCTACCATATATTTGTTGCAAAATTGGACAAAATCAATTTGTAAAAATACTAGGTCATATTTAATGCATAATTGATCAAATGGTTGGATGTCAAAAGTTTCGATCCACCTCTCATGAAAAAAGACAAATTTCCGCCGATTCAGCAGGAAGCGGGTAAAATTTCAACTGTAGCTACCTCATAGTTTGCAATTTATTTTTTCCAAAAATCATTTCTAGGTACATAAGTATCTATTTAATCAGAGATATATCAAAAAAATTCCAAGATTCAACCACTAGCTAGGAACGGTCATTCTCGCCGTTTTGACCGCATTTTGAAACGGGCATAAAAAATTCAAAAAAATCAAATAATTGGGAAACCTTCGCATTGTGTCATTATATGTGGCCAAGTTCTCAGGAAAAACAACAAACTTGTAATACGGCAATTATTTCTAAAAAATGTTCTCAGAAACAAGCCATCACGTGTGGAGATCAATGGCTTTCAAGCCAAATGATCAATCTTATGGCCAGATTCATGGCATAGTTTGTTCAAATGATCTCATATTGTGCACAAGGGTGCATATTGGAATGGCAAACAATGTTGCCTAAGGGAGTTTTCATTTTCTTTGGACGAAAAAACCATTTTCCATTTTTCGAGTGCCCAAAAGAAGGTTTTTTTGTGAAGGACCTCCCAGATAATTGTTACAAAATTGGACCAAATCAATTTTCTAAAATACTAAGACATATGTAATGCACAATTGAAAAAATGGTTGGGTGTAAAAAGTTTTTATCCACCTCTCGTGAAAAAGACAAATTTCCGCCGATTCAGTTGGAACCGGGTCAAATTTGAACTGCAGATGACTCATAGTTTGCTTTTTTTCCAAAAATCATTTCTAGGTACATAAGTATCTATTTAATGAGAGAAACACCAAAAAAATTCCAAGATTCAACCACTAGCTAGGAACGGTCATTCCCGTCGTTTTGACCGCATTTTGAAACGGGCATAAAAAATTCAAAAAATCCAAAAAATTGGGAAACCTTCGCATTGTGTCATTATATGTGGCCAAGTTCCCAGGAAAAATAACAAACTTGTAATACGGCAATTATTTGAAAAAAGTGTTCTCGAAAATGAGCTATCATCTCTGAAGATTCATGGCTTTCAAGCCAAATGATCAATCTTATGGCCACATTCATGGCATAGTTTGTTCAAATGATCTCATATTGTGCACAAGGGTGCATATTGGAATGGCAAACAATGTTGCCTAAGGGAGTTTTCATTTTCTTTGGGCGAAAAATCAATTTTCCATTTTTCGGGTGCCCAAAATGAGTTTTTTTGTGAAGGACCTACCATATATTTGTTGCAAAATTGGACCAAATCAATTTTATAAAATACTAGGCCATGTTTAGTGCACAATTGATAAAATGGTTGGGTGCCAAAAGTTTTTATCCACCTCTGGTGAAAAAGACAAATTTCTGCTGATTCAGTAGGAAGCGGGATAAATTTGAACTGCAGCTGCCTCATAGTTTGCTCTTTATTTTTTCAAAAAATCATTTCTAGGTATAAAAGTATCTATTTAATCAGAAATACATGGTTTGGTGGCGATACGTTGAGGTTTGGATGGTGGCCCAGGGCCCCAATTCCAAAGCGCGTAGACTCGCATGCCCGCCGCATGGTCACCGCGTGACCGTGGTGTTGCCACGTGTTCCGGGCGGCCTAGGAATGTCTAGTGGGTTGGGCACTCCCCTGATAGGTGTCAGGAAGAAGAAGGCAATAGAAGAATCTCACGAGGAGACTGAACCGAACTCAAACATGAATTAGCACCCAAGTGTTTGATTAGTGGTACGGGAAATGCACATGGCCAATGGGCCTGAGTTTTGGTCGACGATGATCATCTACTAAGGACACTATCTTGGAAAATTTGCAGCTCAAATGGAGGACCCTAGGTGTCACTTGCTTTGCAACGTACCACACTGGACAGAAATATGAATGTTGAAGCCACACTCACATGTATTGTTAGATGGGGTTCAAATTTTGTGGAGAGCTATGATTTGGAAATATAGAAGATGTGGCAAAAATTCAGCTCATTAGGATATGCCTAGCCAATACTTCCTTCACAACAGTTCGAGCTGAACAAAAACTTTGGAAATTTGACGAGGAAGATTTACCAGTCAAATGGAGTTGAATATTGTCATGAGGCAATGATTTGGATAGTAAAGAATGCCCAATTTTTTGGGGAATTTTGGGAATGACAGAAATATAGGTTGCTTCACAACCTAGGGCAAAAATTGACACATGGACATGACACATAGGCAAAACTGATGAGGTGGCACATTGTCATAGCAATAAGTACCATTGCATCGACGTTCACAACCTCATGACCATTTATATTGGTCATAATCAGGTAGAAATAAGGTCATTGGCGCCTCTTGTCTGCTTTGTGACCATTTGGTGTAAGCAATTTCAGGGTTTGAGCCCTTCCAAGCGAAATGGCCGTGAATTTACAACCAATTCAGCTGGGGTCACTAAGAGAAGGTCATAAGTTGACATATTTCTTGTAGTGTTGGCAAGAGACGTCCGGACAGATCAACTGTCTGGCTCCTTTGCCCGAAGGCCCAGTGGACGCTCGCTTGGCGAAGCTGCTGGTTCCGGCACCTTACGTGGTGCCGGAGAAGAAGGCCAAGAAGAAGGCCACTGGGACTCGAAAGAGTGCCCGGCGCCAGGAGGTGTCGGATTCACCATCCGACGACTCCAAGGCGCACTCCTCCCATCAAGACGAGGAGGAGGAAGAAGAGACCTCTCCCCCCCAGCGGGGGGAGGGAAGAAAAGGAAGGCTGCCCCAACCGGGGAGGCCGAACGGTCCAAGAGGGGGAAGACCCCTCCTCCGGACTACTCCACCAACGCCGACGACGGCGAAGAGGAGTGGCCGCACAGGGCCAAGCCCCTGGCGAAATCGTAAGTATTCGGATACCAGAGTGATTCATAGTATTCCCACATTGCACAGCTTTTCCTTACGTCGAACATGATTGTGCAGTCCGCCCAAGGCCGGGCTCGATGAGTCGTCGAGCGGCTCCCTGGACTCGTCGGATGTGAATTCGCTTCCGACGGCTTCCTCCCCCACCCTATGGACGGCACCGAGGTGGCGTCCCAACAGGTTGCAAGCCAGGAGGAGGTGGTCCTGGAGGCGCCGCAAGGCAACCTCCCGGACTCCAGGCGTAAAGGGGATAGAACCCCCAAGGGCTCCAAGTCCGGCCTTGAGCCTGACACCGCGCCGGAACCTTCAACGGTTCCGGACTCCGGTAGGCAGCCTCCTTCGAAGAGGGGCAAGCCTACCGAGCCGGTGACCTCCGTCCAACCGGAGGCACCGGACAATTTGTTGGACATGCTTAACGGCGCCTCCATCGACGAGGAGCACCGCACTGTTATGAGTGTGGTGATCCAGAAGGTTCGGTCCGCCAAGAGCGGACTGACTGAAGCCTGTGCTAGCCTTCTAACAGGCTTTGAGGTAAGTAAATAATATGTAAAAATATTACCGCATAGACAGTAGCCCCTGATGCTCTGTTCAGCATTCGGAAAGAAAAGCCGAATATCGGATCTAATAATCGCAGGAGTCTAACATAATCAAGTCAATATGCGTATGCAAGCTTCGCTGCTGGCCTCCGCCGCACTGACTGCCGAGGTGGATACGCTGAAGCAGAACGTCGAGCGGTCCGAGCAAGAGCTCGGCCTAGCCAAGCAGCAGCTCGAGGAGAAGGAAGGTAAGAAATACCTTATTGAAATATGTGAAAGGTGCAATTGCAAAAAGTGACATGATTAACGCGGCTATTGTAGGGGCCACAACTGAGGTGGCGACCCTTAAGCAAGCGCTGTCCGAGGCTGAAAAGAGGGTGGCCACGGAGCGCACCGAGCGGGAGAAGCATGAGACGCAGGTTGGCGAGGTGTGGCAAGACCTCCAGGCTCTCATGAAAAAACATGAGAGTTTGGAGCTTGACTCGAAGACGCGAGAGTCTGAGCTCACGGTGGCCATTGAAGATGCCAAGGCTGCCAAGGCCGAAGCCCAGAAGGCCCTCCAGGAGGTTGAGGCAATAAAAAAGATAGCGGCGGGTAAGGCATTCTTTGTGCAAAGCAAGCACGTAAAAGTGAATTACTTTTCGCTTACCCGAATCCGGAGCTCTCCAGGAGCATTCGCAGACTTGCCCCGTAGCATGTCGGATGCCGCTGCCTTCTACCGCACCGAGGAGGGAAGCTCGACGAAGAAGGTGTTCTGGTCTCAGTATGCTGAGGCCGATCACCCGGTGCCCTTAAGCGACCAGCTGAAACAGCTGGTCGAGCTCCATAAGGTGGCCGAACAGGCCATGAAGGGCCTCATAGTCCGGCTGTGGCCTGGAGAGGCCATGCCTGGGAGCTACTTCGGGCTGGTGAGGCGGCTGGTGGAGGCCTGTCCAAGGTTCAAAGTCATCAAGCGCTCCGTATGCATCGAGGGTGCCCATAGGGCGCTTGCCCGTGCGGAGGTGCAATGGGGCAAGCTGGATGCTGAGAAGATTGTGAAGGACGGGCCACCGCCGGGCAAGGAGCATCGCAAGCCCGAGATGTATTATGAGGGCGTCCTGAAGGGTGCCCGCCTTATAGCGGATGAATTCTCCAAAGATGTAATTTTGAGTAAACTCCCATTTGTGATCCTGTGCGCTGAAAACTTGTTCATATGCGCTAAGCAACGCTTTTGAATTTAAAATATTACCTTCTGTGCGGCCGTTTATCAAATTTGAGAGATGGCGAGTCATCGGCTTTTGCCCCCATGCCACGAGTGCTAGGGTATTCGGGATAAACATGAGCGCTCTTTTTCCCATTCTTGGGTCCTTCGAGGGAGGCGCTCAACACAACGAACAAGGCAATCGGACTATAATGCTTGAACACTCTCACTTAGCCATAGAATTCTATAATTTTAAATTTCGGCGAAGCCCCTAGTGTTCGGAAGACCGAGTTCGGGGTGCTATCCACGCCTAGGCTGGACAAAGCCGACTCCTCGGTCTAAGCGGCATAAGTCTTTAGGGACTCGAAAACCTCTCAAACAGCGACCAGCTCTCGCCTCATCATGACGGTCAGTTTTAGCTTTCTCTACTAAGGTGCTTAGCCCAGCTCAACTGGGGCACAATCGCAGTAGTTCTCCTAGTGCTACCTTAGCCGATATAACGGAACGTAAGGTACCAAAACATAGGAGCCGGGCAAACCCAACATTTGACCCAAGACATGATTCGGAGCCGATGCATATAATGCTATAAGTTCGGGGTGCCGCACTTGTGGAAGTGTTCGGACTTCTCACACCATGTTGTGGGGTACTTAAGCCCTTGGCGTATTGGCCGTACCAAAGTGTACGGGTGCAACATGTCATTAATGAACATATATTCGTAAAAAAGAGGTAATGCAATAATAGACGGAAGCTATGCATTGTTTATTTTAAAAAGCTGCAATCAAAGCAGAACGATACAAATAGTGCGATAAGCAAAAGATGGGACTATCAAATATGTCCTTTCCAGGGGCGAGCTGCGAAATGTTATAGAGACCACCTTAGAGTTCCGTAGTGCGGCGTGGCTTTCTGCTTCCCTAGTTGTATCGTTTGTGCGGCAATTGTACTGCCGGACAAGCCTTCCGAAGAATGGAGTCCTGAAAATAAGAGAAAATTAAGAAATCGGCAGCCCCTAGTGCGCTTTAAGCCGCGTTTCGCGCATGCCGTGATGGTGCCCCTCCCCCTGTGCCCATGATATTTCTAGAGCGTAGTTATGTACGTGCAATACTGGTTTCACAAGTTCGCGAGGGCTGGGGTTGGGTCGCATTGCTACACTTGCTCGGAACGTGCCAGGCGGTCTTGTTGTAGGTTACTCCGGGCGCGCTTGACGGTGTCCGGACGTTTAATGGCCGGACTGGAGAATTGCCTTGAGAGGCTGCTTTGTACTTCCGCTGCGATAGGCGCCATATGCTCCTCCGTTCGGAGAGAGCGTTCGGTGTTTCCATTGACCGTGATGACGCCTCGAGGGCCTGACATCTTGAGCTTGAGGTATGCGTAGTGCGGCACCGCATTGAACTTGGCAAATGCAGTTCGCCCGAGCAGTGCGTGATAGACAATGCGGAACGGGACTATGTCGAAGATTAACTTCTCGCTTCGGAAATTATCCGGAGATCCGAAGACCACTTCAAGTGTAACTGATCCTGTACAATTGGCTTCTACACCTGGTATGGCGCCTTTAAAGGTCGTTCTGGTGGGTTTAATCCTTGAGGGATCGATGCTCATTTTCCGCACTGTATCCTGATAAAGCAGGTTCAGGCTACTGCCGCCGTCCATAAGGACTCTAGTGAGGTGAAATCCGTCAATAATTGGGTCTAGAACCAATGCGACGAATCCGCCATGACGGATGCTAGTGGGGTGGTCCCTTCGATCAAAATTGATCGGGAAGGAAGACCATGAGTTGAACTTTGGGGCGACTGGCTCCACCGCGTATACGTCCCTTAGCACACGCTTCTGCTCCCTCTTGGGGACGTGGATTGCGTATATCATGTTCACCGTCCGCACTTGTGGGGGAAAACCTTTCTGTCCACTGTTGTTCAGCGGCCGGGGCTCCTCCTCGTCATCGCTATGCAGCCCATTGTCTCTTCTTTCGACATTTAACTTGCCTGCCTACTTGAACTCCCAACAATCCCTATTGGTGTGATTGGCTGGTTTTTCGAGGGTGACATGTATCTGGCATGAGCGGTCGACTATTCGGTCCAAACTGGACGGGCCCGGAGTATTTCTTTTGAATGCCTTTTTCCACTGACCGGGCTTAGAGCCTCTGAATCCGGCATTAACTGTCGTATCCTCAGCATTGTCGCTGTTAATGCGGCGCTTTTGCTTGTTGCGACGCGACCTGCCACTGCTGTCCTTGGTATCCGAATTACCAGGGCTCTTGGTCATGTTATTGCTGCGAGCTAGCCAGCTGTCTTCTCCCGCGCAAAAGCGGGTCATAAGTGTCGTGAGGGCTGCCATAGATTTCGGCTTTTCCTGTCCTAGGTGCCGTGCAAGCCACTCGTTACGGATGTTATGCTTGAAGACTGCTAGGGCCTCTGCGTCCAGACAGTCGATGATTTGATTTTTCTTGGTTAGGAACTGTGTCCAGAATTGTCTGGCCGATTCCTCTGGCTGCTGAATTATGTGGCTTAGGTCATCGGCGTCTGGTGGTCGCACATAAGTGCCCTGGAAATTGTCGAGGAATTCGGCTTCCAGGTCCTCCCAACAACCAATTGATTCTGCTGGCAAGCTCTTAAGCCAATGCCGAGCTGGTCCTTTAAGCTTGAGTGGGAGGTATTTGATGGCGTGTAGGTCATCACCGCGGACCATGTGGATATGAAGGAGATAGTCCTCGATCCATACCGCAGGATCTGTTGCGCCATCATATGATTCGATGTTCATGGGTTTGAAACCCTCGGGGATTTGATGATCCATTACTTCATCTGTGAAGCATAGTGGGTGTGCGGCGCCTCTGTACTGGGCTATATCACGACGCAACTCAAACGAACTTTGTCTACTGTGTTCGGCTCGGCCGGATTTACTATATCCGGCGTGACGAGTATTGTCTCGTGCCGTGGGGCGCCCACGTGATCCGTAGATCGATCTTGTTTGCCTTGCCTTGTCCTCCAATATGTCTCGCAGGTCTGGCGCATTTTCCCATGCCTTGGTATTTTTTGAGCGGCACCGGGGTGTGGCTTGAGTGGAGGGCCGAGAGGCCTCTTTGTCACGGCCACGGGGTGGCCGGTCGGCCGCATCATGCGCTGGTGATTTAGGTGCTTACTCCTCTAATTGGGGAAGCAACCTGCGCTTTGGGTAGCTCTTGGAGGGGCGTTCGAGTTCATACTCTTCGGCCGCAAGGACTTCAGTCCATCTGTTGGCTAGCAAATCTTGATCAGCTCTAAGTTGTTGCTGTTTTTTCTTGAGGCTGCTCGCCGTGGCCATAAGCCTGCGTTTGAAATGCTCTTATTCGACGGGATCCTCCGGCATGACAAATTCATCGTCGTCGAGGCTTGCCTAGTCTTCGGAGGGAGGCATATAATTATCGTCCTCGACCTCTCAGTCTGCCGCTCTCTCATGAGGGCTGGCTTCTCTATCCTCCTGTGCTGAATCTTGCTAGAGGTGGTTGTCTTCGGCACTGTCCGAGGTGTTATTATCCCCCGTGCCGGAATCACCGTTTTTGTTTTGGCGGGATTTAGAGCGGCGCCGCTGACGCCGGCGCTTAGGCTGCTTCTTGGAGGGGTCATCCTCCGCTGTTCCATCGCCATTGCCTTCTTTTGGGGTGTCCACCATGTATATATCATACGACGAGGTGGCTTTCCAGTGCCCTATAGGCGCTGGTTCTTGATCATCTCATGCGTCGGCGTCCATACCGTCGATGTCTTCGGAGTCGAAGTCGAGCATGTCGGTTAAATCATCGACAGTGGCTACGAAGTCGGTGGTGGGTGGGCTTTGAATTTCTTCATCATCCGCATCCCAACCTTGCCGACCATAGTTCGGCCAGGGCTCTCCTGAAAAAGAGAGAGACTTTAGTGAATTCAGAATATCACCGAAGGGCGAGTGCTGAAAGATGTCCGTGGCGGTGAACTCCATGATCGGCGCCCAATCGGGTTCGATCGTTCGGGGCGCAGAGGGCTCGGAGTCCGGAGAGGAGTCCGGCTCCATGGAGTCACGGTCTTCGCAGAGAATAGGGCTGGTCTTTGGCTCGATCGCCGTAGAGATTGCAGCCCCTGAGGCGGTGTCTAACCACCCATCCTCGGTTGGTGTGATCGGCTCCGAGCTAGGGGTCGGAGCGGACACGGGTGCGGCCTCCAGGGCACTGTTTGGCAGCAGAGCTAAATCATGCCCATCATGACAGTGCGGTGCGCTCGGCTGTGGCTCGAATCCGTCGAAGATCAAGTCTCCGCGGATGTTGGCCGTAAAACACAATCTACTAAATTAATTCTTTGGTCTCAATTTCTCCTACTAGTATTTATAATACTTCAGGAGCTAATGAAACTAGTAGTTCAAACTTCCAAATCTGACCTGATGGCCAGGGGCGTAGCTTTCCATCTGCTCGAGATGACCAAGCGAATTGGCCTACAGTGCAAAGCCGCCGAATACGAAGATATGTCCGGGGAGAAAAATCTCACCCTGGATCGCATCGCTATTGATGATCGGAGAAGCCATCGGGCCTAAAAGTGACGACACAGAGGAACTCTCAATGAAAGCACCAATGTCGGTGTCAAAACCGGTGGATCTCGGGTAGGGGGTCCCGAACTGTGTGTCGAGGTCGGATGGTAACAGGAGGCAGGGGACACGATGTTTTACCCAGGTTCGGGCCCTCTCGATGGAGGTAAAACCCAACGTCCTGCTTGATTAATATTGATGATATGGGTAGTACAAGAGTAGATCTACCACGAGATCAGAGAGGCTAAACCCTAGAAGCTAGCCTATGGTATGATTGTTGTTCGTCCTATGGACTAAAACCCTCCGGTTTATATAGACACCGGAGAGGGCTAGGGTTACACAGAGTCGGTTACAATGGTAGGAGATCTACATATCCGTATCGCCAAGCTTGCCTTCCACGCTCAGGAAAGTCCCTTCCGGACATGGGACGAAGTCTTCAATCTTGTATCTTCATAGTCCAGGAGTCCGACCGAAGGTATAGTCTGGCCATCCGGACACCCCCTAATCCAGGACTCCCTCAAAGTGCTTTTCCGAACACCCCCGTATTTTATGGGAGGGGGCTGAAGCCGATGACTGGAAACTTTCAGATTATACAAAAACAGCCGCACAGGAGGAGCCACAACATTTAGGCATAATCTTAAAATATGATAATATTGTTTTTACAATTTCAATACATTTTACTCGAACATCATCTCTTTCGAGCACTGACCCTCTATCAAGCGGGCACCCTCTAAGACATCTTCAAAATAATACTCTGGCGGGTGGTGCTCCTTGCCCTCGGGTGGACTTTTCGCTGCAACATCGGTGGCCTTCATCTTCGCCCATTACGTGTTCACACGGGCAAGGGCCATCCGTGCACCTTCAATGCACGTGGACCGCTTAACAGCGTCGATACGCGGCACCACATCACCTAGTCGCTGTACTAAACTGAAATAACTCTTCGGAACTGGTTCAGTCGGCCACAGCCGGACTACGACGTCCTTCATGGCAGAACCAGATATCTTGTGAAGCTCGGCCCATTGGGCCATCTGTTCGTTCAACAACAGTGGGCGCGTTGGCGTGCTGAATTGTGACCAAAAAAGCTTCTCCGTTGCATGCCCTTCCCGCGCTTCATAAAACTACGCCGCATCGGAGGCACTCTTCGGCAAGTCCAAAAAGGCGTCTGGGGAGCTCCACATTTGATTAAGAGGGGCATACTTTGGATCGCCAAACTTAGTGTGTAATCAGAAAGGCTTATCGGCCGCTATCTCCCCAACTTGCCAGATCTCTTCTCGAGCCGCTCTGGACTCAGATCGTGCTTCTCTTGCCTCTTGTAATGCCTTGTCAAGATCGGTTGCTTTGGCCTTGTTATCCTTCTCAAGGAATTCGCACCGGACAAAGGCTTACTTCAGCTCACGCGCCATAGTGGCCATTCTCTCCTCACACTGGCGCTGAGCAACCTGTCCAGCCTCTAACTCATCAGCTGCCTTCTTGGCAGCCACATTACTCATCCAGGCTTGCTCCTTGGCTCGGGCAAGTTCAGCCCGAAGGGTCTCAACCGCGACAGCACCATCTGTAGAATTGCATGTCTTAGAACACAATTCTAGCTTTGGGCTCATGTCACTATACATACTCTAACACATACCTTGCGCCTTGTCGAGTCGCCTGTTAATAAGCGTGATGTCGTTATCTGCCACATCAAGCTTATGCTCCAGACCTGCAACCTATGTAGTGTGGGCAGCCGTCATGGAAGTAACAGCCTGTGTTTCCAATCATTAGATTATTACCTGAGGACATCTTTTTCGATCCTCTGATCGCCTACCTTTGGGCGCCAACCAGAGTCTCAGGGGCTACTATCTATACACAGGTGCATTTTTGCGTATAAAGCACAATAAAAAATTTAAACATCACATACCTCAAGGCCTCTTAGTAGGCTCATGAAGGCTTCATTCAATCTGCTTTTCACGGACATAGTCCTCTCAACCACTGTACCCATAAGGGTATGATGATCATCTGAGATTGATGAACACCGTAACATGTCCGTCAGTGTATCCGGCGCATCCGGATTCCTGGAAGCGGCTATGGTAGCATAGACTCCCTTCGACAGGGTATGTTTACATGACCCTAGAGTCGTCTCCGGTGATGTCTACTACACAATCTTCTTCTTGTAGACATTATTGGGCCTCCAAGTGCAAAGGTTTGTAGGACAGTAGCAAATTTCCCTCAAGTGGATGACCTAAGGTTTATCAATCCGTAGGAGGCGTAGGATGAAGATGGTCTCTCTCAAGCAACCCTGGAACCAAATAACAAAGATTCTCTTGTGTCCCTAACACAGCCAATACAATGGTAAATTGTATAGGTGCACTAGTTCGGCAAAGAGATGGTGATAGAAGTGGTATATGGATAGTAGATAAAGGTATTTGTAATCTGAAATTATAAAACAGCAAGGTAACTAATGATAAAAGTAAGCGTAAATGGTATTGCAATGTGTTGAAACAAGGCCTAGGGTTCATACTTTCGCTAGTGCAAGTTCCCTCAACAATGATAATATAATTGGATCACATAACTATCCCTCAACATGCAACAAAGAGTCACTCCAAAGTCACTAATAGCAGAGAACGAACGAAGAGATTATGGTAGGGTACGAAACCACCTCAAAGTTATTCTTTCCAAATCAATCCGTTGGGCTATTCCTATAAGTGTCACAAACAGCCCTAGAGTTCGTACTAGAATAACACCTTAAGACACAAATCAACCAAAACCCTAATGTCACCTAGATACTCCAATGTCACCTCAAGTATCCGTGGGTATGATTATACGATATGCATCACACAATCTCAGATTCATCTATTCAACCAACACATAGGACCTCAAAGAGTGCCCCAAAGTTTCAACCGGAGAATCACGATGAAAACATGTGCCAACCCCTATGCATAGGTTCATGGGAGGAACCCACAAGTTGATCACCAAGACATACATCAAGTGAATCAATGGTATCCCATTGTCACCACAGATACGCACGACAAGACATACATCAAGTGTTCTCAAATCTTTAAAGACTCAATCCGATAAGATAACTTCAAAAGGGAAAACTCAATTCATTAGAAGAGAGTAGAGGGGGAGGAGAAACATAAGATCCAACTATAATAGCAAAGCTCGCGATACATCAAGATCGTGCCAAATCAAGAACACGAGAGAGAGAGATCAAACACATAGCTACTAGTACATACCCTCAGCCCTGAGGGAGAACTACTCCCTCCTCGTCATGGAGAGCACCGGGATGATGAAGATGGCCACCGGAGAGGGATTGCCCCCTCCGGCAGGGTGCCAGAACGGGTCTAGATTGGCTTTCGGTGGCTACGGAGGCTTCTGGCAAGGGAACTCCCGATCTATTGTGCTCCCGAATGTTTTTAGGGTATATGGAGATATATAGGCGGAAGAAGTACGTCAGGGGGGCCATGAGGGGCCCACGAGGATGGAGGGCGCGCGCCCCTACCTCGTGGCCTCCTCGAAGGTCCCCTTACGCGCACTCCAAGTCTTCTGGGCTTCTTTCCTTCCAAAAATGAGTTCCGTGAAGTTTCAGGTCAATTGGACTCCGTTTGATTTTCCTTTTCTTCGAAACCCTAAAACGGGGTAAAAACAAAAACTGGCACTGGGCTCTGGGTTAATAGGTTAGTCCCGAAAAATGATATAAAAGTGTATAATAAAGCCCATAAACATCCAAAACAGAAGATAATATAGCATGGAGCAATCAAAAATTATAGATACGTTGGAGACGTATCAGCATCCCCAAGCTTAATTCCTGCTCGTCCTCGAGTAGGTAAATGATAAAAACAGAATTTTTGATGTGGAATGCTACTTGGCATAATTTCAATGTAATTCTTCTTAATTGTGGCATGAATATTCAGATCTGAAAGATTCAAGACAAAAGTTCATATTGACATAAAAATAATAATACTTCAAGCATACTAACAAAGCAATCATGTCTTCTCAAAATAACATGGCCAAAGAAAGCTATCCCTACAAAATCATATAGTCTGGCTATGCTCCATCTTCACCACACAAAATATTTAAATCATGCACAACCCCGATGACAAGCCAAGCAATTGTTTCATACTTTTGATGTTCTCAAACTTTTTCAATCTTCACGCAATACATGAGCGTGAGCCATGGATATAGCACTATAGGTGGAATAGAATGGTGGTTATGGAGAAGACAAAAAGGAGAAGATAGTCTCACATCAACTAGGCGTATCAACGGGCTATGGAGATGCCCATCAATAGATATCAATGTGAGTGAGTAGGGATTGCCATGCAATGGATGCACTAGAGCTATAAGTGTATGAAAGCTCAACAAAAGAAACTAGTGGGTGTGCATCCAACTTGCTTGCTCACGAAGACCTAGGGCACTTTGAGGAAGCCCATCATTGGAATATACAAGCCAAGTTCTATAATGAAAGATTCCCACTAGTATATGAAAGTGACAACATAGGAGACTCTCTATCATGAAGATCATGGTGCTACTTTGAAGCACAAGTGTGGTAGAAGGATAGTAGCATTGCCCCTTCTCTCTTTTTCTCTCATTTTTTTATATTTTTGGGGCCTTTTTTATAGCCTCTTTTCTTTCTCTTTTTTTTGTTTGGGCTTCTTTGGCCTCTTTTATTTATTTTTTGTCCGGAGTCTCATCCCGACTTGTGGGGGAATTATAGTCTCCATCATCCTTTCCTCACTGGGACAATGCTCTAATAATGATGATCATCACACTTTTATTTACTTACAACTCAAGAATTACAACTCAATACTTAGAACAAAATATGACTCTATATGAATGCCTCTGGCAGTGTATCGGGATGTGCAATGACTCAAGAGTGACATGTATGAAAGAATTATGAACGGTGGCTTTGCCACAAATACGATGTCAACTACATGATCATGCAAAGCAATATGACAATGATGAAGAGTGTCATAATAACGGAACGGTGGAAAGTTGCATGACAATATATCTCGGAATGGCTATGGAAATGCCATAATAGGTAGGTATGGTGGCTGTTTTGAGGAAGGTATATGGTGGGTGTATGATACCAGCGAAAGGTGCGCGGTATTAGAGAGGCTAGCAAAGGTGGAAGGGTGAGAGTGCGTATAATCCATGGACTCAACATTAGTCATAAAGAACTCATATACTTATTGCAAAAATCTACAAGTTATCAAAGCAAAGTATTACGAGCATGCTCCTAGGGGGATAGATTGGTAGGAAAAGACCATCGCTCGTCCCCGACCGCCACTCATAAGGAAGACAATCTATAAATAAATAAATCATGCTCCGACTTCATCACATAACGGTTCACCATACATGCATGCTACGGGAATCACAAGCTTTAACACAAGTATTTCTCAAATTCACAACTACTCAACTATCATTACTCTAATATCACCATCTTCATATCTCAAAACAATCATCAAGTATCAAACTTCTCATAGTATTCAACACACTCATAAGAGAATTTTATTATTCTTGAATACCTAGCATATTTAGGATTTTAAGAAAATTACCATGCTATTTAAGAATCTCAAAATAATATAAGTGAATCATGAGATTTCATCTATTTCTTCAAAATAAAACTACCACCATGCTCTAAAAGATATAAGTGAAGCACTAGAGCAAATGGCAAACTACTCCGAAAGATTTAAGTGAAGAACAATGAGTAGTCGAATAATTATGCAACTATGTGAAGAATCTCTAACATTTAATAATTTCAGATCTTGGTATTTTATTCAAACAGCAAGCAAAACAAAATTAAACATAAATTGACGCTCCAAGCAAAACACATATCATGTGGCGAATAAAAATATAGCTCCAAGTAAAGTTACCGATGAACGAAGACGAAAGAGGGGATGCCTTCCGGGGCATCCCCAAGATTAGGCTCTTGGATATCCTTGAATATTACCTTGGGGTGCCTTGGGCATCCCCAAGCTTAGGCTCTTGCCACTCCTTATTCCATAGTCCATCGAATCTTTACCCAAAACTTGAAAACTTCACAACACAAAACTTAACAGAAAACTCGTAAGCCCCGTTAGTATAAGAAAGCAAATCACCATCATAAGGTACTGTAATGAACACATTATTTATTTATATTGGTGTAATATCTACTGTATTCCAACTTCTCCATGGTTCATACCCTCCGATACTACTCATAGATTCAACAAAATAAGCAAACAACACAATGAAAACAGAATCTGTCAAAAACAGAACAGTCTGTAGTAATCTGTATCAAACGTATACTTATGGAACTTATAAAATTCTCAAATAAATTGTTGGACCTGAGTAATTTGTATATTAATCATATGAAAAAATAATTAACTCAATAGCACTCTCCAATAAAAACTGGCAGCAATTCTCATGAGCGCTAAAGTTTCTGTTTTTTACAGCAAGATCGCAAAGACTTTCCCCAAGTCTTCCCAAAGGTTCTACTTGGCACAAACACTAATTAAAAGCATAAAACCACATCTAAATAGAGTCTATATGAATTATTTATTACTAAACAGGGACAATAAGCAAGGAATAAAAATAAAGTTGGGTTGCCTCCCAACAAGCGCTATCGTTTAATGCCCCTAGCTAGGCACGATGATTTCAATGATGCTCACATAAAAGATAAGAATTGTAACATAAAGAGAGCATCATGAAGAATATGACTAGCACATTAAGTCTAACCCACTTCCTATGCATAGGTATTTTATGAGCAAACAACTTATGGGAACAAGAAACAACTTGCATAGGAAAGGAAAACATGCATAACTTCAAAACTTTAAGCACATAGAGAGGAAACTTGATATTATTGCAATTCCTACAAGCATATATTCCTCCCTCATAATAATTTTCAGTAGCATCATGAATGAATTCAACAATATAACCAGCACCTAAAGAATTCTTTTCATGATCTACAAGCATAGAAAATTTACTACTCTCCACACAAGCAAAATTCTTCTCATGAATAATAGTGGGAGCAAACTCAACAAAATAACTATCATGTGATTGAAAATTAAGATCAAGATGACAAGTTTCATGGTTATAATTATTCTTTAAAGCATACGTGTCATCACAATAATCATTATAAATAGGAGGCATGCTTTCATCATAATAAATTTGCTCATCAAAACTTGGGGGACAAAAAATATCATCTTCATCAAACATAGCTTCCCCAAGCTTGTGGCTTTGCATATCATTAGCATCATGGATATTCAAGGAATTCATACTAACAACATTGCGATCATGCTCATCATTCACATATTTTATGCCAAGCATTCTATGTAATTCTTCTTCTAGTATTTGAGCACAATTTTCCTTTCCATCATACTCACGAAAGATATTAAAAACATGAAGCGTATGAGGTAAACTCAATTCCATTTTTTATAGTTTTCTTTTATAAACTAAACTAGTGCTAAAACAAGAAACTAAAAGACTCGATTGCAAGATCTAAAGATATACCTTCAAGCACTCACCTCCCCTGCAACGGCACCAGAAAAGAGCTTGATGTGTGCTACACAACCTTCTTCTTGTAGACGTTGTTGGGCCTCCAAGTGCAGAGGTTTGTAGGACAGTAGCAAATTTCCCTCAAGTGGATGACCTAAGGTTTATCAATCCGTAGGAGGCGTAGGATGAAGATGGTCTCTCTCAAGCAACCCTGCAACCAAATAACAAAGAGTCTCTTGTGTCCCCAACACACCCAATACAATGGTAAATTGTATAGGTGCACTAGTTCAGCGAAGAGATGGTGATACAAGTGGTATATGGATAGTAGATAAAGGTATTTGTAATCTGAAATTATAAAAACAGCATGGTAACTAATGATAAAAGTAAGTATAAACGGTATTGCAATGTGTTGAAAAGGCCTAGGGTTCATACTTTCGCTAGTGCAAGTTCCCTCAAGAATGATAACATTATTGGATCACATAACTATCCCTCAACATGCAACAAAGAGTCACTCCAAAGTCACTAATAGCGGAGAACGAACGAAGAGATTATGGTAGGGTACGAAACCACCTCAAAGTTATTCTTTCCAATCAATCTGTTGGGCTATTCCTATGTGTCACAAACAGCCCTAGAGTTCGTACTAGAATAACACCTTAAGACACAAATCAACCAAAACCCTAATGTCACCTAGATACTCCAATGTGACCTCAAATATCCGTGGGTATGATTATACGATATGCATCACACAATCTCAGATTCATCTATTCAACCAACACATAGGACCTCAAAGAGTGCCCCAAAGTTTCTATCGTAGAATTACGACGAAAACGTGTGCCAACCCCTATGCATAGGTTCATGGGCGGAACCCTCAAGTTGATCACCAAAACATACATCAAGTGAATCACGTGGTATCCCATTGTCACCACAGATACGCACGACAAGACATACATCAAGTGTTCTCAAATCTTTAAAGACTCAATCCGATAAGATAACTTCAAAAGGGAAAACTCAATTCATTACAAGAGAGTAGAGGGGGAGGAGAAACATAAGACCCAACTATAATAGCAAAGCTCGCGATACATCAAGATCGTGCCAAATCAAGAACACGGGAGAGAGAGAGATCAAACACATAGCTACTGGTGCATACCCTCAGCCCCGAGGGAGAACTACTCCCTGCTCGTCATGGACAGCACCGGGATGATGAGGATGGCCACTGGATAGGGATTGCCCCCTCCGGCAGGGTGCCGGAACAGGTCTAGATTGGCTTTCGGTGGCTATGGAGGCTTCTGGCAGCGGAACTCCCGATCTATTGTGCTCCCGGATGTTTTTAGGGTATATGGAGATGTATAGGCGGAAGAAGTACATCAAGGGGGCCACGAGGGGCCCACGAGGGTGGAGGGCGCGCCCTAGGGGGTGGGCGCGCCCCCCTACCTCGTGGCCTCCTCGAAGGTCCCCTGACGTGCACTCCAAGTCTTCTGGGCTTCTTTCCTTCCAAAAATGAGTTCCGTGAAGTTTCAGGTCAATTGGACTCCGTTTGATTTTCCTTTTCTTCGAAACCCTAAAACAGGGTAAAAACAGAAACTGGCACTGGGCTCTGGGTTAATAGGTTAGTCCCAAAAAATGATATAAAAGTGTATAATAAAGCCCATAAACATCCAAAATAGAAGATAATATAGCATGGAGCAATCAAAAATTATAGATACGTTGGAGACGTATCATCCAGCTGTAAACCGGATAGTCCGGAGCCTTTATTGTTAATTATTGTAGGGTCTGCACACTTCGGACTTTGGGCGACCAAAGTTTCCCCTTGGGGCGCTGGCTCTATTATCCCAAGATCGGGAGAGACCCTCCGAGACGACACCTCGATGCCGTCCGCCTTGTTGGGCGAGGAAACTTGTAGAAGCATTTCGCTTTCCATCATCTTGGGTAAAAGGTCCCCGAGGAGGAAGCTTGTTGAGGAAGACTGTGTGTCAGACTACAAAACACATATTCTAGATGTTATCTTTGCAAAGAAAAAAGGAACGGGGTATGTTTAAAATATCTTTGTTCACTTACGATTCGGCTGGAGGCTTGTCCTTATGAAGGGATTGTGCGACAACGACACCTTCCGAGCCTGAACCACCCGACAGGGGCGCTTTGCCTCGCTTAGGAGCCCTCACCTACCAACTCTCAGAGGCGGCCCTTTTCTTATCATAGGAAGGACGGATGCCAGCTTCTCCTTTTCTTTTGTCTTCGGAAGAGGGAGCCCTAGTCTCCCCGGACTGTGTGGTTTGCCTAGAGGATGGAAGCCACCTTTGGCTCCCCCGCTCTCCTCATTCTCCTCTTCCGCCGACGCTTGGTATGGCGCTGGGACCAGCATCATAGTTAGTACGAGATTAGCTGAGTCTTCGGGAAGAGGAGCCGAACACCTGATTCGCTCCGCTTTCTTTATCCAGCCCTAGAAGAAGATGATTTCCTCATCATTTTATTATAACGTGTGTGTCTAAGCTGTATTCGAGAGTCGGGTGCTTATCGAGGTATCCGGATGGTTGCTGTCAAGTCCGACATCCTCTGTCGTATCCGGCCATTGTTTTCGTTTCCCAGAAAATAACTTCCACATTCCTCAGTGCGTCGTACCAAACAAGTGCTGAAGGGTTCGTGGTCCTTCTGGATTAAACTCCCACATGCGGAGGGGCCATCTTTGGCATGGGAGGACCCAGTGGACTAAAATTACTTGAATCACGTCGATGAGTTCAGTGTTCTTCTCAAGGAGATTCTGGATGCGGCTCTAAAGAGTCTGCACTTCATCGGTTGATACCCAGTCCAACCCCTTATTGACCCATGATGCGAGCTGAATTGGAGGGCCAGATCGGAACGCAGGTATAGCCGCCCACTTGGTGCCACGGGGTTCAGTGATATAAAACCACTCCCGCTGCCATAAGTCAGAAGATTCTGTGAAGGATCCTTTTAGCCAGGGAGAGTTGATAAGTTTTCCCACTGTAGCACCACCGCACTCTGCCCGTCCCCCATCGACTACCGTTGGCTTTACATTAAAGGTCTTAAGCCACAAGCCGAAGTGTGGGAGGATACGGAGGAAAGCCTCGCACGTAATAATGAATCCCGAGATATGAAGGAAGGAGTCCGGAGTTAGATCGTGAAAATCTAGCCCGTAATAGAACATAAGCCCTAAAACAAAGGGGTGGAGGGCGAACCCCAACCCTCGGAGGAAGTGGGAGATGAATATGACCCTCTCGCTGGATCTGGGAGTAGGAATAACCTACCCTTGAGCAGGAAACCTATGGGGGATTTCCGCGGTCAGGTATCTAGCCGCCCAGAGCTTCGCAATGTCCTCCTCTGTGACGGAGGAAGGCACCCACCAACCTTGAGGACTGGGGCCGTCCATGACAGGGAAGCTCGAAACAATGGAAACCTTGGGCGCTGGAGCTCGAGGTTGCAGAGGATAAGGAAAGAGTTGGCATAAAGAAGCCAGACGGGCCTTAGTCCCTTTATAAAGATAATAAATATCGAACGCCTCCTCCTCGACCTTCAAACCCGCCTATCCTTAAGGAATCATGCCAACCGGACGATTGGAATACCCACGCCCGCGTTGATGAGGATCCCGCAATAAGGGGACACGATCTCTGCTTCGACCAGATGTGCCAATAAAATCACGTCTTGGAACGTGGAACGGCAAGCGAAAAACAAAATGGTTCGATATAATAACCAGGTGGTGATGTGGTATCACGTCACATAAAAATTGTCAGCGGATTGAACTCGCAAAATATTATTTCCTCTGTGGTGGCGGGTGGTATTTGTTTTGTAGAGCCGGATACGCTCGTTGCATCCCGAAGACTGTGTTGGAATGTTCGGAGAGGGAACCCGCCTTGCAATGCCAAAGACAATTACGAGCCGGACACCTCGTCATTGAAGCCTGGTTCAGGGGCTACCGAGGGAGTCCTGGATTAGGGGGTCCTCGGGCATCCGGACTGTGGTACGTGGTCCAGACTGATGGACTGTGAAGATGCAAGACCGAAGACTCTCGCCCGTGTCTGGATGGGACTCTCCTTGGCGTGGAAAGCAAGCTTGGCATCTCAATATGAAGATTCCTTTCTCTGTAACCAACTTTGTAAAGCCTAGTTTCCCCCCGATGTCTATATAAACTGGAGGGCTTAGTCCGTAGAGGACAAGACAATCATAATCAGATAGGCTAGAGTTCTAGGGTTTTAGCCATTGTGATCTCGTGGTAGATCAACTGTTGTAACCCCCATACTCATCAATATTAATCTATTAGGACGTAGGGTTTTACCTCCATCGAGAGGGCCCGAACCTGGGTAAACATTGTGTTCCCTGTCTCCTGTTACCATCAACATCAGACACACAGTTCGGGAGCCCCTACCCGAGATCCGCTGATTTTGACACTGACAACCTCCTTCCTCCCCACAACTCAGAGATCCTTCCTACACATGCCAGCCAATGGAACAGCTGGAGGCTTGCTCTTGGCCTGGGATGACAATGTTGTCTCAGGATCGGAGATTTTGAAGCACAGGTTCACTATAACTGTCAGTTTCCAGTCCAGGAGCAACAACGATAGCTTCGTCATCTCCATGGTGTATGCCCCGTGCGACGTTGAGAGGGATGAGTTCTTTGCAGTAATGAACCACACAGCATAGAAAGTGATGGGGCCCTGGATCATCATCGGGGACTTCAACATGTACAGGTTTAAGCACGAAAAGTCACAAGGAAGGAAGAATTGGGCTTTGATGGACATGTTCAACACATGGATTAGACACCATGCTCTTGACGATATTGAAGTTGCCAACAGAAGCTTTACCTGGTTCAACAAGAGATCAGAGCCAACCCTGGTAAAGCTCAACATGGTGCTTGTCAATGCAGACTGGAACCTAGGATTCCTCAATACCTCCGTTGCTGCCCTTTCTGCTACAACCTCAGACCATGTGCTCATTGGTGTGGATTTCTCAAGGAAGGCACCCAAAAGCTATTTCTTCCGTTTTGAAAACCACTGGCTGCACGGCTGCACATTCCAGAGGTCCTAAATCTAATAACATATAATTGGGAAAGAGGAACCAGACAGCTCGCGTCAGTCACCACTTTGATCAGTTTCAAGCTAAGAAGGACAAGAGTTGCTATCAGGGTCTGGGAACACAAGAAAGCACCCATGCAGGAGACCCTAGCCAACTGCAATCACGTTGTTCAGTACCTTGACTTCGTGGAGGAGAGAAGACATTTATCCAAGCTGGAGGCCTCTCTCAGAAACCATGCCAACTCAGAAGACCAGCAAATAATTCTGTGGCAGACCAGCTTTTGGAGGAGAAGAGTCAAAATAAGAGGCTGCACTCTGGGAGATGAGAACACTAAGTTTTTGCATGCGGTCGCCAACTGTCAGCAGAAAAAAAACAATATTAAACTGTTGGTTAAGGATGACACAGAGTTTTACAGAGATCAGGACAAGCTTCAAATTGCCACTGAGTTCTTTACTGATATCTTCGGCAAGCAATCTGTGTCAATGCCATCTTTGGACCCCAGAAACTTATACGACTAGGCTGATCTAAGCGCGTTGGAAGTGCCTTTCACCTGGGATGAAATTGCAACAGTAATACAGAAAGCTTCGAGTAATAAGAGCCCGGGGCCTGACGGCTTCACTAATGAGTTCTACAAGAGCTTTACTGGGCTTCTAAAGGAGGACTTAATGAGGTTTTTTCAAGCTTTCTATGACCATAGCAGTGATCTGAGCGGCATCAACACTGCAATATTGTGCTACTCCCAAAGAAAGAGAACCCAACGGATATTCGGGATTTTAGGCACATTGCTTTGGTCCACAGTATACCCAAGCTTACAACAAAGGTTCTAGCAGTCCGACTTCAAAATCTCATCCCGAGCCTCATACACCCTCTACAATCTGGTTTTCTGCCTGGAAGATGCATAGCCGAAAATTTTGCTTTGGCGGCCGAACTGGTTCAGCAGGAAAAGAAGAGGAAAAGGCCAATGCTAGTGCTCAAGTTAGATTTCCAGAAAGCCTTCGACAGTGTCAGTTGGGATGCTCTGAAGCTCATCCTTATAGCCAGAGGTTTTGGAAGCAAATGGGTCAGATGGATACACGACATCCTATCAACTAGTTCGTCCAGGATAGTAATCAATGGATATGCCGGGGAGAAAATCATTTTAAGAAGTGGTCTAAAGCAAGGGGATGCCCTATCTCCCTAAATCATTTTAGGAAGTGGTCTAAAGCAAGGGGATGCCCTCTCTCCCTACCTCTTCATCCCGGCAGCCGATGTTTTGCAACAGCTCTGCAAAAGGGAACACCAAGCGGGGAACCTTAAGCATCCACTTGGGGGTGGTGGCCCCTTCCTGATCCTACAGTATGCGGACGACACGTTTATCTTAATGCAAGAGGACATCAAGAAAACACGGGTTATCAAACGGATTCCACAGGCCTTTAGTGTTTTCACGGGACTTAAGATCAATTATCACAAGAGCACTATCATGCCAGTAAGCCTTGAAGAACAGACTTGTCAGAGTATTGCGGATATTCTACAATGTCGGGTTTCGGCTTTCCATGCACGTACTTTGGATTACCCCTCTCTCTCAACAAGATCACACATGGACTGTTGATGCCGGTGATTCACAAAGTGGACAAGTGATACGTCTCCAACGTATCTATAATTTTTGATTGTTCCATGCTATTATATTATCAACCTTGGATGTTTTATGTGCATTTATATGTTATTTTATATGATTTTGGGACTAACCTATTAACCTAGAGCCCAGTGCCAGTTTCTATTTTTTCCTTGTTTTGGAGTATCACAGAAAAGGAAAATCAAACGGAGTCCAATTGACCAAAAACTTCACAGAACTTATTTTTGCAACGGAAGCAATCTAGGAGACTTGGAGTAGACGTCTGGGAAGCTTCGAGGTGGCCACGAGGCAGGGAGGCGCTCCCTACCCCCCTAGGCGCGCCCCCACCCTCGTGGGCCCCTCGTGGCTCCCCTGACCTACTTCTTTCGCCCATATATGTCCATATACCCTAAAAACATCGGGGAGAAGAATAGATCGGGAGTTCCACCGCCAGAAGCATCTGTAGCCACCGAAAACCAATCTAGACCTGTTCCGGCACCCTGCCGGAGGGGGGAA
Source organism: Triticum urartu (assembly GCF_003073215.2). Taxonomy (NCBI): domain Eukaryota; kingdom Viridiplantae; phylum Streptophyta; class Magnoliopsida; order Poales; family Poaceae; genus Triticum; species Triticum urartu. The sequence continues at coordinate 117,374,252 of NC_053024.1, forward strand.
TCCCTCTCCGGTGGCCATCTTCATCATCCCAGCGCTCTCCATGACAAGTAGGGAGTAGTTCACCCTCCGGGCTGAGGGTATGTACCAGTAGCTATGTGTTTGATCTCTCTCTCGCTCGTGTTCTTGAGATGGTACGATCTTGATGTATCCCGAGCTTTGCTATTATAGTTGGATCTTATGATGTTTCTCACCCTCTACTCTCTTGTGATGAATTGAGTTTTCCCTTTGAAGTTATCTTATCGGATTGAGTCTTTAAGTATTTGAGAACACTTGATGTATGTCTTGCATGTCCTTATCTTTGGTGACAATGGGATATCACATGATCCACTTGATGTATGTTTTGGTGATCAACTTGCGAGTTTCGTGACCTCATGAACTTATGCATAGGGGTTGGCACATGTTTTCGTCTTGACTCTCCAGTAGAAACTTTGGGGCACTCTTTGAAGTTCTTTGTGTTGGTTGAATGGATGGATATGAGAGTGTGTGATGCATATCGTATAATCATACCCACAGATACTTGAGGTGACATTGGAGTATCTAGGTGACATTAGGGTTTTGGTTGATTTGTGTCTTAAGGTGTTATTCTAGTACGAACTCTTGAATAAATCGATCCGAAAGAATAACTTTGAGGTGGTTTCGTACCCTACCATAATCTATTCGTTTTTTCTCCGCTATTAGTTACTTTGGAGTGACTCTTCGATGCATGTTGAGGGATAGTTATATGATCCAATTGTGTTATTATTGTTGAGAGAACTTGCAGTAGTGAAAGTATGAACCCTAGGCCTTTTTCCTAGCATTGCAATACCGTTTGTGCTCACTTTTATCATTAGTTACCTTGCTGTTTTTATATTTTCATATTACAAAAACCATTATCTACCATCCATATTGCACTTGTATCACCATCTCTTCGCCGAACTAGTGCCCCTATACAATTTACCATTGTATTGGGTGTGTTGGGGACACAAGAGACTCTTTGTTATTTGGTTGCAGTGTTGTTTGAGAGAGGCCATCTTCATCCTACGCCTCCGACGGATTGATAAACCTTAGGTCATCCACTTGAGGGAAATTTGCTACTGTCCTACAAACCTCTACACTTGGAGGCCCAACAACGTCTACAAGAAGAAGGTTGTGTAGTAGACATCAAGCTCTTTTCTGGCGCCGTTGTCGGGGAGGTTAGTGCTTGAAGGTATATCTTTAGATCTTGCAATCGAATCTTTTTGTTTCTTGTTTTATCACTAGTTCAGTCTATAAAAGAAAACTACAAAAAAATGGAATTGAGGGAAAAAATGGAATTGACATGCTTATTTGATGCCTAATATCTATCATGAAAATAAGGATTCCGATAATTGTTCTCAAGTGCTAGAAGAAGAATGCATTAGAATGTTTGGCACTAAATCTTTGAATGATGAGCATGATTGCAATGTTGTTAGTATGAACTCCTTGAATATCCATAGTACTAATGATGATTGCACTAGTCATAATGAAAATGTCTCTTATAAGCATGTCAATTTTTGTGGAATATATAGAGCCTGCAAGTACACATCAATTAGGGAAAATAGATTTTACAAGAGGCATAAGTATTTGGAAACTAAATGGTTGCAAGAGAGGCTAAATGTTTGTGCTGAAAATTTAAAATTTCTTCACCATACTTGTGAACTTTGCAATGAACATGGTCATTTAAATCTCCAATGCAAATTGTTTCATGATCGAATCGTGTCCAAAAATTGTGATGATTTTATTTCCCTTGCACATCATAATGAACTTAGTTTGCTTTTGGGTTATGAAGAAATGAAATGTATAACTAAGCATATCCTAGAATATAACCTTGAGAAATTCCTCGATATTGATCTAGAAGAAATTTTTATGTATTGTGCAGTAAATTGCATTGAAAATCCTTATATTGCCAATTACATAAAGAAAATAAAAAAATAGAGGATGAAGAGAATACTAATGAAAGGGAAGAGACTTCCCAATATCCTCCTATTATTTCTTATGATGAATCAGGTAACGAGGAGGAGCTTTCTATTCAACCAATCTGATTAATAAGGAGCTCAAAAAAGAGGGTTAAACCCACACATGATGTGAAGAATAAAAAGAAAAGACCGAGAAGCAAAGGTAAAAATGTATCCCTCGCAAATGATGTTTCTCCTATTACTCATTGTGACGATGATAATTGCTATACTATTGGTGCTATCCATACTATTAATGATGAGAGTGATTATGCTTATGATATGAAAAGGCCCAAGCTTAGGGATGCTATGTTTGATGAGAATGACAAGTTTGAAAATATATTTGCTGCAATTAATGTTTGTCCCAAGCTTTGGGATGGTACGTTTGATGAAGATGATATTTGTAGTCTCCCAAGTTTTGATATGCAAATTTATTATGATGATTATATTGATGAAAGTGGGTTTGGAAGAGTGTCAACTTTAGGAAGTAATGATCCCACTACATTGGAGGATGTTGAATCTTATTATGACAATTATGAAGTGGATTTGGAGAGGTCATGACTTTATTTAGTAATGATTCCACTATCTTGGAAGAGGTTTCAATCGATTGTGATGAGAACAAAGTTGCTACCTATGATGATTATTGTGATGATACTTATGCTATAAAAAGTAGTGATGATTATATTTATAAAACTTGTCATGATTATGATTACCCTTTTCTTGAATATTAGTCTTTTAATGTGGAAACAATTTGTAGTATTCGAGTTTCTTATGATACTCCCACTATTCCGAATGAGAAGAATTTTGCTTATGTGGAGAGTAGTAAATTTTCTATGCTTGTAGATCATAAAAGCAATGCTTTATGTGATGTTTATATTGTTGAATTCATTCATGATGCTACTGAAAATTATTATGAGGGAGGAATATATGCTTGTAGGAATTGCAATAATATCAAGTTTCCTCTCTATGTGCTTAAAGTTTTAAAGTTATGCTTGTTTTGCCTTCCTATGCTAGTTGATTATTGTTCCCATAAATTGTTTACTCACAAAATCCCTATGCATAGGAAGTGGGTTAGATTCTTCATGATGCTCTCTTTATGTTTCAATTCTTATCTTTTATCATCATGCCTAGCTAGGGGCGTTAAACGATATCGCTTGTTGGGAGGTAACCCAATTTTATTTTTGTTCCTTGCTTTTTGTTCCTGTTTAGTAATAAATAATTTATCTAGCCTCTGTTATGATTGTTTTTTTTATGTTTTAATTAGTGTTTGTGCCAAGTAAAGCCTTAGGATCTTCGTGGGTGATTGTTATTTGATCTTGCTGTAAAAAACAGAAAGTATGCACTAGTGCTTCACTTATATCATTCATCTTCACTTATATCTTTCGGAGTAGTTTGTTGTTGCTCTAGTGCTTCACTTATATCTTTTTAGAGCACTGTGGTGGTTTTATTTTATAGAAATAGATGAACTCTCATCCTTCACTTATATTATTTTGAGAGTCCTAAACAACATGGTAATTTGCTTTGCTTATGAATTTAGTCCTAATATGATGGGCATCCAAGAGGGATATAATAAAAACTTCCATATAAAGTGCATTGAATACTATGAGAAGTTTGATACTTGATGATTGTTTTGAGATATGAGGATGGTAATATTAGAGTCATGCTAGTGAGTAGTTGTGAATTTGAGAGATACTTGTGTTAAAGTTTGTAATTCCCGTAGCATGCACGTATGCTGAACCATTATGTGATGAAGTTGGAGCATGATTTATTTATTGATTGTCTTCCTTATGAGTGGTGGTCGGGGACGAGCGATGGTCTTTTCCTACCAATCTATACCCCTAGGAGCATGCGCGTATGTCACGACCGGTTTTCCAATAAAAATGTTTATTGAAAAACCAATCTTTTGGGTCCAGTATGAGGAAAATCCTCCTTACCGGTAGACAAATTCTTGATACAATAAGCCAGTAGCATAAAATATATTACAGGGTCGAGCTACGGTAGCTCAACCAAATTATCACAAGCACGCCAATAATTATACATAGTGGCGGACATGACACAGTGGTGTGGAGGCATACTACTGACTCGAGGATAGGGCGGTGGTGGAAAAACACAGCGGGGAGTGAGATACATGACTCTAAAACTGGCATCTCATCGAGCGTCGAGGTGAGGCTCAATGAATTTATTTGGTAGCGGAAGCGGATATAATACAGTGACCAAATCCAGGGTCGCACGATACTGACTGGGATTCCTCTAGGCGTCGGACTCGCTATCAAATTCTTCATCCATGAGATCGCCTTCGTCAGCATCTGGCCAAATCAACAAGCCAGTGAGTACTTTGAAAGTACTCGCAAGACAGTTCGGACGTAAGATATAACAAATGCATGCATGAATGCGTCATGATTAATTCACCAATGTAAATTCAAAAGAATTAGCATAACGAAGCAAATAAAAGGGAAACGGCGGTAGTCCGCCTGAAATCCCAACAAAACATAAATGAAAACCGATCGGGTGTCTGAAGCGACGCCTCGAAAGGTGAGCAAATAAATATAAGGAAATGATGCCACAGTCGGGCGTCTTAGCGACACCACATAAAGGGCTTTAAAAGAAATGCCACAGTCGGACGTCGGGGCGACATCACAGAAACGGCTTTAAAAGAAATGCCACAGTCGGGCGTCTGAGCGACGCCACATAAAGGGCTTTAAAAGAAATGCCACAGTCGGGCGTCTGAGCGACGCCACAAAAAGGGCTTTAAAGAAATGCCACAGTCGGGCGTCTGAGCGACACCACATAAAGGGCTTTTATTGAAAGTAACATATAACAATGCCACAGTCGGACGTCTGAGCGACATCGCAGAAAGGGCTTTTATTCACAAGTAAATAATACTCGTAATAAACATTCAATTCATGAAAACAAACGGGTTAGTCCATCCACAGGAATAATCATTTAACCGGACTTAGCACTCATGTGATTCACCGGAGTCTCTGTCATCAAAACTGGCACTTGTCAGGATAAGATAATGCCGATATTGGACATGGAATAGATGATTCAAGGAATATATGACTCTACAGAGTTTGTACAAAAATTTCCCACAGCCAACGGATTTCCGTAGTCACGAAGGACTAGTTCCGTTTACGGTATTTCGGAAGAAAACACAGCTAACCAGTACACACCCATCCTACCTCTCGATGCTAGGAATCACCCTAGACATCGTCCAAGAAAAACTTTTGAGACGGGGAGATCACAATCTCGAATAGCATGGGATCAAATTTATATACACGCGCTCTAAGGGGTGCCCCCCTCTCGGTCCCAACCGGAAACACCCATGCCCCCTGACCGGATGACTGGCTTTAATCCAGGGCCATGGAACCATCATCACGGCCTCTCCTTTTTGGTGTGTACCAGGTAAGCGGTTTACAACTTACTACGCCATATTCCTTGCGGAAAACATGTGGTAGTACAGGGAAGGAAGAATAGAAGGAACTGGAATGATACGGGTCGACACTGAAGTCATATAGTCTGGCATAAGACTGGCATGCTACAACACTGCCATCTTACCCATCCTCATGCCAACACATGGCCATTCATACTCACATCCATCCTCTTATGGATCATCGAACTCACTTACCTCAACAATGTATGGAAATAACGTTCATCGGTATGCTCAACAACATGCCATGAGACTAACTAAATGCATAACATGCCAAGACACTCATCATATCAAAAGTTCAAACATGCTTGCCTGGTTCGGAGTAGTCGGAGCCTAGCTCGGTGAAGTTCGCGGCTCCGTCACCTCCTTCGGTATCTACGGTATAAAGAAAATATATGCGCTATCGTAAATACCAAGAGGTGCACAAAAAGTATTCCAAATAATTTTCAAATAAATCTGATAAAAAACTAGACAAAATTTTAAAGAGGACAGAAAAAGAATCAATCAAAAATACTTTTCTGTTTAAAAGTTATAAGGGTTTTAGTCCAGGGACTCATCTGTAATGAAACAGAAGGTTTCCAGGGGCTAGCTCATAAAAACAGAAAGTGCTTCGGTAGCGACTACGCCAGCCCAGAGGGAAAGCACATACGGCAGAAGACGTTTTCAGAAAACGCTTCGCTCAGACAGGATAGAGAGGCTGACAGGCGGGTCCCGCCCGTCAGGTTTGAATGTTCAAACGGGGCGGCAGAGTTCGCTGGTGCCCGAGAGCCGCGGTGGTTGCCGGCGGCGATCCACGGTGAGGCAGGGGGATCGGAGGGTACCTCCGTGTTCAGGGCACCTTTCCGCGTCGGTTGGTGGTGGTGGGGGTCGTCGGCGAGTACCACGTCGGCGGCGAGCCTTGCTCCGGCGGACGGCGGCTCGGGTGGTCGAGGGACTGTCGGAGAGAGCTGTGAAGGACAAATTGATGCTGGCATTAGCTTACTGGGTGCTAGAGGAGGCTATAGACAAGATTTGGGCGCCGGGGCGGCCTCACCGGAGCGAATCGAGGTGGAGGCCGAGGCGGATCGGGGCGGCCGGAGTTGGGGGAGGAGACCTCCTCGAGGTCCTCCTGGTGGCTTGGCAGAGTCTTGGGGAGGTGCAGTGAAGGTGTGGGGCTCGTGAGCGAGCTCGGGGTCCTTTATATAGGCGATCCGAGGCGGTGGCCGTGAACGGGGATCTCCGGTGAAGGTTACGGCGGCGCAGGGCTTGGTCGGGGGTGATTAGGGAGTTGGGCGTTGTCGTTGAGGTCCACCGGTTCCATTTAGGTGCTAATCGGGCTGGGATTTGGTGCTATGGGCGAGTTCGACAGAACGGGTCGGCGCGGGCCCGTCGGTGGAAGGGAGCACGTCCCGTGCTTGCTGGGCCACGGCGACGGTGCCACGGCCGTGCGCTGGCATGCATGAGGCCACGCGGAGAGCAGAGGGGCGTTGGGCGGCGCCGAACGGCGTTGAGCCGCCGTTCCGTCCCCTGTCAGTTGCTACGGGGGTTCGGCCGCCGCAAGACACGCCGGCGCGGGCGACCAAGGGCGCCACCGACGCCGGGAAGACGCAAAGCGCGCGTGCGGGAGTGCCGGCCAGGGAGAAGAAGCCGCGTGCAACGCGCCAAGCGCACTGTCTACGCGTGATTGAAACTGACGGACGAAAACGACACTGAAAACTGAATTTTTCTGAATATGAACAGCAACAGTGCACGCCAAGTGTTCGACAGAATGATTCTGGTCTCTGGGGATTTTTCCTTGATCTGATTTTTGGTGGAGTGGCTTCTCATTGCTCCAGTAGGCTGCCTGAATTTTGGTGGAATTTTTGGAGAAGTGTAGATATGAATTTCACCAAATTTGGCAAATCTGGTCCAAACTTGCAGAGACTGAATTTTGAAAAATTTGAAAAGAGGAGGAGTGGATCAAGATGGTTCTGGGTTGTGGATGCTAAGGACAATCCAGGGGAGTTGGTTTGAGGTCAAAACTCAAATGCAATAGGGTACTTGCTTTGAGAATCTCCCAGGCTCCAAATAATTTGCAGAAATGATTTGAGGGGAAAAATAATTAGAATAAAATCCAAAACTTGCTTGAATGAGTTGGGACAGAGAACTTAGGTTGATTACAAGGAGAAGGGGAGGTTTTTGGAGGGGTTTTACCAGATGGGCAAAAATACAAAGTCATAGGTGGTTTCCAAGATATGAAAATCCCAAATTTTCATAGAGTTTCTTTTTAAAAGAAAAAGATTAAACTCCCAAAATAATTTTGAGAGGGAACCAACAGAGAAGAAGTTTCAAAAGATCAAATACCATAGTTTGAAGAAAAATAAAATCCTTGCCAAAGAAAAGGAAGTTTTTTTTAAGAGGAAGGATTTCTGGAAAAGAAATTTTAAATGCCCTCTCTTTAAAAAGAAATCCAACAAAGTTTTTGATGAAAACCAATTAAAATTTTTGGAGTGTCACAGCGTAGTACTTTGTTTCGATAACTAATAGATTTTTGCAATAAGTATGTGAGTTCTTTATGACTAATGTTGAGTCCATGGATTATACGCACTCTCACCCTTCCACCATTGCTAGCCTCTCTTGTGCCGTGCAACTTTTGCCGGTACCATATCACCCACCATTTACCTTCCTCAAAACAGCCACCATACCTACCTATTATGGCATTTACATAGCCATTCCGAGATATATTGCCATGCAACTTTCCACCGTTTCGTTTATTATGACACGCTCCATCACTATCATATTGCTTTGCATGATCATGTAGTTGACATCATATTTGTGGGAAAGCCACCGATCATAATTCTTTCATACATGTCACTCATGAGTCATTGCTCATCCCGATACACCGCCGGAGGCATTCATATAGAGTCATACTTTGTTCTAAGCATCGAGTTGTAATTCTTGAGTTGTAAGTAAATAAAAGTGTGATGATCATCATTATTAGAGCATTGTCCGAGTGAGGAAAGGATGATGGAGACTATGATTCCCCCACAAGTTGGGATGAGACTCCGGACAAAAAATAAAAAATAAAAAAAGAGGCCATAAAAAAGATAAAAGGCCCAAATAAAAAAATAAAAATAAATAAATAAAGAGAGAAAAAGAGAGAAGGGGCAATGCTACTATCCTTTTACCACACTTGTGCTTCAAAGTAGCACCATGATCTTCATGATAGAGAGTCTCCTATGTTGTCACTTTCATATACTAGTGGGAATTTTTCAATATAGAACTTGGCTTGTATATTCCAATGATGGGCTTTCTCTGTCAGGACCCTGATTCTAAGTCACACCGATCTAGCATGTAACACATCATATCACTTTGTGGCCTCACGCACATTATACCCGCGGGTGCCACCTTACCTGGCCCAGGACCGTTTGCGCCTTTTGGCTCACGTATATGATAGTGTCGCTAGTAATTCTGCATGGACTTTGACGTTTAGCTTGTTACCTCAGCTATGATCTTGTGCCCTCGGCAGGGTCTTGTAGATAGTCAGGCTTCTCAACCTTTTTCTTTTATAGTTGTCTGTACTCAGACAAGTTAAGCTTCCGCTTGTGCTTGTTGCTTGTATGCTCTGTATGTTGGGTCATGAGACCCATGTTTGTAATACTTGGCTCCTCGGAGCCTATTGATAAATACTTTGAGTTGTAGAGTTTTGTTGAGTTGCCATGTTGTATTTACACATATCGGGCATATTGTGTGTATGATTGAAATGCTTGGTATGTGTGGGATCCGACAACCTAGTTGCTTATCCTTAGTAGCCTCTATTATGGGGAAATGTAGTCTAGTGCTTCCACTGAGCCATGGTAGTCTGCTACAGCCGGTTTACCGGAGTCCCGCTAGCCCAGTTACTACTACTCCAGAATACTTAGACTGGCCGGCATGTGATCCACTTCGTTCATGTGTCTGCCCCTTCGGGGAAATGTCACGCGTGTCTTCCGGAGTCCTGCTAGCCTGCTACAGCCTGGGTTCCCGGAGTCCTGTTAGCCCAGTTGCTACAGCCCGGATTCACACGCTGATGACCGACACGTTCGATGATGGTTCATGTATGCATGTCCCCGTAAGCTAGCACCACTTTGGGTTCATGACTAGTCATGTCGGCCCGGGTTCTCTGTCATATGGATACTAGCGACACTATCATATATGTGAGCCAAAAGGCGCAAATGGTCCCGGGCCAGGTAAGGCGGCACCCGTGGGAATACCGTGCGTGAGGCCACAAAGTGATATGATGTGTTACATGCTAGATCGGTGTGACTTAGAATCGGGGTTCTGACACTTTGGTATCAGAGCCTGACTGCCTGTAGGATTACCAAGCCAAACTAGTCGAAGTTGTGTCTAGAAATGCTTTAGTTATCTAAGGGAGTTGATTGTGGATGGGAACGTAAGGCTCTTTTACTTCTTATACCTTATGCCCTTCTGATCTGAGTCATCTTATCTTTCTACGGGTTTAAGGAACTAGGATTTCTCTTCTTTCTATCAGGATCACGTGTTACTAATCCGTAGACTTATAGGATTTATGGATTCAAGCCCAATTCAGTTCCTACTACTTCCATGTGTTGACAGTTGATCTCAAAACCTTGATATTGTGATGTTGAGTGGTCATGCCACTATTTTGCAGGATGTCTCAAATCTTTCTGAGCATTTACAGTCGTTATGCTGCCCGAGTCATCCCAGGTTTCTAAATAGTCTGATGCATTTGCAAATCCCTTGTTTCCGTTCCTGATGTCCCTTTCGGCCAGTTCAACCACACTAATCGGTGAGTTGAGGTACTTTATTGCCTCGACATATATGTTGGAGCCATTATTATGACCCTAGGCATCTTAGAGAACCACCCATAATCTAGCCATGCTTTATATTCCCAGTGTGATGATTCTGGTCACCATTCTCGAGAGAATCCCGTGATGCTACTTAGTAGTAGGTATTCCACTCCTGGGTTTCTGAACCTGAGATTCACCCTACTTACTTCATGTTGATAGTGTTGCTAGTTCCTTTAGGATATTAGTAACATTTGTGATAGTCCTTGAGGTCCGTGGTATTTCCTTCTTCCAAATATCATGAACTGCTTATGGAAAAAGTTCTCTGAACCAAAAGATCACAACAAAAGTGCTCCTGATGAGTTCTCCATTCTTATTGTGACTCTGCCAAATCTACCTTATGCATGGTTTATCCAGAAGAAATATGTTGAACTTTGTTCGACACGCTAATCTATGCATCCACAACTCAGAAAATCATATGTTCCTTGAGTTGTCCCTCTTTAGTTGTTTTCCGACCTCCGTCTATCATTTGATAGTAAAGAGTGTGCGCACATTCGTTCATCGATGCCTATTATTCATGTGGTCCATCAAGCCATTCTATTCCGGAATGACTAGGAGAAACAAACTCCAGTACCTCATCCATCTCTGGGATTGGGTCAAAGTAGTTGTATTCCACAGATCAAAATGCCAATCCAGCTTTTGTTCTATTCTACCTTGGAGTGCTACCCTCTATGTCAGGAATATCAAAGGAATTGCACAACCTCTTATGAGTTCTTGACGTTGTGACACTTCTCGCCATAACTATTCATTCCTCGGGCACCGTGTTATTGTAACTGGAATGTCGACTGATGAATCATGATGTGTGAAATCAATACTCCTAGAAACCTCATTGCTTGGTAGTAAATGGACAATGATTTCATTCTTAGTGTGTTGACTATTGAATCACCACTCTAAGATTGATCGTGCAACCTAGTCCTTAGTTCTAGTGCACTCTTCGATCGATGAGTTAGGATTTTTCCAAACCATTGCTCTTTTGATCATATCATCTTGCCTTGAAAGGCAAGATTGTTCTCGAGCTTAGTAACACATCGGTGGTTCATGATTTTCCGATTATCTTCTCGGAAGTATCACCAGGTTATTCCCTGGCCGTTATGTTGAGCTCATGATCAAGTTGGTTTTCTTATAAACCACCCCTTCTCTAAGAATCTGTGTTGGGTACCCCTGAGCTAGTTGATTAAGCTAAACAACAACTTGGAGAGTTGGATGATAAAAGCTTTGTCTAACTTAGTTCGTTCCAAAGGGATATCTTTTGTGTATGTGTTGAAGAAATATGATATCTTCATTGATTGGTCCTCGTGGTCAATTGTTGGACCTATTGTCTTATCAAAATCTTTGATTTGCGTATGGGCTATCGTCAAATAAAATCAGAACCAACGATGTTCGCAATGTTGTCTTACTCGCAGTTGTCCCTCGGGCATACACCATTATATCTTTTGGGTCTGACCAATGCTATCACCTTGTTCACATAATTGTGGAACTCCACTTATATGGAAACCTAGATGAATTTTTGTTGGGCCCATCGACAACGTCTTTATCTCCTCCATGATTCATGTTGAACATTAAGCTAGTGTTAGAAACTTTTGAAAGCATTTCTTCATGCTAGCTCATGAAGCATATGTTTGGATGAAAGAAGTTACTTCCTCTAAATCATGTGCATTCGATGGAAGTTGCCGCCATGAATTCGAGAAAGTTTATTTTTGCCTCCTCTGGAATCATCCCAAGTTAGGCATGCACGTGCAAAGTGCTCTATGGTTTGATAGGTTGGCCGCCTCCACTCCATATGTGTTCCTAGCACACCAAGCCACTAATTAATTTGTTCGAGGAAAAGGAGTTGTTGTGCGAATACTAGTTCATGCCCAAGATTCCAATATCCTCGAGGATGGTTCCCCACCTGAACCCGGTAGTGTTTTGTTGTAAGACTACTATGTGGTCATGCTTGTCTTAGACAGCATGTTCACAGGTATGTAGCAGAACCAGCTCATGTTTTGGAGCTTGCTATCATAGTTCATTTCCCGAGAATCTCACAACTACATCTTGTCGGTTTTTGTTGCAAACTTTCTTTTCCAGAAATGACGTCTGAATATCCCGTTGCCAACCAGATCTGAATCTCGGGCAGATATGATGGTTGGAATATTCCCAGCATTTTCATTTTGTTCCCAGCTTGCACTCGTCTGTGTGCCATTTTACTATGGGATGCCTTCTTAGTAATTCTTATTCAGGATCATCTTCAAAAGTGGTCCTACCATGGGTCCGATCCATTTCCGATGATAAGCCAAAATCATCCATTGCGTTGTCTTCAACAAGGTAGTCCACATCATCCATTCACTACAAAAAATACACTTCCGTGATGATACGTGTTTGTCACAGTAGGTTGCGTTTTTTGTCATGCATGTACATACATGACAAATTTATGACAGAATCAAGATGGCCATACCTGTGCTGTCGTAGAAGTGTTCCATGACATTACCAAGATTATCATCACGGGAGTGTCCACTTCCATGATGATAAATCGTGCGTCACAGAAGTGCTTTCGTCAAGGGTGACCGACACGTGGCATCCATCGTAACGGAACACCGTTAAGCTATCGGGTCGGGTTTTGGATCCGATAACCCGTTAACAGCCCCGACCAATGGGAAATTTCCACGTGTAAAATTCTTATTGGCTGGACGAAACACGTGTCAGCTCGTCAATGGGTCAGATAGGCGCCTATGATACGTCGACACGTGGCACGGCCCAACAGAGGCCCATTCCTATGAAAAGGCCGGCCCATTTGACTTGGTCAAAAGGTGGCGGGCCGACCCATGTAAAGCCTGTTAACGGCCTGTCCGCATATAGCCCATTTACAACTCGCTAAACCAAGACCCGTTATGCCCTATCCGAATTAGGCCTAGTAGCGTCATCTGGGCCACCCAATATGATTCTAGCCCGTTTTCACTTTTGGTCCATGTATGGCCCATGACGTCTTTCGGCCCATATGAGGCCCTATGTAACTCTTGGCCTATTAACGGCCCGTGGTGAAACTGGCCCGTAATGAACAGTGTATCACTTTACACCCATTAACGGCCCGTGGTGAAACTGGCCCGTAATGAACAGTGTATCACTTTATACCCATTAACGGCCCGTTATTCTGTTGGGCCGTTTCCAGCCCATGTTATCTTTCGGCCTTCTCAGAGCCCATTTATTCTTGGGCTCATTTCCAGTATTCATTTACTTACGGCCCGTTACTGTCATTTTCTGCTTGTGGGCCAAATTCAGCCCGTGGTTACAGTCGACCTGTTTGTGGTTCATTAATACGTTGGACCATTTTCATAGCGTCATCAAATACGGCCTATTAACGATGGCCCATTATGGTCGGCCCATGAACGGACGATTCCAAGTCTAGCCCGTTTACGGCCATAATGCGGCCTGTTATTGGCCCATGTTTGGCCATCTATCATACTGCTCGTATAAGGCCCATTGATGATACGCCCGTAGAAGGCCCATTGTTTCTACGACCCGTAGAAGGCCATTGTTTCTACGGCCCGTAGAAGGCCCACTGTTTCTACGGCCCGTAGGAGGCCCAGTGTCATTACAGTAAATATTAGCCCATGGTTATTGTGGCCTAGTTTTAAAAAATAGGTTATTGCAGCCACTTGCAAACCGCGGAAAAAGAACTGCAATGACTAGAAGCAAACAAATAAACAAGACAACAAGGAAATAAATAAGCAAGCAACTTACGCTAGGCTATCACGACTATCACACATATTACATCCACTGGGCATCAAAGTTCGCCACCAGTGCAAATAAACGCACCGACAAAAGAATATACAAAACTTTGAGCACTTCAAAAGGCACTAGGCCTGGCCAGGTCGCCCCCCCAAACAGCTGAAGAAGCTGAGTAGACCTCAGTTGTGTCAACGATAGATGCATCAACACTAGATTTAAGGCATGATGGTGCGCACGGCAGTCCTCTGACATCTTCATTGCATCTGTGACTTCAAGTCGGAGCTGAGCTGAAGCAAGCCTTTCCGCTTTAAGTTGAGACTAAAGAAGTCGAACTGATTGAGGCAGCGACTGCACAGAGGTTGTCTCACACCTGCTAGTGAGTAGCTTCAACTCACTGTCTTCATCAAGATAGGACCTTGGGGTCATCTCACTGTCCTCAAGATGGTTTGGCTCACTATCTTCCCTAAAGTTCTGCCTGGCGTAAGAGATACGAGTCTGAAAGAGAAACAAGGAGACACGTAACAAGTTTCACAATTATATAAGCAAATAAATGGATCTGTTCTGCATAAGGAACATGTTTTTACAACTACAATTTGAAACTGGTAGTTGTTGCAAACATCCAATCAGATGTTAACAGCAAAGCAAACAACAGTGGAGGAAATGATGCCTATCCAAATCTATACTAGAACAAAGTTTGAAGGCTTGAGAAGGATGAACTTACATTACATGTTAACACGCGCTGGACAAAGCCCTTTTCCATGTTGATGGAAGGATAATTCAATAAATTCCCCAAAGAAAATTCTTTATAAGCGTTGCCATTATTCTACATTTTGCAAAGAGTAAATATAGATCAAATAATATTGGAAGAAACAGAGGATAATGAAGCTCAGGTGCAGACTGATGATACATAATCAAATAGCAATTAATTAAGTACAGCGTTACAAGGCAAAGGGAGAGAGGTACTGACAAGAGCGATGCAGAGCCCATTATTGTTTTGAGATCGTATGATCCTTTGAGCAAGGAGATTCATCTGAAATTAGTTTTCATACAAGAGAGAAGGTGAGGCACAAGCAGAAATTTAGGAGTTCAAATTTTGAATTGATAGCATAGACAGTACCTGACGCCGGGCTCCCAATAGTTCTAATAGGGGTTTGGCCACTTGAGTAGGGGTAAAGTGTGGTGCAGTTGGGCCTGTGTTTTCTGTGGCTGCTGATCTATCTGATTTAACAGGTATCACTACCTTTTCCAAATACCTAGTTTGTACTCCTTGATGACCTGCACTCACCCTTTTCCTTTTGGACACCTATTACGAAAGAACAACATTTGACTGGAAAAACATAGTGTGACGACACATGGAATAGCTACAGAAAATGGATAGGTATGGCATATACTCATATATGATGCTTAAACTAAGCAGATGGTGTAACAAAGTAGAAGTAATGCAAGAGGTCAGAAGCAAAATATGTGCGACCAATACAACTTTGCAAAGTTATAGCAAGCACCTTGATGGGTGAATAAGATAGGCCATCCTCCACCATGCCAAGTTTGTTAGGCAGTGGATCATTCCGCAATATTCCTCTCGTGCGCCCATTCTCATATTCATTTTGATAATGTTCAATATCTGACATGCATGAAAACATAAAAACAAGTGAGATTTTCTTTGTAATGCGGAAGTGATTCTAATCCAATACTGCCTCCGTGTAAACCCCTTTGTGCCATCTTTGCAATTCTTTTAAAAGATGCCATGCATGCTGTAATTTGTTGTGTTCATTAATATAATTTGGCCTACTACTCAAAATATGAGAGCTCCAGAAGTGATGACACTTCATAGATGATAGCTTCAACATATAGTAAAGAAGAACAAGTCGACCTGACCTGACAGATTCAAAATATACTAAGGGAGAACAACTCGACCTAACCAGTCGACCGCAAGAGAAGAGTATCATCTTAAAGAAGAGCAGAAGAGAAAGCAGATTTAAGATATTACAAGTCTTTTAATACAATGTCGGTTGGCCACCCATGATGAACCAGAGTGCATAGAGAAATACTATTCTTTCCGGTCTCTCCATATGTGGCTCACATGCATTTCGAAACTAAAGTAGGAACATTTAGCTAACCAATTAAACATCTCTCAGATTTACGAATATCAGCAATAATATCATATATGAATTTGTACAACTAAGCTTGTTTAGCTCGATGGGTGGAGCAGTGTTATTACGACACGAACCACGTAGGCTGATTGTGGTCATCATAAAATGGGGAAAACATAAGCATGATGAGTACAATGTTGACCGTGGTAGTGGGATGGGAGATCTTAAGCTGCAAACCGCGCAAAGGGTAGTTAGCAACCGATGTTTGCTTTGAAATAACAACTAAGATTTGGCATGGACAAGAAAGTACGGTCAACAAGTGACAAAGAAATGCAATTATGTTGTCTCTCTATATGTCGCGACATGCATTTGGAAACTCAGGTGGGACCCTTAGCTAACCAACTAAATGTGTCGGTTAACTAATATCAGTATCATATCACAATCATATTTGAACAACTAAGCTTTCAAATTCTGAGTGTTGTGTTGTTTAGCTTGAAGGGTGGAGTAATGCTAGTACGACAGAAAGCACCTACGCAGATCATAGTAGAGTAGATAAAAGGGGAAAACCCTAAGCATCAAGAGAAAAATCAGGAAAGTGGAACTAGCTGGACCAGTGGGTGGCACACATGATTTTCGAAACGAATATAGGAACATTAGGTGACCAACTAAACCTTCTCTGTTTTAGTGATATGAGCATCATATCAGATTCGTATTTCAACACGTAAGCTTTGGGTTGAGGTCTTGAGGAGCAGTGCTAGCACGACACGAAGCACCTACAATGATGGTAGTGAATATAAAGGGGGGAAACCATAAGCTTTACGAGTATAGTGCCCGTGCCATGGCGGATCTGAAGGTGCAAACCGGACAAAGCTACTTCACAACCAATGTTTGCTTTCAACTTGCCACTACGATATGGTACGTACAAGAAAAGTACAGTAAACAAATTACAATCTATTTTCCGGGTGAGATCAATAACTTAAGCACATATGGAAGAGTACCACCTCTCTTGCGACGCCGTGTAGGCCTATGCTGATACGTTGAGGGTGCTGCGGGTGCGATGGCTGTCGGCGGCGGGGAAGAAGACTTTAGACGGCAGACGGCCGGGTCAGGGGATATATCCTGTTGCCGTGGACGAGGCGGTCGTAGGAGCGGCAACGGCAAGGTGGACGACGGCGCCGATGAAGCGAGAGGAGGCGATGAAAGGATCCTGGTCCAGCGCCATGGATGAGAGACGTCCATCTCTTGCAGTGGACACCGGGGTAGGGGTAGCGGCTCTAGCAAGGTGGAGGATGGGGTGGCGGACGGAGGAGGCTGGCAGCAGTGCAGAGGTTGTCGTGCTGCCGACGGTGTATGAATGGGGAAATGGAGGGGAGGGGGGATCTCAAACTTTGGGACGTGCTTCTCTGAAATGGGGGAAAGTTACGAACTTATCCCCCGTTTAAAATTTCGGACATCGCGTCGGGGATAGGACAGTAATCTCGCATCTCCCAAATATTTGCCGGTAACTATTTCGGGCGAGGAGAGGGTGTTTTGCCGCCCATGGTTGGTGCCCACGGTGTATGAACAGGGCTGACAGGTAGGGCGGTTGTGTCACGTCTGATGGAAGTTACACATCTGCCCCTATTTAAAATATTAGCCTACATCAATTTCGGGCGAGGAGAGGGTGTTTTGCCGCCCACGGTGTATGAACGAGGCTGACAGGTAGGGCGGTTGCGTCACGTCTGATGGAAGTTACACATCTACCCCTATTTAAAATATAAGCCTACATCGATTTCGGACGAGGAGAGTTTGTTTTGCCGCCCACCGTGTATGAATGGGGAAATGGAGGAAGAGACACATGTCTTTCAGACAAGCTTGAATCAAATGTGTTTTGCCGCCCACGTTTGGTGCCCACCGTGTCTGAATGGGCTCAGAGGCTGTCGTGTCATGTCTGATTGAAGTTACTAGTCTACCCCTATCGACAGTAGTGTAAATCATGTCGATAAGGATGTCAAGTGTCAGGGGTAGACAGTAATTTCCATCTCGCAAACAGTTGCTTCGAGCAGCCCACAAATTATAGTGGGTGTTTAGCCGCTTCATTCAAAACTTGGGAGAATTAGCATTCACGTTTTCCCTGGGACCTGGCAAACTAAATTCAAATCCAATTTGTATTCGATTACGAATATCCACAGATAATTATACGTTTTGTTATTTATTTCTTTAAAACCACAACAAAGATTTATTCCACCTTTATATATGATTATGATTTAGAAATGTCGTGATCTTCGAATTCAGTAGGTTGGATACACTCTGAGTCAAACAGTTATTTCATCCAATACAATATGCTCACACGACAAACAGTTCACCTTATGTCAATCATACAAGTTCTGAGGATTACCTCGCCTAAAAAATTCGGATCATTACAACACATGGACAACATAGGGGGTCTTGCAACATAATCCATTCAGAGACATGACACAACATGCAAGTACAATAATCTAATGAAAATTTCAACTGGTATCTAAAGAAGAACCGGGATTATCTTGGTCTTCAGATAGCAGAAACAGCAGGACCTCCTCCGTCTTCAAATGCAACATTCTTACTTCCTCCAATTCTTGGGTTGCTTGCATAATGTGTGCCGCTAATTCCGTAATTTCCAGCCCCAAGATAAATATTACCTCATTCATGGCAGCCACACCATCTCTTTCTGCCTCTAGTAGAGCCTCAAGCACTATAATATCTGTGCTCAGACTGCTCTCCAGCGGTGTTGCCTCTGAACTGCTACCATCTGGTAACATGGATGGCGCACTGCTTCCACAAATAGATTCTGGGGTTGTACATTGTGTCCTAGTGTGAACGGCATCCTGAAAGGTTTCCGCTGGACATCAATAAGAGATAGTTATCGTATGATCCAGGCAGTTAGCTTACATGGTAAACGACGGACGAATTATTGCCGAGCATGGCAAACTATATTTAAATGGTTC
This sequence comes from Triticum urartu, assembly GCF_003073215.2. Classification (NCBI taxonomy): domain Eukaryota; kingdom Viridiplantae; phylum Streptophyta; class Magnoliopsida; order Poales; family Poaceae; genus Triticum; species Triticum urartu. Next base: position 117,393,209 of record NC_053024.1, read on the forward strand.
GAAGCAGCATCAGCCGAAAAGAAATTAAAATGGTAAGATGAAACTAGGGGTGTAAGTGGCAAATAAATGAAATCCGCCAGTCCCATCTAGTTAGTTTTTTCTACCTCCCTAGTTCATTTTCCTCAAAAAAACAAAAACTCTTTTGAACTATCATACCACTAGTGGACTTTAATCGGGATTAAACCGGACCCAATTGACATCCCTAGTTGAAAGGGAGTGTACAACCGCTATATTTAAGTTGCCAAGGCATCTAAGCAGTTGAAATAATCTGAGAAAGCACTTAACAGTGTGGCCTCATATAAACTACAAAGACAGTCTTGTGATGAAGTTGAGAGGAAAAGTTAAGGACTCAAATGAAATAGGCATGCATTTCTTTACGATAGTACAGCAGGCACTGCTGACATATTGGCCAACTCAGGTATAGCGTAACAACAAATAAGCATTCGATTCAAGCAATACAGCAAAGCAGACAACTGAACTATTTGTAATTTGGTAGTATTACACGTTGAGGGCACAAGCCAAGAAAGCAGCCCACTCGCATTACATTTCACATGTACTAAAACACACTGGCTTACCATATGTTGCTGTGAAGCCTAGCTGCTGTTGCAATGTTCTTTGAAGATATCGTCAGCATCCCGTGGTTGCAAATCTAGTTGTTGTAGTTTATTCTACACCATCTATTTAGGTAAAATTAATTTTAATCGCATGCACTGGTCTGAATTGATCATCAATGGTTCATCTAAACTAATGAAGGAAGGGTGTGTGCATACACTGCAATACTCCCTCCGATTCTTTTTACTCTGCGTATAACTTTTTCTCAATTTTCTCGTATTAGTCTGCGCGTTGCCGATTCCTAGCGTTGGTTTCCTTTTGTGCCCCGCCCCATCTGCCTCTGCCCTAATTAATTGGCAAATTAGTCCAGAAAAATTAAACCAGTGCCCTCCTTGGTATGCGGGTCAAGAGTTATGCGCAGAGTAAATAGAATCGGAGGGAGTATATCTGCTTCCCTCTATTTTTATGCTTGTTCGAGGTGCCAGCCCCAAAAGAACAAATATTTTTCTTGATGGGGTTGGAAGCTCCATAATTAATAGAAGCATCAAATTAGTCATGCAACTTGGGAAGATCAAGAACACACAAACAAGTAATGAACAGAGGCTCGGAGCAGTGATGTAATAGCTAGCATCAGAAAATGTAGGGTAAAACGAACAAAAAGCAGCGGAACCACATGCTAGTTTGCTGATGTGTAATTAAGCCTAGAGAACATTAAGTAGTCTGATGGAACCAACAGGTGGCATCAGAACAAAACTAAAGCATATTAACTATATGTGCACTGGTATGTAATTTGGCACATGTAACATGTTCACTGCCAGAAGTATGGCCCTACAGGTGCAAGCAGAATAACGCGTCTCATGAAAAACTGAATGATGCCCTGAAGAAATTCAAAGTGTGGTGCTTATGCTAGGAAAGTGAACGTAGGCGCCGGCCGTTGGATAATAGTACCTGATTCTCGGCGGCATATGGGTATCGTTGTCATACTTGATAGCTAAGGATCGTCGATGGTGCTCGTGTTGCGGTTGAGTTTGGGACGGTTGTCGCCGTCGCTGAAGCGGCTCCGGTGCTACGGTTGCGGTGCCTGTTGACATACAAGAAAGCTCATCTGTGGCAAGTGAACAGTTGCACAATAAAGAGAAAAACTGAAGGAGTACAAATCGAAATAACCTGATGAGGCTGCGGCGTCGGTGAAGCAGGGTCGGTGGAGTTGAATATGGCGTCCATGGAGCGGGTCCAGTGCAGTGGACGAAGGCTTCGGCGGGCGCTTTGTATGGTGCTTTCGGTGAGGCAGATCTGTTGCGGGGGACGAGGGCTTGTATGAAGGGCCAGCGAAGGGGCGGACGAGGGAGTCAGTGAAGGCCTACACTGTGGTGGACGAGGGCGCCGGTTAAGCAGATCCGGTGCGGTGGACCATGATGGCGGTCAAGGAGATCTGGAGCAGTGGACAAGCCAGTCGCTGAAGCGGCTCCGGTGAAGTGGTGAGTTGGCAGTTGGGGGTTCCAAGGTGCGGAAGGTAGATCCGGCGGGGTGTGAGGTCCACCGCTGCGGCGGAGGACTAGATTCGGTGGCTGGCCGGGGTGGGGGGGCGGGGAGGGGAAGGGGAGGGGCTCTGGGGAAGAATGTTGGGGGCAAAGAGGGGAAAACAATGGAGTTACCAAAGCAGCCCTTTTCCGTTCATGTGGCAGGGGTAAAACAGGAATATCGCAGGGCTAAACTTTCGGGCACGTGATATTTCGATGTGAGCGGGAAGTTTGAAAGCTTTTGGCGCCTAAAATTATAAGTATTCTGCTCTCGTACGGCCGACTATGATATCATGGCCGACAATTTGTTTGTTTTGCACGCAAAAAAATGTGCAAGTTTTGAAAATCAATGTCTCCAACTTGAAACTTAGATTGTCCATTCAATTCAAATATGGATCATTGAGCTACTACAAGCAAATACCATCATACGGTCCAATTCAAATGAAATTCCAAATGTGTTTATCCTAAATATGATGACAAAAGCAAAAATGTATATGTTTATGAATAAAGTGGATGATTATAAAATTTGAACATGCCCATATGTGTATATCTCGAGGTTTGATATATGAATTTGAAATCACGAAATCCCGGCTTAAAAAATGTACCTCCGTTTAAATGAATTACAAAAGCTAATGATGGAGTCAAATTCCAAAATTCCAATCTTAGGTTTGTAATTCTGGTACATCAAGGTATATCACGCATGTTCAAAAGTAACGTTATCTCATAGTACAAACTGTGAAACAAATTGATCAACCATGAGTGCACAATATCTCAATTACGCTAAAGTCCCTCAAATATAGACACCTCACTCTTTATCTGAAGTCAACCCCCCCCCCACCACACACACACACACAGAGAGAGAGAGAAGTCATTCTCTCCCCCAAACACCAACACACGAGCACATTAACACCCCTCTCTCTTGTAAAGTCCGGACCCCAACATAGGTCTCTATCACTTTGTCTCTCGGGCATGCACACATCTCTTCCCTCACTCTCTAGGTCTCTCGCTATCTCTCTTACCCAAGCACACGCACTATGTAGAGTGTATATTTCCCATACACACAAAACGTCGCCCCAAACGTCTATCTCCCTAGTTATGTGGTTCTCGCACACTCACCTCACACACCACCCCCAGTTCAAACAAGCACACTTTGTCTCCTTGTGCACCACTCTCCTCTTTCTATCTCTCCCACATGCGGACCCGCCCCAGCTCCTTCCCTGTATACATATATGTCGTGACTCTTTGCATAGCTCCCTAATGTATAATCGTTCTCGATTTCACACATTGTTCTCTACACCATCTATTCTAGCTCTCTCATGAAGTCCCTATCACACACACGATGACTCGCTTCCCTTGCATCTCCGTTCATAGGCCAATTTTGGACAACATCAACATTGTCTCGCTATCTATACGCCATTTATGGACACAAACGACCCCTCTCGCCCCCTCTCTTCATCTCTCTCTCTCTCTCTGTCGCTAGCTCTCTCTTTCTCTCGCTCTCACACCCCTCTCCCCCACACACACTCGATGTCTCTTCCAAATAGTCTGCTCCCCCCGCCCGCACCCGTGATATCTCGCTACTACTCATGTCACACCATTCGCCCTTCCCTTATACTAGGTTTACATCATCAGTGGTCTCTCTACTCCACATACACTCTCTCCCTCTCACACACAAACGCGTGCACAAACACACACAGACATGCACAAACACCCATTTGCCTGGATCCTCGTCTCTCCTCATGTCTGCATGTGTATCTCACACACTCACTCTCTAATTATGTATATGTGTCTCCACGTTACACAACACAAAGCCCCGTGTACATGTCTCTCTCCATCCTCCACACACATAGACACAAAGAATCTGTTATCATTGCCTCAGTCTCTAACATATCACACACGCACTCTCTCTCTCTCTCTCGCAAACACGCTCAACAAGGGTTTCCCCGTGAATAACTTACCGTCTATTCATGAACAGTCATGGCAGTACGGCGAACACGAGATGTGAAAAAGAATAAATCTACACGTGCTTAGACCACCTAGTATGACTACTAGGACTAGAGCAAGCCAAAAAGCGAACCGCCGTCACCCCCTCCTTGTCGGCGACGGGAAAATCTTCATTTTACACAGTTGAGAAGTCATTGTGCTAAGGCCCCACATGCCGAGGCGTTGAATAGAATGTAGATGCTAGTTTACGGAAGCAAGTATCGATAATACGTTTGTATCTCCATACTTATATTTCTTCTCTTATAAAAAACCGAGTTGGTGATGATGGTACGTGTGCCATCTTGCAATATAGACCGTCTGATCTATATCTGACGGATGGAAATTAAACTAAAAGATACCGGCACCCCTCTCTACATTTGCAGACAAGGCCTTCCCTCGTTCATCCTTATCTCCAACAAACCTCATTGTTGAGCAATTAAGGAAGGAAGCCTCTGGAACAAACTGGCCTGGTGGCCGCTGCCGGCATCGTCAATCCCCATGCCTCCGCTCAGTTCGACCACCAACCACCACCACACCCCACTCCTCTTCACCTTATCTCATATTTCTCGAGATATCATTAGTTTTTACACATGGGATTACTCCCACAAGGGTCAATCACAACAAGTGTTTTATAAAAAAATGCATCTTGATGTTCCGTGCAATGCACGGATCTTGCTAGTACTCCTACACAAGACTAAGTTGGTGATGCTGGTGTGTCTGCCATCCGTCGTTTCTGACCATTAGATCTACATCTAACGATTGTGAGGTAAGTTGTTGCCTTTTCTCACCAACATCCCACTTGTCTACCAATTTGTAGAAAAAACCATAATTAGTATCTTAAAACCAACCACATCCCTCCCTGGCCTCACCAAAACAGCCCAAGGAATATATTCTAATTGAAACATAATATATCTCTAGTGACATATGTATATGAAAATTAGAGTGTTTTGTACCAAGTTTGTGAATAAGTATTATTCTAATTATGATTCGTTGCAACGGACATGAACATTGCTAGTATTTCCAACCATGCATTTCTTTTCCTAGTATTCCATAGTTTCGAGTTTTCCATCAAGATATTAGTCACTCATGGTTGATATTTACTTTCAATCATGTACACATATGCACTATGTAACTAGCCTTGCTTATTGGCTTCCAAAGCTTAACTTTCACTCCTACTTACAATATGTAGAGTATTTAACAAAAAACTACCACTTCCAACCAGCCCTAGGAGGAATCTATTGTACAAAAAATAGCAAAAACATACCCAAAATTTCTTAATCCACGCCAAAAACTACCTAGTACTCCTACCGATTAGGTTCGTTTAAACCCATTTATGACAGGGTTGGCCCACAGGTCCGTGCTGACGAGGCAGATTAAACCAACACATTTTGTTTGACCATTGACACGAGGGACCCACATCTGACCTTCTATCCTGTTATTCCCCCTCAAATCATTATTTTTCCTGCACATTACTTCAAACAGTACTGATGCGTGTTCGTCGGTGGCACCGGTGATGAGCGAGTTGGCCGCCGCTCCGCCGGATGGGCCGGATGCCGCGCTGGCCTCCGCACGGGTTGGCAGGCTGGCCCGAGCGTGACTCACGAGCGAGCAAGCCGCCGCGCTGGCCTTCGCTCGAGCTAGATGGCTGGCCTTAGCGCGGCGCACGCGAGCAAGCCGCCGCACTGCCTTGCCAATCTAGCTAGCAAACCTTGCAGACAAGCAGTTGGACGGAGCTATCTTGGCTAGCTAGCGGCCGCGAGCACCGGACGGAGCTAGCATCCGGGTTGCCACAACATGGGCTCTGCACCGCCGACGGTTTTGACCTCGCCTTCTGCCGGCAGCGGTAGCTGCGTCCCATGGCCGAGGATGACTAGGTGGATGGGCCGGAGGTAGGAGGTCACTCGAGGATTTTTGTTGGTAAGAGCATGTACAATGGTTGATAAGGTAGTCTTATCTTAAGTCCGCCACGTATGCAAGCGGTAGTAGTTTCTTGGCATTTTAGTGGTTTCTTTCATTATTAGAGCAAGTACAATAGAGCTGAGTCAGCGGGCTATAAGAAATAAACTACTACTACATGTTGGCTATAAGATGGGTTGTAGATGACATGGCACTGGCTTATAGCCAGCAGCTGGCTATACTATTAACCATGCTCTTAGGGGTTTCTTGTAAGGAACAATGTACATACTACTAGCGACAAAAGGCGATTCTAGGTTGCGTTGTACTCCAACAAGTACTATTAGTGGTCGCGGGAGTGTATACCTCGTTTTGTGGGTTCAATCCCGGCCGAACACACGACGACCTTTTTTTAAAAATAGTACTACTACACTATGCTGCGAGCCAATATTTTACACGGGTAGTTTGAGTTTTGAAGTCAAACGGACGTGCGGCCCCACAATCTGGGTGCACTAGACAGCCTAGCCACGTGAACGGGTTTTCCTTCCCAGCATCCCGTGACTTGCGTGCTCGCCCTAGCCGCACCTCGCTTGCAGCTTCCAGCTAGTAGCATATTTAAACTAGCGCCTCCCAATTAAGCCCGAGGAGCCGGAAAAGCCTGGTGGGGCATTGGGAACTGTGCAATATGGCTCTGTACGTAAAGTGCTCTACTACTACTCTGTAGCTTGTGGCGTTGCATGCATGGACTTCACTCCATTATCGGCTCTACTATAAAAGAAATTCATATTGCCATGTTTTTTTTGAAACGGAGGCAAAAGCTTTGCTTCATCTCATTCATAAAGAAGGAACTACTAACAAAGTTCGATGATATCCATTACACCTCCACAAATGTAAGTGAAAAGCCTAGTCTCGCTATATCAAATAACTCAAATGTTCTGCCCTCGCAGTAACCGTCGTTGATAAACAGGCTGCTAGTGTGTGCGTGAGAGGAGCGGCTGAGTAGGCCAGCTACGTGAGACGAGCGGCTGAATAGAGCACCGAGAGTACCCACTAGACCACTACGCAAGTGTACTTCCCCTGCATTGATAGTACATCGATGGTTCTAGAGAACAGTAGTACCCTCCACTTCCAACTATAGCTCCTTGGCCCTGAGATTCAAGAGTTCAAAACTGGTGCACTATACTAGACTAGACTAGAAGTACAGTACATCGCACTACTAGTTGAGAAAAGTAGTACTAGTACTGCTACAGTACGAGTACGTACTCCTCCGTCACATAATGTAAGACGTTTTTTGACACTAGTTGGCGTGTACAAAAAATGGCAAAAACATACCCAAAATTTCTTAATCCACGCCAAAAACTACTACCTAGTGCCAAAATTTTCTTACTAGTGGTGCTATTTACAGTATAATGTAATCCCATAACGTTCCATAATCCCTTTCCTTCAAAAAAAATCTCTTCTGGAGAGAAGATTGCTATCTCCACGCGAGCTTCTCATAGGCCAGCGCCACCGCATGCAGTCATGCGAGAGAGAGGGAGACATCCATGCAGCATGCAGAGAGAGGAGAACACGGGCAGACAGCCAATGGGCTGCATGGGGCATTTATAGCTGCTAACTCCTCCCATCCATGCGCTAGGGGTATTTCCGTCCACAAAGCATGCAGCGAGCCCCTGCCTTGGTATCTGGGTATGCTCTTATGTGCAGAGTAAAAAGAATCGGCGGGAGTACTAGTAGTAAATAATAGCCTCACCCCTTCGCTGAGGAACGATCTACAGTTGGAAGGGACGAGGCCCTGCGGTTACTACGCTCTTATCTCCTCCTCGCCAGTTCCCCTCCCCCCAAAGAGAAGGCAGTTCGTCGCTGCTCCCATGGATTCGCCAGGTGGTTCTCCTCCTCGTCGGGGCTGGGAGACCTTGGACGACGATCTTGTGGGAGAAATTGCACGCCGCTCCGACGTCCTCACCGCCGCAAGACTCGGTGCTTCCTGCACCAACTTTTTCAAGACGCTGCTTAAACAGGCCATGCTTGTTGGTCTTCCATGCATCCTCGAGGAGAAGGTTCTTCTATGGTACAATCCTTCGAACAGTCCACCGCTCCTTGGCCATGGTTGCACGTTGACTCCGCTAGAGTTGCCGACGTTGAGAGGTAGTCGGATTTTGTCCGATGAGCAGGTCAGTAATGGAGTTTGATCATGTAGTACTTAGTTATTCCATTTCCATCCCGTAATTTCTCCGTTGCCCATCGTCTTATATATATAGGTCTGGGTCGGTGCCAATGAATATTGGCTTGCATACCTCCGGTCGGATACCCCTTCTCCACCATTGGGATCGGCCTTCCGGACTGGCTGGGCAAGAATACATATGATGATGCCTACATGAGATTGAAGAAGATAGCAATTGCGGACCCGCCGACAAAGCGACGCGGCTCCGACGATTATTATCTCATCGCGGTGTTCGACATAAGGATTGCCATCAATGCAGGAGGCAGTAACGGCAGAGGCTGGCGCATGTTGGCGGCGGCAGATTTGTACCCCTACACGTTCGAAGACGCCGTGCGCCATCTAGGCCGCATCTTCACAGTGACAAGCCAGTGGACTTGTTTCATCTGGTTGACATCCTACGGTACGGGAGATTACAAACGGAATGCACAAACCATCATTTGCATCCCTAACGGTACTCCATTATTTTGCAGGGACCAGTCATCCCCCAATCAAAATAAGACCGCTGATCCTGGATGTTCATTTGCACCCGCGATTCGGTCTAACATGGAACCTTGTAGCTGACTTTGGCATATTGGGATCAACTATCTTAGCAGTCGTTACCCATGGTACCACTGATGTGCAACATGGTCGCATAATCTACAATGATCGGACCGTCACCATCTACCCAGGTATTCCATTTTTAACCCTCCGCCTTCTCTTTAATTGTTGTAGTAGTAGTATACTTTGTAGTACTAGTAGGAGTACTTTTTACCTTGGAGGACGCGTATAGCTAGCTAGGTCCTTGAAGACTTGAACCCACTAGCTGCCACCATTTTTGTTTTTCCATGTCTTACTATCTCATCCATGTAGCCAAGAGTGGCTATATATAATAAGCCAGTTATTTTACTTCCTCTATACCGGAGTAATACTATTTGCTGCACAGTATTACTGACCGCCACATTTGAGCACATGTCACCATGTGTCCAGATCTGGGATGCCGCGTGTACCAGATGAACGACGCCGAGTTCAACCCCCGTGATGCTACGTGGGTGCCGAGGAACACTCTTGGAGAGTACTCGCTTTTCATCGGGGACAGCTACCCCATTGTGAAGCGGATGCCACCTTCTGTGCACGACACGGAAGGCCTGCCGTTCATGAAGCATGGTTGTGTCTTCAGTGCGCACCGCCGGATGAACGACATGCTGGGACACGTTATCCCTGATTTATGCCGCTTCAGCTTGGATGAGTCTCCATCATGTGGAACCGGACTAGAAAGCTGCGACAATGATTCCCGTTGCCCACCGCTATGGATCGTGCCATCCATGAAGAACACCTGGGACTGGAACCTGGAGGAGGACATGTAGCCCATCTATAACGTGTAAGTGGAGTACGGTAATTGTGAACGGTAGCGCTGTGAATATATGTAGACTAGTCGTGCACAAATTTATCACATGAGTTGGAGATGAACTTGTGTGGCATACTGGCATTTGTCCTTTAGAATTTATTACTAGTAAATGTGTTATGTGTACGTGCAACTTGTGTGGTTGTTGCACGGGCTCCAACACGCTCTTTGAGAAAAAAAAGGTGGCACAGCTTTGGATATACGTGACGTGGCGGCATCATACAGTAGCATCATTCGCTATAGTTGTACTAGTACACTCCTACTAGGACGACAACTCCTATAAAACCTTGCGCTTGGCTCTTTGCCTCTTCGGGAGGTTCAACAGTTCATACTCGTGTGAACCTTGCACTTGGCTCTTCGCCTCTTCGGAAGGTCCAACAATGATGATACTACAGTACAATATGCTTCTAGCAATCTGACACCGATTGAACTGCTGCACATCCATCGCGAGGGCGAGGGCGAGGGAGAGGGAGAGGGCGCTATAGTCAAAACCCTCTCCTCGTCCTGCGAACCACCGCGCGCATGGGCGAGGGACATGCGTAGTAATAAAGCTTCTCCTCGTTCGGCGAGTTGACGGGACACATCAAAGCAGTACTAGTACTAGTAGTATTAGTCCATACTGCGTCCTTTCCGATTAATATGGCTTAATTTGAAACGAGAAAAATACACTGGCGGTCAACGTATGTAACAGTACGCTCTTTACGGTCACTATATATAGTTTTGCGGCGATTATGCGATCACTAGCTCATCATAGAGCACCGTATTGTACCCTACTGACCGGCCACATAGTCGACGTGGCACTTTGTTGACTGGTTAAATTGTCACCTGGTTTCTGGGTCCCACCTGTCAGTCGGCAGAGTAAAGAAATCAGTTAAACAAAACTTTACGCAGGCGCGACACGAGTCCAACCCTTGCACGCGAACCGCCCTGGCTGTGTATGTGAGTGCATGCACGTGTCCTCCCTCGGTCTTCCAACAAAGAGTGTACTACATGCTGTACATCTACACTTCCAATGCATTTAGCCATTAATCTAAATTGATATTGATTGACGAATGCACCAACTTGTGATGTAGGTATAGGCTACATGTCTATCCTTAATTACAGCATGCAACGGCCTTCATTTAATCTTCTTATCTCAATGGTCGCATGCACACATAAGTCTGCTACTTTTGGGCGTTAATTATGCCCTGGTCAATGTGTAAATCTCTAAATGTACAGTCTTTCACGGACGTAGGGAGCAGGTTGAGCACTTGAGCGTGAGTGTGTGTGTTGCATCGTGTGATGTGTCCCGCATGGGTGCGTGAGTGTTGCGTGCGTCCATGTGTACGCGTGAGTGTTGCATGTTGCATGCATGCATGGGGCTTACTCCCTCCCATTGACATGTTCATATTTCAAGCTTCCTCTGTTCCCTCCATATGGTGATACTCCCTCTATTCCCAAATAGTATGGAGTAAAAGCCTCCCTCTGTTCCCAAATACAGAGTATTTTTCTTTCTACAGATTTCAATAAGTGACTAGGTACGGAGCAAAATGAGTGAAGTGAGCGTAGAGGCATAGGGATATTGTAGAAAGGAAGTCCTCGTGATCCATTTATTCCCCATCTCGGTCAGAGAGAACTATTCAACTAGTCTCTTCTTCTTCCTCCTCTCTTCCCCATCGTCGGCCGCACACCATTTACCACCGCTCACTGCTCGCCCGCCCGCGCCATCTTCCTTGGTAGCTCGCGCGTACCATATCCCCCCGCTCACTACTCGGCCACACGAGGAGAATATTCTTCGCTCGCCCGCCCGAACCCACTTCCCGCTGGCTAGCAGGCACCGAAAACCCCAATGGCAGAACCGACTGACACGCAGAGCCGCGATTGGAATTCCCTCCCCGATGTTCCCTTGGAGCAGATCTGTAGTCGTATGGACCTACTCGGCACCGTCCGTCTGGCCGCATGCTCGGTGTCTTTGTACCGTCTACTCGTCTGCAATCGGTCGACTCTTTTCAAGACACCCTGCTTGCTGATGCCCGATCCTCGCAGGTGGCCCAGACACCGACTTGACGATCCTACAGAGGTTGTCGTGGTGCCCCTCGACATGCTACCACTACCCATCCACATGTCCTTCATGCGTGGCCACTACTGGGCGGGCATGAAGGCCAACTGGATCGTCCTCATCCACCACACCGGTAGTCTGTGGCGTCTCGTGGATATCTACACCCAGCGAGAGATCACCCTTCCATCGTTGGATACCACCGCCATCGAGCCTCGCGGCCCGCCGGACACCCCTGCCTACTACGCACGAGACACGTCAAGCTTTTGGCTCGACCTCTGTTTGCAGAAATTTCTAATCTGCGAAGTGCCCACACCATCAGAAGACTACATGGATTACAAGCTCATTGCCTTGTTCAACAAGGGATTAGTCTATCGGGAATCCGGTCGCCATACATGGTTATGGCTCATCATCAATCCTGTTGAGGAAACATTTCTGTCTGATGCTATAGTGCACGATGGCATCGTTTACGCGGTCGACGCACAGATTGGCTACCTATATTGGTGGAATCTATCATCATGTAATTGTTCTATCTCATCTCATCTTTACCTTATGAATACGACTGCCTGTTCATTTGTTACAAATTTAGAATGCATAGCATGTCTATAACCACATCATTGCTATATGTTTCTCTCATTTCCTAGATTTTTATGACCACACATGTTATTCTTAGAGTTGATATGAGAACAATTGGCATCTAATGATTGTTAGAATACATATTATGAGCATAACATCATGATTGCTATATGTTACTCTCGTTCACAAGATTTTTATAACAACGCATGTTATTGCTTAGAGTTGATATGAGAACAGTAGTAGTAAGTGCTATGGTAGAATATGAGTAGGCGCTGTCATAGTTGTTTTCCTCTCATTGTTACATGATGTTTGAACCATGACATATTGCTAGAATATGAAAGCCATTGGGTTATTTTTTTAACTTGGGGTATGATTATGACCATGGCATTGCAATTCTCTGTCTATGATATGTGTCACTGTTATAATAATCTTAATTCCACACATACTCTGAACATGATTGTTTATTTTTGTCCTTTTGGTCTCCAATTTGAATTGTTGCAGCAGACGCAAATGCGTTGGCCTTCATGATTCCAGGACCTGGAATCATACCAGCCGATGGGTGGTGGTTTATCGCTCGTTCAGCTGACGGCGGTCAGTTGATGCTCATTCACACGTACCAAATTGACCAAACCATTACATCAAACCACATGCAGTACAATGCGTGGGGCGTTCGTGACATTGATGGCTATGGCTACTTCGTGTTCGAGAAAGATCCCAGCTCCGTTGGGCCAGGCGTATTCAACTGGAGGCGGGTTTACAGCCTCGGCAACCACTCCTTGTTCCTCGGGCTCAATTATCCGATCATCCAACCAATCATCGATCATATCACCGGCGATTATTACTGTGCTATGCAACTTCCATTCACAAGGGGGGGCTGTGTTTACACATCATACCATGGGTTTCATGAATCACCATATCTAGAGATTCGTCGACACAGCTTGTTTCCAGATAATCTTCAGTGTGTGAAAGGCATCAAGCTTCCATGCGATGGATGGCTTTTGCAAACCCGACATGCGGCAATGTGGTTCATGCCAACAGCAAATATGCACAACTTGATTCGTGCTGATATCTAGACTGAGCCATGTATTCTGCTGTTGTAGCACGACCCTCTTTTGTTGGATATTATGTATTGTTGTTAGTTTGAAGCACTCTCTGGTTTGAAGGATAGATAACTTCCTGGGATCAAGTGCATCCTAACTCACCTGAGTAGGATGTACTGATAATGATGATGGAGATGCTGTGCAAAAGCCATATATATATCAGTTAGGCTTCAAGTGCGTACTTGTTAGTTAAACCTATGTATAAATTATGACACTAAATACGACTAGTAAGTAGTACAGTAGCAGTACTAGTATACGTCGGTCAAATTATTCATCATGTCCACACATTGAATTGACGTGACAACATGCTGACCGTGAGGTGACACAAGAATCCAGGCGGCGTGTTCGGGTATTCTGGACTTCAGATTTGGAGTACCACTTATCTGTCGAAATCTTTCATCATTCACTTAAAATAGTCGATTGATCATACATTGAGTACCATATAACTGGAATTACCGATGCAAGTCGAAGAAGGATTGGCCCGTGCTGCCGGCTGGCGTCAAGTTCGATCCCACGGGTCAGGAGCTGATCGAGCACCTTGAGGCCAAAGTGAGTGCTGACAGCGCGAGATTTCAGTCTCTCATCGATTTGTTCATACCAAGCATCGACAGCGAGCACGACATATGTTACACCCAACCTGAGAAACTTCCAGGTAAGACACCGATCGGCCGTCTACTTGCACAAACATATTCCTTTGTTTATAGCTCTATTTTTCTTTTTAGACGCAGACCTGGTGAAGCAATTACAATTTGACAGTTAATAAAAAGTGAAACAAGTGACTGCAACATGCCAAAGATGCTATGAAAATGCCAACTAGGTACACTAAAACCTGTATTCCATAATACTGCAGGTATCACACTGAGTGGCCTAAGGAAGCATTTCTTCCAGCGCAATTCCAGGGCGTTCAAAAGGGGCGCATGGACGTGTCGCAAGATACATTCGGAGTGCGGCATGCATGCGATGTGGCACAAGACCGGCAATACCTTGCCGGTGATGGTCAACGACCGGCAGACGGGCAGCAAAAAAGGTTCTGGTGCTGCACACCAACAAGAACTTCGACCAGCAGAGGACCAACTGGATGATGCACCAGTACCACCTCGGGGACCTGGAGCAAGAGAAGGAGCGGGAGCAGGTCCTCTGCAAGATTTTCTACCAGACGAACACTAGGGCCAGGATTAAAAAGATTATAAGTTAGTTTGGTATTGGTAGTTGTACTACCTTGTCGTCCGCAAGTTGGTATTGTTGTTAACGATCTTTTGGTATGAACTTGCATTTGCTTCCAACCATCATGCCGAGGGTCGACGTGGATATAAAGCTGAATCATTTGTTTCGAAACGAATTTTTAGGCACCTGATTTTTATTTGATGGGTAGCATAAGCACCCGCCGTTCGAATTCCCAGTTCTCCAATTTTTTTGAAACAAGCGCATGCACTTATTATCACGATAAAAAAACAATATTCGTGTTGCATCCCAGTTATCAGTCTGTACTTGCAGAATTCTCTCGTTTATTGAGCACGTATATTGTTTTTTCAGGTCGAGCAAGTTTCAACTGGGCTGTAGATTGCCCAGGGTTGTTTTGTTTTTAATAGGCCCAGCCCATGACGACAACGGGGCACAAATATCCAGCAGGTATCTACTGGCCTCTGGCCCGCCAGCGTTAGTTATATTTTGTTTTACAACATCCGCAGGCAGTTTTTTTTACTGAATCAAACACACAACCCAGTTCTATTTTCCTCTTGAAATGCATGTCCTACATCCGTTTTCTAATCTCTACCTATAGTTTTACTAGTTCATATACACGTATCATTATATTGAAAACACATAAAATTCCCTTTTCAGATTTACATCCTTATTTTTGTTGTTTTTTCCCACCCAGCGCTGATTTTCGTACCACTGGTTTTCCCTTAAACCAACTAAATTGTCCCACGTCTTATTTGCTTACAAAAACAAAACGATTTTTTGGCAAATCAATAAGTTCTTAAAAATGTTTATCATTTCGGGATTACAACAGTACAGACTCCACCAAAATATGCAAAATAAGGTTGGACTTTTTGACCGTGGTCCTGGGCATAAAATGGGATGTAATAAATTACTTAAGAATTAGCAAATGGGCTTGATGTTGTCTGCCACAGATTTGGAGGCTGACTTGTGAGCCTACTAAGTTCATGCGTACACAAGGTTTCTCAAAAAAGAAACTTAGTCAACAATCGACTCTACCAACGTTAAACCGTTAGATGTCAATCTAACGGCAATCGTGCTTCTTCGGTCTCTGATCTTCCTGCCCCAGCCGCCCAAACCAGCGCCATCGGAACCGCCTGCTCCCGCCTCCCGTGGCCGGCAGTGCTGCCGGGAAGGCCTCACGGCCCCATCATACTCGCATCCCTGGCATGTCTATCCCTCTACTCACCCACACCTCCTGTTATTTTCCAGCGATGGCAGCCGAACCAGTCAACCCTCGTACTCTCCACCGCGTGGGCAGCCACTGTCGTGTCTTCCCCGGCTCCGTGTCGTTCCCTTTGTAGGCCTCACCGTCGTCCACCGCCCTGGTGCTCTCGGCGTGGTGTGGTCAACGATGTCCATCCAACGGCCGTAGTGCTTCTTCAACCTCTGGTCTTCTTGCCCCAGCCGCCCAAAGCAGTGCCGGTCGTGCCGCATGCTCCTGCCTCCCGTGGCCGGCTGTGCTATCGTAGAGGCCTCACCGTCCCCATACTACTCCCACCGCTGGCCAGGCCATCCCTCCACTCACCCACTCCCCCTGTTATTCTACGGCGACTCCAGCCTCACACCGCAGCCGAACCAGTGAACCCTCGTACTCCTCTCCGCGTGGGCATCCACTGCCGCGTCTTCCCTGGCTCCGTGTCGTCCCCTTCCTAGGCCTCACCGTCGTCCACCGCCGTGGTGCTCTCGGCGCGGCGTGGTCAATGTGGTCAATGACCGACTTCCATCGGAAGAGTACTGTCCGTGGAGAGGCTGACAGCTGGGTCCACGGCAGCCGCAAGGAAGTGCCTCCTTATTACGCGCAAAATAATTATTCCTCCACCTGACAGCAGGGACCCACCGGACGGGCCACCAGTATTTCGCGGAAAAAACGTTTCCCCCCTGATTGTTGGGACCCACCGAACGGGCCACCGTATTTCGAGAAAAAAACGTTTGCCCCTGACTGCAGGGACCCACCGGACGGACCACCGTATTTCGCAAAAAATTGCCCCCCCCCCTCCGCTATCAGCTCGGACCCACCGGAAGTGCCTACTTATTACGCACAGAAAAATGAATACTCCCCCTACTAGCTGGGACCCAACCTAGTGGGAGGCTGACTTGTGGGCCTACTAAGTTGATGAGGATGGAGGGTTTTGTCAACTT
Source organism: Triticum urartu (assembly GCF_003073215.2). Classification (NCBI taxonomy): domain Eukaryota; kingdom Viridiplantae; phylum Streptophyta; class Magnoliopsida; order Poales; family Poaceae; genus Triticum; species Triticum urartu. The sequence continues at coordinate 117,409,830 of NC_053024.1, forward strand.
AGTCAATATGAATGATTCTAGCTCCAGTGACCGTACGATGTCCATCCAACGGCCATAGTGCTTCTTCAACCTCTGGTCTTCTTGCTCCAGCCGCCCAAAGCTGCGTCAGTCGTGCCGCGTGCTCCTGCCTCTCGTGGCCGGCTGTGATGCCGCGGAGGCCTCACCGCCCCTACTACTCCCACCGCTGGCCCATGCTATCCCTTTACTCACCCACACCCCCTGTTATTCTGCGGCGACGGCAGCCTCACGCCGCAGCCGAACCAGTGAACCCTCGTACTGCTCTCCACGTGGGCATCCACTGCCGCGTCTTCCCCGACTCCGCGTCATCCCCTACCTAGGCCTCGCCGTTGCCCACCGCCTTGGTGCTCTCGGCGCGGCGTGGTCAATGTGGTCAACGACCGACTTCCATCGGAAGAGTACTGTACATGGAGAGGCTGGCAGCTGGGTCCACGGCCACAGCCTAGTTTTTTTGTGATTTGCCAAGTAAGTCGCTCTATCAGGCCTGTTGGGCTGCAAATCTTTCAAGACGAGGAGAGCTTCATTCGGATGGCCGAGAAAATGGCCCATCAGTATTGAGAAATGGGTTGTACATTTTTAAAACACATCAAACCGGCAATTAGTTTAAAATGTCTTTTTTCATTTCGATATTTTAAATTACATTAATTTTTATACGTGGAGAATTTGTTGGATTTTATATTGATATACATTTGTTTTTACAATCAGTTTGAATGTGAGTCGAAATTTCGGGATTAAAAACAGTTTGGACCGCACCGAAATATGCAAAATTTCGTTAATTTTTTAACCGTGGCCATAATATGGGTTGTAATGCTAACAAAAAGAATATGGGCTCCAAAAAAACCTTAAGAATTAGCAAATGCGCTATAAATTATTAGAAATAATGGCAGATGGGTTGTATGCTGTTTTCCACAGATTTGAGGCTTTCCTAAAAAAAGGTTGACGCACAAGCAGTGACTGTTGGATGTCCATCGAACGGCCGTCGTGCTTCTTCAATCTCTGCTCTTCCTGCTCCAGCTGCTCAAACAAGCGCCGGCGGGACTGCCTGCTCCCTCCTCCCCGCGGCCGGCTGTGCTGCCGCGCAGGCCTCACCGCCCCACCATACTCCCATCGCTGGCCTAGCCATCCCTCTACTCACCCACACCTGCTGTTATTCTCTGGCGACGGCAGACGAACCAGTAAACCCTCGTACAGTCGTACTCCCCTCCGCGTGGGAAACAACTGCCAAGTCTTCCCTGCCTCCGTGTCGTTCCCTTCCTAGGCCTCGCCGTCGTCCACCCCCCTGGTGCTCTCGGCGCGGCCTGGTCAACATGGTCAACGACTGACATACATCTGAAGTGGACTGTACGTGGAGAGGCCGACAGCTGGGTCCACGGCCGCACGCAAGGAAATTCCTCCTTATTACGCGCAAAATAATGGTTCCTCCACCTGCCATTAGGGACCCACCGAAAGGGCCTCTGTATTTCGCGAAAAAACGTTACCTCCGCTGACAGCTCGGACCCACCAGCTAAATCTTCGCACGCAAGGAAGTGCCTCCTTATTACGCTCAAAATTTGAATACCCCCTGCTAGCTGGGACCCACCTTGGTGGGAGGCTGACTTGTGGGCCTACTAAGTTGACGGGGACGGAGGGCTTTGTCAACTTAGTCAATATGCACGATTCTAGCTCCAGTGACCGTACGATGTCCATCCAACGGCCGTAGTGCTTCTTCAACCTCTGGTCTTCTTGCTCTAGTCGCCCAAACCAGCGTCGGTCCTGCCTCGTGGTCTTGTCTCCCGTGGCCGGATGCGATGCGGCGGAGGCCTCACCGCTCCCTACTACTTCCACTGCTGGCCAGGCCATCCCTCTACTCACCCACACCCCCTGTTATTCTGCGGCGACGGCAGCCTCACACCGCAGCGAACCAGTGAACCCTCGTACTCCTCTACGCGTGGGCATCCACTGCTGCGTCTTCCCGGGATCCGCGTCGTCCCCTTCCTAGGCCTCGCCGTCGTCCACCGCCCTGGTGCTCTTGGCGTGGCATGGTCAACGTGGTCAAGGAACGGCTTCCATTGGACGTGGACTGTACGTGGAGAGGCTGACAGCTGGGTCCACGGCCGCAGCAAGGAAGCGCCTCCTTATTATGTGCAAAATAATTATTCCTCCACCTGACAGTGGGGACCCACCGGACGGCCCCCTTGACTGCTGGGACCCACCAGCTACATCTTCGCACGCAAGGAAGTGCCTGACAGTCGGGACCCACCTGGTCGAAGCGTACGTAGCATTGTCATTCTAGTCGCGAACGTGTACGTACATATATACTGGTCGATGTAGAGGCGCGCACGTGTCGTAGTAGAGGCGCGCACGTAGCATGTACACGTACATACAACGGCTAGGGTGCAAGAAAGAAAATACGGCCATGTATGTGTACATACGGGCGGGGTCTCGAACGCCTACTCGCGCATACGTACGGCTAGGGCTCGTGTACATGGCTCGGTCAGAATGGAGAAACAGCGTCGTCATCGTGTTCATGGGGAGGCAATGGAATGCGTCGTGTTCATGGGGAGGCAACGGAATGCGTCGTGTTCATCGGGAGGGCTTGGACGGAACAGGCGATGGAAACGAGGTCTGGCATACCACAGAACGGAGGAAACGGCCTTGTGTTCGACCGGCCATGTTTGAAACGGGATCCTGTTCATCGGGAGGGGTATGGCGTACCACAAAATGGAGGAAACGGACCTCCTACGATCGAAACGGGGTCCTGTTGATCGGGAGGGGTGTGGCGTACCGCAAAACGGACGAAACGAACTTGTGTTGGAGCACTACGGTCGAAACGGGGGTCCTCTTCATCGGGAGAGGTGTGGCGTACCGCAAAATGGGACTCCACAGGATATTGTTCATCTCCACCGTCGACCCCCTCCAGCCTCCACGAGCTACTGTTCATCCACCATCGACCTCCTCCAGCCTCCACCTGTGACTGTTCATCCTCGGGCTCCTGTTCATCCAGCCTCCACCGCGCGCTACTCCACCAGCTATTGTTCAACCAGCCCTCTCCACGGGCTCCTATTCAACCACCCCTCCACGGGCTACTGTTCATCCTGCCCTCCACCGTCTACTGTTCATCATGCCCTTCACGGGGTGGTCCTGTTCATCCAGCCCTCCACGGGGTCCTGTTCTTCCAGCCCCAATCGACTCGATCGATCGGGGTCCTGTTCATCCAGAGGCAACACCACGGAGTCCTGTTCATCCACCCCTACCGGGAACTGTTCATCCACCCCCCCCCCCCCCCCCCCCCCCCCCCCCCCCCGCAACGCTCACTGTTCATCCAGAGGCAGCATCAATCGGCTTCAGTTAGCAGCAGTAGCGAAGGAATCGCTCGATCGGGTTCATTTAACGGCCATCGATCGATCGCTCGGGTTCAGTAACGCGTAGCCTGCAGTGCAATCGCTCGGGTTCAATTAGAGCCCAACGCCTCGCTCGGGTTCAGTTAGAGCCAACGCCTCGCACACACGCGCGTACGTGTACGAGAGAAGCGCGCATCGCTCGGCCCCCGACCTCCCACCGTAACCGGGAACTCCCCAAAATTTTCCTCCCCCTCGCTTATACCATGGTTTTTTCCGTCATGGACGGCCCAAAGAATGTCATGCAGTTGCGTCTCCGGCCCGCCCAGGACGATAAGCCCATTTTCTGTCATGATTTTTTGTCATAGAAGTAGGAGCCCACCACATCTATGATGATACCGGGTTTTGTCAGAATTATCGTCATAGAAGTGTCATATGTATGACAAAAAAAATTCGTTCGGCCCAAAATGTCACGGATGTGTCTTTTTTGTAGTGATTCTAGTACGAGTATGCCATTTCTTCAAGCTCCTTCACACGATCGTGTGTGATTGCCTTAGGCTGGTATAAAGAGTCTCAATGATCTCTATATCAAAAGTAATTCTTTTTGCCACTTAAGGTTATAACTCTACGAATCACCTCCTCTAAGGTGCCCCATTATGGTATGAAGGACAATTAACTCCTCGCTACTCTGAAACTAGTGCACCATCTTTCCAATCACGGAATTCTTGCCTACCAAATTGAACCTTCGTCATCTATTCCTTTCCATCCCTCTGATGTGTGTTTTGTGTCTCAGCTCAAGAGGTGTTCTTACGTCTCACTCCATGAGTTGATCCCGAGTTGCTCGTTCTTCACAAAGATCCATTTTTATAGAGTTTTCCCTTTCTTCTCGTTGTCATGTTGGATGGAGTTCTCAAAGCAAGACGTCGAGACAAAAATGATGATCGAATCAATGTTCTTATGAGGTGCAACTTGGTTCATGAAGTTTGCGAGATTTAGTGCCCCCTCTGTCTTCTTACCTCACGTCTTGAATCTTGGGACGAGATTCTTGTTTAGTGGGGGTGAGTTGTCACATCCCTAGTTCTGGTATGGCCTAGACTAGCTATGCCATGTGTGCATCATGTTAAATTTTCAATGAATTTGAAATGGGGACATGTGAAAGCCTCAGAAATTATTTCTGAAAATGACCAACATAAAAATTGCTTCAAATAGGTCCAAAAAATGTTCATGTTTCTCTCTGAAAATATTGGCCAGAGGTAAAATTCAAGCCAATATTTTTAGGAGCTCATAAATATTTATTTTGGGCATTTGGAGTTAATGCAATAACTATTTGTATTGGATTTATATTTGCTATATACTTAATATAAATCCAATAATTCTGTAAATTTGTGTGGGGCTCTGGAATAGCTCAACTAGCCCACACAATATTTATCAGAAGCAGTAAATTTGATTTAGTTTGAAACCTAAATTGAAAACAAATTATAGAAAATAGCAAAAAAACAGAAACAAAAAAGGGAAACATGAGCTAACCTAGGAGCCGACTTACCTGGCGGCCCAGTTGGCCAGCCCAGCCCACCAGGGGCATTGTGGTCTTCTTCAACCTCTGCCAGTAGGCAGAGGCGAAGTCACGCACACGCGCGCTGGGAGGTCTCCACCTCCTACTTCGCGCTGGAGGCTCATCCCTCTCCCTTTTCCGCACCTGGAAACGTCCCGTGACCCCCCTGTACCTCTCCCCTCTCTCTGGTTGTTCTCCCTCCTTCCCCTCGCGTTCCCGCAGCCACCCGAGAGCCAGCCGTCACCACCGTGCTTTGCTCGCGTGGCCGTCGTCGTCACCAAGCACCACAGTCCTGCCCCAGAGATATGTTGTGATGATCCACGTCTCACCGCCGAAGATCAAGAGCGCGGAGCCCTGCATCCTTGTCGCCATCATCGTCTCCTTCCTCGGGCGCCCGAGATCGCCGTCGTCGGTTTGCTTCGCTCGAGCCGTCCCTGAGCCCGCTGAGACCTCCGCTGACCTCTCTGTGAGCTCCTATGCCTCTCCCCTAGTTCCCGTGCTCGTTTGGCCGCCGAAGCCATCGTTCCCATCCTGGGCGAGAACCACCACCTCCACGGACTCATTTCCAGCGAGCTTCGGCGCCCCCGCACCCAGCCGCCTGCTTCCCTGGATGCGCGCGTGCTCGAGCTACCTCCTGGTGCCCTTAGCTGCCGCTCCCGAGGCCTCAAACGCGGACTCCTCCGTGACCAGTGGTCGCCGGCGACGAGCCGTCGCCTGAGCCACTAACCGGTAGCTCCGCCAGTCAGGAGATTAGTTAAGGCTAATCACCCCCCTTAGTGACACTGACGGGTGGCCCCTGCTTGTTTAATTAGCGAGCAAAATAATTAGCTAGTTAAAATAACCCACTGTTAGCACTATGTCACTGGCATGTGGGTCCCAGCCATCAGGTTTGACCCTGGTCAGCCTCAATTGACCCTATGACGTTATGTTGCCGCAATAATGGTTTTCTGGGTTTAAAATAATTCAGGAAATAGCTAAACCTTCTAAAATTCATATAAAATCAACCGTAACTCCAAATGAAATAATTTATATATGAAAAATTATTAGAAAAATCCAATCTATCCATTGGTACTGGTTTCATGCATGTTATAACAACTTTTTGCTAATGTTTAGGACAAATCAAATGAATGTCATTTAAATAACCATATGTGGAGTTTGAATTTGAACCTTGGGTTCAAACCAACTACACTTAATTGTGTTGCTAGTTGCATTAGGCCAAATCACATCATATTGCCATGTCATAATCATGCATCATAATTGTTGCATTGATTGTGTTCTTTCTCTGTTGCCGGTGTTTGTCCCCTCTCAGTAGACGTTGTTCCAACGATGTGATTGATGACACCGATGAAGAGCTATACTATCTTTAGAAGTGCCAGGCAAGCAAAACCCCCTTGTTCATTCTGATACAATCCCACTCTCTCGCTCCTGCTCTCTTTTACTGCATTAGGACAATAATGTTTCAACTGTTAAATGCTGCGGTAGTTGAACCCCTTTCCTCTGCATGACCTGTCATTGCCACAGTAAATAGATGAAACCCACTAGCATGAGTAGGAGTTGTTTGAGCCCTGATGTGCCTACTCACTCATGCTTGTTTGTCATGCCTGCTACTGCTTAGAGTTGAGTCAGGTCTGATTCATCGGGGATGAATTGGAATGTGGTGAACATGTCCTACTGTTGAGAGCTAAGTGTGTGAACACGATTTGGTAAAGGTAGCAGTGAGAGGCCGTGTAGGAGTACATGGTGGGTTGTCTCATTGCAGCCGTCCTCGGGAACTGAGTTCTGTGTTTGTGATCCATGAACAGTTACTACCACATATTGGGCTCCGGGCACTCCAAGCTCTCTCGACTTATTAATCAACTTGATCTCTGTCCAGGAGTTGCAACTAGTTTCTGGTGTTTGTAGGTAGTGTTAGTAGTCTACCAAGTGGCACCCGGTACAGGTGGGCTTGGGACAGACTAGGCACCGTGGCCGAGTATACCAAGTGTCGCCCGGTTGGTGGGCTTGGAACCCTATACACATCGTTTGGGGCCGTGAGCGACACCCCGGCCGGATCTCCTTGTGGATGGAACCCGAAATAGGCGATAAACCTGGACTAGAGACTTGCATGGTTAGTCAGGTCGTGGCCGACACCCTCGCCAGGCTTCCGCTTGAAGGTTGTCGAGATACACGACGTGTACATGGTGGTAAGTGGTGAGAGCGTGTGTGAAGAAGTACACCCCTGTAGGGTTAACATCATCTATTCGAATAGCCATGTACGCGGTAAAGGACTTCTGGGTTGCCTGTACAGTTCATAGACAAGTGAAAGTGGATACTCTAAAATGCGCAACATAAGCGTGAGTGCTATGGATGGCGTTCTCGTAGGAAGACGGGAGCGGATCCATAGTGGTGTATTGATATAGTGAATATGTGGACTTGTGTGCGCCACCTCAAAAGAGTTACTTGCAGTCGTAGTTCAGGATAGCCACCGAGTCAAAGCTGGCTTGCTGCAGTTACACTCCACCCCCCCCCCTTTGTTGATGCCGATGCATATGTAGCTAGTTCTGATGTAAGTCTTGCTAGGTACATTTGTACTCAGATTTGCTTAATTTATGTTTTTGCAGAGAGACTTCAGTCTCGCTAGTAGTTCCGCGTGGACTTCGACGTTTAGCTTGTTACCTCAGCTATGATCTTGTGCCCTTGGCAGGGTCTTGTAGATAGTCAGGCTTCTCAGCCTTTTTCTTTTATAGTTGTCTGTACTCAGACAAGTTAAGCTTCCGCTTGTGCTTGTTGCTTGTATGCTCTGTATGTTGGGTCATGAGACCCATGTTTGTAATACTTGGCTCCTCGGAGCCTATTGATAAATACTTTGAGTTGTAGAGGTTTGTTGTGATGCCATGTTGTATTTACACATATCGGGCATATTGTGTGTATGATTGAAATGCTTAGTATGTGTGGGATCCGACAACCTAGTTGCTTATCCTTAGTAGCCTCTCTTGTGGGGAAATGTAGTCTAGTGCTTCCACTAAGCCATGGTAGTCTGCTACAGCCCAGTTTACCGGAGTCTTGCTAGCCTGGTTACTACTGCCCCGGAACACTTAGACTGGTCGGCATGTGATCCACTTCATTCTTGTGTCTGTCCCTTCGGGGAAATGTCACGCGGTGTCATAGGGAGTCCTGCTAGCCTGCTACATCCCGGGTTCCCAGAGTCCTGTTAGCCCAATTGCTACAGCCCGGATTCACACGCTGATGACCGACACGTTCGATGCTCGTTCATGTATGCCTGTCCCCGTAAGTTAGCGCCACTTTGGGTTCACGACTAGTCATGTCGGCCCGGGTTCTCTGTCATATGGATACTAGTGACACAATCATATACGTGAGCCAAAATGCGCAAACGGTCCCGGGCCAGGTAAGGTGGCACCCGTGGGAATATCGTGCGTGAGGCCACAAAGTGATATGATGTGTTACATGCTAGATCGGTGTGATTTAGAATCAGGGTCCTGACATCCTCAAAATGCCCTAGGTCTTCGTGAGCAAGCGAGTTGGATGCACACCCACTTAGTTTCTTTTTGAGCTTTCATACACTTATAGCTCTAGTACATCTGTTGCATGGCAATCCCTACTCACTCACATTGATATATATTGATGCGCATCTCCATAGCCCGTTGACACGCCTAGTTGATGTGAGACTATCTTCTCCTTTTTGTCTTCTCCACAACCACCATTCTATTCCACCTATAGTGCTATGTCCATGGCTCATGCTCATGTATTGCTTGAAGATTGAAAAAGTTCAAGGACATCAAAAGTATGAAACAATTGCTTGGCTTGTCATTGGGGTTGTGCATGATTTAAATATTTTGTGTGATGAAGATAGAGCATAGCCAGACTATAAGATTTTGTAGGGATAGCTTTCTTTGGCCATGTTATTTTGAGAAGACATGATTACTTCGTTAGTATGCTTGAAGTATTATTGTTTTTATGTCAATATTAAACTTTTGTCTTGAATCTTATGGATCTGAATATTCTTGCCACAATAAATAAGATTACATGGATAAATATGTTAGGTAGCATTCCACATCAAAAATTTTGTTTTTATCATTTACCTACTCGAGGACGAGTAGGAATTGAGCTTGGGGATGCTTGATACGTCTCCAACGTATCTATAACTTTTTATTGTTCCATGCTATTATATTATCAACCTTGGATGTTTTATATGCATTTATATGCTATTTTATATGATTTTTGGAACTAACTTATTAACCTAGAGCCCAGTGCCAGTTTCTATTTTTTCCTTGTTTTAGAGTATCGCAGAAAAGGAAAATCAAACGGAGTCCAATTGACCTGAAACTTCACAGAACTTATTTTTGGAATGGAAGCAATCCAAGAGACTTGGAGTAGACGTCAAGGAAGTTTTGAGGAATCCACGAGGCAGGGAGGCACGCCCTACCCCCTGGGCGCGCCCCCACCCTTGTGGCTCCCCTGACTGACTTCTTTCGCCTATATATGTCCATATACCCTAAAAACATCGGGGAGCAGAATAGATCGGGAGTTCCGCCGCCAGAAGCCTCCGTAGCCATCTAAAACCAATCTAGACCCGTTCCGGCACCCTGTTGGAGGGGGGAATCCCTCTCCAGTGGCCATCTTCATCATCCCGATGCTCTCCATGATGAGGAGGGAGTAGTTCATCCTCGGGGCTGAGGGTATGTACCAGTAGCTATGTGTTTGATCTCTCTCTCGTGTTGTTGAGATGGTACGATCTTGATGTATCGCGAGCTTTGCTATTATAGTTGGATCTTATGATGTTTCTCCCCCTCTACTCTCTTGTGATGAATTGAGTTTTCCCTTTGAAGTTATCTTATCGGATTGAGTCTTTAAGGATTTGAGAACACTTGATGTATGTCTTGCATGTGCTTATCTATGGTGACAATGGGATATCACATGATCCACTTGATGTATGTTTTGGTGATCAACTTGCGAGTTCCGTGACCTCGTGAACTTATGCATAGGGGTTGGCACACGTTTTCGTCTTGACTCTCCGGTAGAAACTTTGGGGCACTCTTTGAAGTTCTTTGTGTTGGTTGAATAGATGAATATGAGATTGTTTGATGCATATCATATAATCATACCCACGGATACTTGAGGTGACATTGGAGTATGTAGGTGACATTAGGGTTTTGGTTGGTTTGTGTCTTAAGGTGTTATTCTAGTACGAAATCTTGAATAGATCGATCCGAAAGAATAACTTTGAGGTGGTTTCGTACCCTACCATAATCTCTTCGTTTGTTCTCCGCTATTAGTTACTTTGGAGTGACTCTTTGTTGCATGTTGAGGGATAGTTATATGATCCAATTATGTTATTATTGTTGAGAGAACTTGCACTAGTGAAAGTATGAACCCTAGGCCTTGTTTCCTAGCATTGCAATACCGTTTGTGCTCACTTTTATCATTAGTTACCTTGCTGTTTTTATATTTTCAGATTACAGAAGCCATTATCTACCATCCATATTGCACTTGTATCACCATCTCTTCGCCGAACTAGTGCACCTATACAATTTACCATTGTATTGGGTGTGTTGGGGACACAAGAGACTCTTTGTTATTTGGTTGCAGGGTTGTTTTAGAGAGACCATCTTCATCCTACGCCTCCCACGGATTGATAAACCTTAGGTCATCCACTTGAGGGAAATTTGCTACTGTCCTACAAACCTATGCACTTAGAGGCCCAACAACGTCTACAAGAAGAAGGTTATGTAGTAGACATCAACAAGCGACTGTCTAGCTGGCTTGCAACTTTTCTGTCTTGGGGGGGCTGCCTCACCTTGGTCAACGCAGTCCCGGGAGCAATCCCCAGCTACTTCATGAGCTTTTTTCTATGGCCACAACAATCGCTAGACAAGGTTGAACTAATCCCGAGGGGCTTCTTATGGTAAGGAAAAAACCAGGCCAAGGGAGGGCAATGCCTTGTCGCTTGGGAGATGGTCACGTTGCCAAAAGAGCATGGAGGGTTGGGGGTAAGAGACATTGTAGCACACAGCAGGGTCCTCGTCTGCAAATTCATGGCAAAGATCTTGCAACAACGCGACGTGCCATGCTACAATTGGTTTGCACACGCATACTGTCACAAGGAAATCTCCTGGTCTCCACAAAATCGGGACACGACTATCTGGAGAGGTTTCATGTCCACCTTGTGTATGATTATGGAGGCTACCAAACGCAAGGTTGGGGATGGACAGGGCACTGCTTTCTGGCATGACCACTGGCTCGAATGTGGTCGACTCATTACATGCTTCCCGGCTCTTTTCTCCTTCTCCACGTCCAAGTTCTGCACAGTGGCTTCCTAATTCAGAGACGGACATTGAAACATTCAACTACACCCAAACCTTTCTTCCATAGCAACACTGGAGCTTCAGGACATGTCTGCGTTACTGAATAATGTTCAGCTACACGAAGGTACGTCAGACACCAGAGAGCCTCTTTTGGGAGACAAATCTGTTACCACCACATACTTCTACAGGCTGTTCACTTTTAGAGGGAAGCTTTGTCCGTCAGCCAAGTATATTTGGGACAGGATCATACCACACAAACACCATGTTTTCCTGTGGATTGCCCTTCAGGACAGGCACAACACTCGAGACAATATGCTAAAAAAGCATTGGGACAGACTTGTATCACATAACGGGTGTGATCTATGACTGGCCGCGGAGACAATGAACCACATCTTTCTACGTTGCAAGCTAGATCAAGCCCTATGGTCCAAGCTAGGGCTACAAGACCTGGCCGCATCGTCTATTGAAGCAGGAGACCTCTTGTGTTCACAGCAAACGCGGGCTCGACACGGCACTAAGTGGCATATTCTATTCACAGTATGTGTAGTCGCCCTTTGGAACGCCAGGAATGATGAGGTGTTTCATGGGTCATGAGAGGCTCTTTTGGAATGAGAGGCAACTATACAGCAAGGTTGCCGAGCTAATCAGACTATGGAGCCTATGCGCTAAACCGCATGATTGATATAACATTTCTCCCTGGGCAAATGCCCTTGCTCCAATTTAGCCTTTCGAGATTTCGCCTCTCCTTTTCCAACCTTCTACTTTGTATCCTTTTTCAGGTCTGGTGATGGCCTGCTGCACACAGTGTGCGGCGTTAACATCACCTTCATGTAAATTACTCCGGTCATTCGGGTATTTTACCCGTTTTGAATGCATAAGGTAGAAAATGCTCCACCTTTTTATTCAAAAAAATCTCGCATGTACATTAATCCGTCCTGATGCACATTAGTGGCTTTTCCTCTAGTTGTCCAGTAGCAATCAAACTCATGAATAGTACTATCAACAACAACTCTGTGACTTGATGGAAACGGTTGACTTCAAGACTCATTGGAACTTCTGTCGGTCTCGGCGAGGCGCAACATCAGTAGTAAAAATTGACCTCTTCTCGGATTGGAATCCAGGAGTGGATTTCTTTCGGTTCTGCGCTACAAGTCAACGTCTGCACCTCGGGCTTGCTGCTCCTTGTCTGATTCGAATTTGATGGTAGTTTCAATAGGAAAACGACAAGCATCACCAATACATAGACATATTCTTGGTCCCGTGATGCTGCCTATTCCTTTGATTGATCGATCCGTTGTTGTGACGCACGTGCGCCGTCTGTTGCCGGTTTCTGGATGGTCCTTGTGGTGATTAGTATATCACTTTGGGATTTGTAGCAAACATGGACGCGTGGAGCAGCGTCTGATTCAGATCGCAAGGTCGTGTGCGGTGATGCACAGATGTAACCCTAATTTCACTTGAATTTAAACCTCATACTGCCAGCTCCAAAGTTGACCACAATCTAGATCACAAAAGTATGAATTTCACCATCTTTTTCCAAGGTTGTCGGGTTATCCAGTGTGATTTCTCCTTGTCAGATCTTCTTCATCTAGAAATTGTGAACTTCTCGATCCCTGTGAGAGATCCCTCCAAGAACTCAACACCACCGTGCGCGTGCCCCATGGTGGGTGCCAACTGTCGTGGATTCGTCATGGCAGATGTCCTAGTGTGAGGACTTAGTCGTGAGGCCAACGCATCTATGTGGTAGCTTGAACGGGGTTGGTCGGGATCGAGAGACGCGAGGTTTTACCCAGGTTCAGCCCCTCACGGTGGAGGTAAAAGCCTACGTCCTTCTTCATTGATATTGATCATGATCACGGTTACAAGGGTGCTTTATCTCGAGAGCTATTGATTTGTCTGTCTAAACCTAACTTGTGGTTACCTGTCTCCCCTCTTGGGGTGCCCTGCCCCTCCTTATATATGTTGAAGGGGCGGTTTACATGACTAGTCCTATTAGGATTAGGATTACTCTATTACAAGTGGAGTCATAGTCTTGATTCTTTGTAAGGGAATATTCCTTATGCTTTCCTCTTAAGCCGGCCCACCATAGCTTGAGCCGGACTCGCCATGAACCGCCTTCTGGGCCACCGGGTCTTGTCGCTCCTCTGACCCGCTTGCCGTGTCACCAATGAGTCGCCTGCCTCAGCCGGGTCATCAGTGAGTGGAGAGATCCGGGTGGGTTACTTCATGAGTCGCCAAGTTATGGCGGGTTACTAGTGAGTCACCAAGTCCGGCCAGGTCATACTTCCGGCGGGGTCATACCACAGGGTATATCCCCGACACGTAGGGTCCGCATGCTTAACGTTCGATGATGATTTGTATTATGAATTATGTGATTTGATGACCGAAGTTTGTTCAGAGTCCCAAATGAGATCACGGACATGACGAGGAGTCTCGAAATGGTCGAGAGGTAAAGATTCATATATTGGAAGGTTGTATTTTGACATCGGAATGGTTCCGAGTAGTTCGGGCATTTTTCCGGAGTACTAGGAGGTTACCGGAACCCCGGGGGAAGTTAATGGGCCTTAGTGGGCTTTAGTGGAGAGAGGGAAGAAGGGCCACGAGGTGGCACGCACCTCCCCCTGCCCAAACCGAATTGGATAAGGGGTGGGGGCGCGGCCCCCTCCTTCCTTCTCCTTCTCCCCTCCTTCATTTCCCTCCGGTGGAAGAAAGTAAAAGGGGGGGGGGGGCGAATCCTACTTGGACTAGGACTCCAAGTAGGACTCCCCCATGGCGCGCCCCTCCTGGCCGGCCTCCTCTCTCCCTCCCTCCTTTATATACGTGGCCAGGCGGCACCCCAATAGCACAACAGACAATCTCTTAGCCATGTGCGATGCCCCCTCCACAGTTCAACACCTCGGTCATATCGTCATAGTGCTTAGGTGAAGCCCTGCGCCGGTAACTTCATCATCACCGTCGCCACGCCATCGTGCCGATGGAACTCTCCCTTGTCCTCAACTAGATCAAGAGCTCGAGGAACGTCATCGTGTTGAACGCGTGCTGAACACGGAGGTGTCGTACGTTCGGTACTTGGATCGGTTGGACTACATCAACCACGTTACTAAACGCTTCCGCTTTCGGTCTACAAGGGTATGTGGACACACTCTCCCGTCTCGTTGCTATGCATCTCGTAGATAGATCTTGCGTGATCGTAGGAATTTTTTTGAAATACTGCGTTCCCCAACAGTATTGGACTGGAAAATTGTTTTGTAGATGTTTACAAGGAGGTCCAACCGCGTACGCGGTGCTTTGAGTTCATCCACTGCACCGCCACAACAAGTTTTCACTCAGGGGATCATCCTCACCGACCATGAAGCAACAAGGAAGTTTAGGAAACTCAGTAGAAGGAAGATCAAAGCATCCAAATAGGCTTGCACGTCGACACTCGCCAAGCTAGGTATTACCAATTATTTCAATTTGCTTTACAATAATGCAGGGCTGCACCATTTTGTTTATCAGGGATGTGAGACATATGAACACATGACGCTTGAGTTTCTTATTAATCTCTTGCATAATGTTGGTTTGATGCCCAATGCATATGAGGAGGAGCGGATCACTTTCCATCTCTTGGACCAAGATTTCAACATCACTTTTCAAGAGTGGTGTAATTACTTTGGCTTGACCAACAGTGATGATGACATCCCCTATATTTATGATTACACTGACCTGCACCCAAGGCAAACCTTCAACCAGATGAGCATCAGAGGCTCAAGAGTCAGTTCCATTAAAAGTCCTGCTATACATTATTTCTATTATGTTATAACTAACTCATTGTAGGAATGAGGAGAAGTTCCTAAGGTGAATGTTATGAACATGCTAGTTCTCGGGAAGGCAACAAACATTGACGTTGGTTATTCGCCCAACCTAAGGGCAATACTTTTGCTACACCTCGTGCATCAATCAAATCATGCACAAGGAGATATCGTGTGTGGAGGAGTGATCACCATGTTGGCCAAGTCCCTTGGCCTCAACTACAATCACCTTCACCCCATTGTCGGTAACAATCTTGTTAATATTCATGTTCTTATTAGCGCTGGAATGGTAGTAGTTTGTAATGGCTGTAATTCCACCAGAATTCCTGGAGTGGCATACTTGTTGCCCACTCCTATGCCTAACCATTTTTTCATAGAAAATTGGAAATTGCATTATGTTGCGTAGGAAGGAGATGCAACTTTTGACCAATAAGGCACATAACCTAAGCATGTAGATGAAGAAGAACATGCCACCATTGGGGAAGAGGAGCAACCCCAAGAGCAGCCACAACAAGGAGACTACACCACCTATGCGGACCTCTGCAGCCTCCAGGGCCCTGTCCAAGATATGAGCAACCTCGCCAAGTCCCTTTGAAGCACGTCCGTCTACATGAACATGAACTTCTCCAACTGGAGCCAAGGATGGGCTCCCGACCAACCCCCACAATGATCCTGCTGGTTTTAGCTTGCAAAAACTTAATCTTGGGGGAGGTAATCACCACTTCTACATCAAGATGTGGCGGTATTATTTGAATAAATTGTAATGAGGTTGTACTTAAGCTCGAGGAGCTTCAAAACACTCGTGTTGGTTTGTTCCAACACTTTGCTTGTTATTTGCTTTTGCCTTTGCAATTTTTTCGTTTGCAAGTTAGTTTTCAAAAACACAAAAACCAAATAAATAGAATAAGCTTTGCTTTTGTCTTGCTCTCTTTTTGCCCCTTGGAGTTCATTTACATTTTAGGTTTTAGAGGATTTGATCTACATTCGGACAATGAGGAATACAAGAGCAAGGAAGAGAAGTGTGTAAATTCGCAACTGTGAGGTTATGTCCTATGACTCTCATCTTTTGCACTTGAAATACTTAGAGTAGATGTAGTAGTAGTATGTGTGATATATGCAAACAGGAATAAACTCTTGATAATTAAGACAAAAGTTTTGTTCTAACAGCTGAAATAATTTTGTAGCCTTTGTTCTATTTAGTTTAGCTAGCCAAGACTTGTCATGGGACTGTTTTTCGATGAAATGATCTTAACTAAGAATAACCATGCACAAGACAAAGTCTTCAAAGACTTGGGAGTTGATAAAACCTATAGAAGAAATGATGTTTGAAATGCTCAACCCCATGTTGTTAATTTTAATAGACCTGATAACATTTGTTGATTAAATTGTCTAGCAGAACTTAGTTGAAAGGTGAACGAGATTATGCCAAAAATCTTTGTTGTATCTCTTACATGGTGCTTCAACTTCTCGCCCGTGCTATGGCCCCGCTAATCTATGTAAATGTACGTGTGTAAATGTGGCTTCGTCACCTTTCTTGATGTTATGTTGAGGACTCTGCTAGCGAGTGAACGATCCACCAAGAGCGGAAGCTCAGATATCGACTATGAGTTTGTTATCATACGTAGTGCAAACACTAAAAACGCATATTAGTTGGCTTTCTCTTGAATGGGTTGTATGTGGTAAATAAAGGGGATTGATAAAAAGAGCTCGAACGAGACATATGTCAAAGGTCCATAGTTCCAAAACATTAAGCCACAACAAAACTCTATGCATGGTCACTTATTTGGCATAATCCCTTCACGTAACAACCGAAGTTCCAGCAAACAATGATTGAAATGAAGTGCTTAAGAGCCTTGAGGATGAAATATTTGTGGGTGTGCTTATGAGTACAAGAGCATCGTGTTTTTCTACATGCCTTTGACTCCCTAACATATGTTTTCATGGCTCAATCAAAGAAAACTCTTCCGTGCATTGTCGGCAAGCAAGTGTTGTCTAGAGTAAATAGAATAGAGTGTTGCAAAGTTGTTTTGTCTAAGTAGATCAAGAATTTGTGTTGATTATCTTCACTTCACTAACACTTGCACAATAACCATGCCGCCACTACAACTATACTAAGTTTTCAGGTCAAGAAGCGAAGGGCTATCTAGGACCGATCGTAAGTGAACCAAAACCTTCTCATTATTTTAGTTTAAACAACTGAGTTCCTTAAGATTAATATTTCTCTCTATGTTGCACGAGGATGATAAATTTTAAGCTAGGGGAAGTTGATGAGTGATATTTTTACACTCCTCTACCTTGGTTTAAACCGATATATTACATCTAAAAATGAGACATTCGCTCTGATATTGCTCCTAATGACTAATGAATGCAAAAGATTCCACAAATCCTATCTTTGATATGTTTCCACGGGAAATGGGCTAAAAAGGGAAGAAATCACGTGTGGAAATGGAAAGAAAGAAAAATGTAGGAATAAGAAATCAACAAGAGGTGTTTCCATGAAAACAGAGCAAAAGTCGGTGTTCCATACAAGCGTGAACGCCTATATGGCTTGGAAACTGCGGCAAATCGTCCACATGGACAACTTTTATAAAGGGGGCCCCATCTAAATGTCAACATGGGAGGCCGTGCAGAGCGTTGACAGCAACCAGAACTCTTCATCTTCATCTTCATCCACAAACCTAACCGCCGCCGTTTCCATCTCCATAGCCACCATCACCACCATGGTGCTTCCTCATCTAGTTCGTACTTGTAATCATGCATCGCACAAGGCATCCACTATGATACATATTTGCAATCAATCAATCTTCAAGATGTGTTCTTCAATCTTTTCTTCTTGCGATCTGATCTCCATGTGTGAGTAGTTCGGTATGGTATGGATTGAGGCATGAGCCTTGCAACCCTCTGTATTTTTTGTGGGGATAAATGGAAGGGCTTTGAATTAGCATCCCGTATGTGTGAAATAAAAGTGTTTCGTAGATGTCACTTGTCTTGTCCGCGATCTTCATGCCTGCAGGTACCCAGGATCATGGAGATCGAGCCATGATGAGGCTAGGAGCAAGGAGACCGTGAAGTGTTATACAGAACACCGGTGACAGTAAGGTTTAGTAGGGTAACACAGATCCTATCATTGGGGGTACATGAGGTGTAGTCATTAAATGACCAAAGCTCTTGTCTGATTTCATTATCTTAATTATCGAGGCAACCCCGCATGATGGATAGGGCCTATGGTAGGACAACTGATTCTTGATGCAGGGCTCGTGCTGGTCAAGATGTTATTTGGACACATCCCCCACTACGGTTTGTAACAAGCACATCTTGATGGGTGACTTCCAGCGCACAAATTAATAGTATGTGTGATCCCGACACATATACATGGTTGTAAGCATTAATACCTCATACCTGTACATCTTTTTATTATAAGTGTTTGAATCACTATTTGCTTGATTGATCTAGTCAAAAACTGGAATTGGTCATTTAACATAACCTTGCGAGAGACCATAGCTTCAAATGAATCTTCCTCCCGTGGGTTCAATAACCTAGGGTCACCTCTGAGGAAATAGGTGTGGGATACACTTTTCTGTTCCATTACCGGATCAGTAAAAGAAGGTATCAACGGGCGGCTGGCCGAGAGAGTGGGTGAAAATGAGATAGAGAAGAGCTATGTCTTTTGCTAAGAGGGGGAGTGAACTGAGATGGGCCAGTGTTGGCGTGGGCCTAAAATGCCATGCCATAATTAAGTACAGCCACGCCTGAAAATAAAAAAGTAAGCAAAGCTCAAACAAAAAAAGGCTAAGAATAATAAGACTCGATTTAATTAAAGACTCAAAATGATAAAAAGTCTAAAAATAATAAGAGAATCATAATAATAAAAGACTGCAAATAATAAAAAGACTCAATACAATAAAGGACTAAAAATAATAAAGACTAAAATATAATATAATATGTTCACCATTTAAAAAATGATATTATTACTTTAATAGTAATAACATATTTTTGGCTAATATAATTACTAAATACTTGAAACACTTAATAAAAGAAAAAAAATCATTTCCGGCGTAACACAAGTTAGCACGCCAGCACTAGACTAATTACCAACGGCGTGCATAGAAATCCAACGCCACCACTATCTTCCAATTGGTCAATAGAGCTGGGCTCACCGATTTGTGGGGTGTGAAAAAAGCAACAACTGCACTAACCTAATAAAGTTATTGTATCAAATTTGTCAATGCCACCACTATTTGAAAAAAATAGTGGTCGCGTTGATTGAAAATGGCGCTCCACAAAATAAAGTTGTGGCTTACCATTTCTCTACTAGTGATGGCATGAAAGTTCATTGTAAATAATGTGAACTGGATGGGCCTCCTTTTGATTATTCGGATTCCAAATGCAAGATTTAGGTGTGAACCATAGTTACCACCGGAACAAAGGGACTTTTTCATGAGGTTGGAGTCGACGAAAATTTTATTTGCAATAACCTGCACAACGGGCCATAGGAAAATTTTAGCAACTCCACAGAAAAAAATTGCTTGAAAGTATAATCCAGAAAAATTGCTATGATAATTTTTTGAATTAGAAGGTGGTCCTCTAATTCACATCATCCACGTAAGGGACAACTGTGCCAACTTCAACTGTATCATGAATGGAAAGGAAGTTATCATAGAGAGAACAAAAATAAACAATGAAGAAAGTATTTGTGACATCCTATCTTAATAGGATCTAGAGTAAGGCTGCAGACGTTTTACCACTGCATGGTTTAAAGATGGTGCTTGCACCCCAAGCCATATGGCCGGGTCTGGCCCCTACCCTCGCCTAAGTTTTGGTGGCCAGTGATTCTGCTTGTCATGTTGATTAATGGAATGAAATGTTCCACGTTAAAAAAAAGGATCGATAGTACTATAGTACTACCCATACTAATAAGGTGCTTTTTCAAAGCCCATTGTAGAAGTGCATACTCTAGCCAATGCAACCAAAAAACAGATCTGATGGAAGAGACTAGGCATCACATTATACGTCAACACTCATCTCCTAAAAACATGTTGGTTAACGTGCTTGTCTGGCGTTAGTCCATGGGGCCCCATTTGAGCCTAGAGATGATCGAGGAGTAAAACCTTCTAGCCGAGGGGTGGCTGCGGTGTTACACAATCATAACAATAGAGAATATAATTGCGAGTCCGATGCCAATTTTTCTTGCGGTGGTGGCGACATAGATTTTGAGCCTCTTTGACTCAAGATCCGCAAGAACATAAAATTTACAGATCTACAAAGGCATGTCCACCTTCTATAGGGTCAAACTATTCACGATTTGTTAGATCATAAAAGAACCGTGGCATGTAGTACAAAGAAATCCTTAAAAATATAGTGTCCAGCCATACACCTAATCAAACAATATATATGCACATTCTTTTAGAGGATTTCAATACTCTGAACTTTATGGAAACCCTTTGAATCAAATTGCCCTATCAAACACAATCCCAGTATAGTAGTACAATTCTATCTGGTTTTTTTTTTTGCGGCTGAATTTTATCTGGTTCCTATGTAAGAAAACATGTATGAACATATGTAAACACTGTTTTAGGTTTGGGTAGCTCAACAACAGATCTGGCACAATCTGACTTTGCTCAATCCTACATCCAAACACTCACCATAAAGCAGCACACTTAAAAAAAACACTCCATAAAGGAAAAACAAAAGGAAATAAAAACAGAATCTGCACACATTATGCACGCACAGATCATTGAAAGTAGAACGGCACCAATCTGGTCCCCCGGCGGGCCTGGCGAGGTTTCCAAATGCAGAGCACAATTATGGACCCCAAATGGTCTCGTTGCCACATCCGGCGACCGACGCGTGGGGCTACCAGAGCCTCAGCGCGAGCCGGGACAAGCGGCAGCTCATGCATCCTCATCCCGAGGACCCCCACCGGAGAGGCTTTCACGGTTGTCCAACTCCCCTCTCACTGCGACCCCGCATGCGATCTCCTCTGATTTGGACGCGCTCCCAACACGATCTCGTCCTGATCTCGCAGCGCCCCCGTTTCGGGGCGTCCGGCTCGGATTGGCAATGGGCTCGCCCCCTTTCTGCCCCGTCTTTTAGGTCCCCCTCAACCACCTCGAGATCGATCCGTCACGCGGCGCCCCAGCTCGCAGGATCATCCTAGGATTCACCTCGCTCACCGCGTACTACGTGTGAGCGACCTAACCTTATCTGCAAATCGCAGCTGCTTGTCGAAGAGAAGGAGGAGGAGCAGGTCATGTGAAGCATCATGCTATATTTGCTGTGCTAGGGTTCATTTCATGTGCGATGACTGACTCTGGTTTCTTGCAGAAGGTCGATCGACGACCTACCTAAGATCCATTGCTGCTAGGTCGTTTTCAAGCTTAGGGAAGGAAAATTCTACGGGGTAGTACTAGTAGTAGTATCACTGAAGAATCCTGTCGGATTATTGACGTATACCACGTGCGTGTACACATACATATATGTAAACGGACAGGCATATAGCCATGTGTAGAGTACTGGCTACTTTTATACATCACGGGTGGTCGCTGTCCATACGTCTCATACAAATTACCAAGATTAGAGCACCTCGCACATGTATGGTCACTTAGCCACAGAGGCTCCAAATGTAGGAGCAATGATAGCCGGCCGCTGCACCGAAGAAATCCTCATACACGCATGCACGGTGCAACGGCTACGGACTACGGTACCACTTACCATGCACCGAGCGGGAGCCAAAGTTACCGACGTAAGAACCCCAGGCTATAATTCTCCAGCAGTACGCGTACGCGTGATATCGGTACAGCTACAAGCAAGTTAAAACCCTAGTCTGTGGAGGAAAGAGTAGCTCCGTCTTTCGGTCATGGCATCTCGAATCTCCCATGTCACCGTATATCTAACAACCATATCTTCCTCAGGAGTGACCCCAAACCAAACAAGAAGAGAGCTTGCCACGGCGTCCTTTCTCCGGTGGTGGACAGTTGGGCGATTTAGCCGGTGGATACATACCACATACATAGTCGGGTGAGTCATACGCTAGTGAGTACAGTACATAGGACCACTCGAAAAGAAGGGGTCGGGGAGTGGAGCTTCGAGAAAGATTCACCCAGATCGGGTGACTCCATCCGCGATCCACAGCTAGCTACTGGCGCCATCGCACATGCGTGAATGCATGCGTGGATAGTACCCCGGCGGTTTCCGGTCACGCAGGACGCCCGCCTTTCGGGCCTGTCGACTCCCGGCTTGCCCATCGACCGGCCTGATGAAGCAGGGCCGGTGCACGTACGCCCTCCGCTTTCAAGTTGCCCGGATCATGCATGGATCTCGCGTCGCTGCCGCACAGATACGGCGCGTGTACTGAATTTTTCTTTTAGTTGCTTCAGTTCCACACAGGACGTCAAGGATCGTGGGAAACGGGCTACATGTGTGAATGTGCCGTTAACAGTAAAGCTGATAAAGTCAGTGCAAAAGGTGAGTGGGTTATGAGTTCCCTAGACTATATACGGAGTATAACACTTGAACACCAAATTGGGTACCACTATAAGATGGGTTAAGCTTGGAGATGAGAATACCAAAAAAAAAATTCAAGCTATAAAGGGACCATAAAATACATGAGAAATCAAATATCCATGTTAAGTGACGAATTGTTACAGGAGCACCATGCCAGCTTGGGTACCACTTGTGCTACTTACAAAAAATCCGCCTTAACATGATTTGGAAATTCCTTTCTCCAAGGAAGAGATTGATGAGGTTACTACAATTTAGCCATGAGGCAAAGCACAAGGATCAGTTGGATTTAATGGGGATTTTATACATGCTTGTTGGAATATCATTGCAGTGGATTTTTATGAGCTCACTGATGATTTCTATCATGGTGGATTAAGCTTGCAATCCATCAATGGATCGTTCATCACTCTTATCCCAAAAAAGGATAGTCCCCAAATTCCAAGTGGTTTTAGGCCCATCTCACTGTTGAACTGCACTATCAAGCTCAACACAAAAAATAATTGGCAAATAGGCTACAAAAAGTCGTCCTCAAACTGGTGGACACTAATCAATATGGATTTCTCGAGTGAAGATCTATTCATCAAGACTGCTTGGCTTGGGCCTTTGAGTACATTCATCAATGCCAATAATCCAAGAGAGAAATTATAACTTTGAAATTGGACTTTGATATGATTGAACATGATACAATTGTACTTGAGAAGCAAAGGGATTTGGAGCCAGATAAATTATGTGGATTAAGATCATTTTCAGTCCAGGACATCCATCCTTCTTAATGGACTGCCTGGAAAACAATTCCACTCTAAAAGGGGGGACAAGCAAGGAGACCCTTTTTTACCTCTCATTTTTATCCAAGTTGTCGATCTGTTGCTGTCAGTCCTTAATGAAGCAATGAATGCAAATATCATCCAAGCCCCTTTACCTTCTCAAGCAAATCCAGATTTCCCTGTCATTCAATATGTTGATGACAAAATTCTCATAATGTCTACCATTCAAAGTCAAGTGATGCAAGTAAACAATGTGCTTGGCCTCTATGCTGCTCAAACTGGTTTAAACTTTCAAGATCAATTTGAATAAATTAGTTATGGTGCCTATGAATGTCCCTAATGAGATAATTTCATACATTCTCACGCACTTGGCTGTAAACTAGAAAATATCACTTTCACCTATTTGGGGTTACCTCTAAGTGCGAACAGACTTAAAATTGAAGATTTCACCCCCATTTGCCAACAAATTGAGAGAAGACTTGTTGGGTCTCAACCATGCTCTCCTATGATGCAAGACTTCTACTCATAAAATCAGTCTGTTCAGCTTTCTCAATATTTTTATGAGTACCCTAGCTCTTCCAACAGTAATTACTGGCCAAATAAACAAATACCTAATAAGCTTCCTTTGGAGGAAATTTGGTCAAATAATGTTGGGCATGATCTCATTGCTTGGAAAAAGGTGTGCAAGACCAAAACACATGGGGGGTTGGGTAACTTGGATGATACTATTCATAACAAATCCCTCATGACAAAGAATCTGCACAAGTTCTTCAATAGAGAGAACCTGCCCTGGGTTTAATTTGATATGGAAAGCTATTACTCAAAACACCTCCCTATAATAAGAATGGAACTATCTAGCTGATGGAAACACCATCTTAAGCTTATAAACCCATTCGTGTTGAATTCTGAGTGCAAAGTTAGTGTTGGTCAGACTGTTCTTCTCTCGTATGACAAATGGTTAGAGCAAACAATGATACACAGATATCCAAAGGTTCATTCTTTGTCATCAATGATACATAGACTATTGCAAGTTGGATTACCTCTGAAGATCCAACATTGTTTTTCACACACATTTGTCTACTCAAGCCTTCCTATATTGTACTGAACTTCAGGCACTTGTTACTCCGCACAACAACCCTTGAGTCCAGACATATGGAAATGTCAGGGATGGAATAATAGTTTTTCTTCCATCAAGATGTAAAAATACCTTTGTATAGGTGAGGAAAGCTCACACTAGTGCAAATACGTCCTATACAAACGGTTTTCGCCCCTTTTTCGCGACGGAGTTTAAACAGGCGTCTTGCATGTGTGTGCACTATGGGGTCAATTCCACACGACCCAAAAACCATCGGCGATAGTGACCGATGATGTAGACGCTCTGCCAAATGTAACCGTATGCGATGCAGGAGCATATCACACACACACTATATTCTGGCACACGTGTGGGATTGGGGATCAATTACACACATCTCTCATCAGTCAAACGTTCCTAATTGTGTAGGGAAATCTGTTGGGTTTCGTAGTAATTTCAAAAAAAAATTCCTACGCACACGCAAGATCATGGTGATGCATAGCAACGAGGGGAGAGTGTGATCTACGTACCTTGTAGATCGACAACGGAAGCGTTTGGTTGATGTAGTCGTACGTCTCCACGGTCCGACCGATCAAGCACCGAAACTACGGCACCTCCGAGTTCTAGCACACGTTCAGCTCGATGACGATCCCCGGACTCTGATCCAGCAAAGTGTCGGGGAAGAGTTCCGTCAGCACGACGGCGTGGTGACGATCTTGATGTACTACTGCCGCAGGGCTTCGCCTAAGCACCGCTACAATATTATCGAGGACTATGGTGGTTGGGGCGCCGCACACGGCTAAGAGAAAGATCACGTGGATCAACTTGTGTTCATGGGGTGCCCCTTGCCTCAGTATATAAAGGATGGAGGAGGAGGAGGCCGGCCAAGGCAATAGGTGCGGCCAGGATGTGGAGTCCTACTAGGACTCCAAGTCCTAGTAGGAGTCCACCAAGAGGGGAGGAAGGGAGAAGGAAGTGGAGGAGAAGGAGAGGTGGCCGGCCCCCTTTTCCCTAGTCCAATTCGGACTAGAGGGGAGGGGGGGCGTAGCAGCCCCTTGGCCCTTTCTCCTCTTCCCACTAAAGCCCATCAAGGCCCATTCCTTCTCCCGTAACTACCCGGTACTCCAAAAAATATCCGAATCACTCGGAACCTTTCCGATGTCCGAATATAGTCGTCCAATATATCAATCTTTACGTCTCGATCATTTCGAGACTCCTCGTCATGTCCCCGATCTCATCCGGGACTCCGAACTCCTTCGGTACATCAAAACTCATAAACTCATAATATAACTGTCATCAAAACCTTAAGCGTGCGGACCCTACGGGTTCGAGAACAATGTAGACATGACCGAGACATGTCTCCGGTCAATAACCAATAGCGGGACCTGGATGCCCATATTGGCTCCTACATATTCTACGAAGATCTTTATCGGTCATACCGCATAACAACATACGTTGTTCCCTTTGTCATCGGTATGTTACTTGCCCGAGATGCGATCGTCGGTATCCCATACCTAGTTCAATCTCGTTACCGGCAAGTCTCTTTACTCGTTCCATAATACATCATCTCACAACTAACTCATTAGTTGCAATGCTTGCAAGGCTTATGTGATGTGTATTACCGAGAGGGCCCAGAGATACCTCTCCGACAATCGGAGTGACAAATCCTAATCTCGAAATACGCCAACCCAAAATGTACCTTTGGAGACACCTATAGAGCACCTTTATAATCACCCATTTACGTTGTGACGTTTGGTAGCACACAAAGTGTTCCTCCGGCAAACGGGAGTTGCATAATCTCATAGTCATAGGAACATGTATAAGCCATGAAGAAAGCAATAGCAACATACTAAACGATCGGGTGCTAAGCTAATGGAATGGGTCATGTCAATCACATCATTCTCCTAATGATGTGATCCCGTTAATCAAATAACAACTCTTTTGTTTATGGTTAGGAAACATAACCATCTTCGATTAACGAGCTAGTCAAGTAGAGGCATACTAGTGACACTTTGTTTGTCTATGTATTCACACAAGTATTATGTTTCCGGTTAATATAATTCTAGCATGAATAATAAACATTTATCATGATATAAGGAAATAAATAATAACTTTATTATTGCCTCTAGGGCATATTTCCTTCAAAATCAAATGGTGTTTGACATTCAACTATTTGTGAAATATTACCTAAACCACATGGGTCATCATAGAAACTATGTGCGATATGTGGCCCATCGCACACGAGTATTCTATGGCAAGCATCCGACATGCATGATCTCATCGCACACGTTTCTTGAAAAATTTATGAGTGAAATTGCATTTTGCATTGGGCATGGTTTCCTCTAAGCTCACGCGTGCAATAATGTGCTATCACAAACAATTGAGGAGCCCCTACACATATGTAGAAGTGCTGCGAATAATATGCGATTTGTTGTGTATCACCGACGGTTTAGTTCATATCTTGTGTGCTTTTCCTGTAGATCACGGGCGGTTGCGCTATGAGTGACATGTGCTTTCCATTCTGGACCCCACACGCTCAGTTACTTGAACCGTGTGTGCATTAATGGCCAGGTTAAAGCAAAATATGACATTTGAATCGTCGTGCAAAAAGAAAATTCACCATAATATACAATTGAACAAATAGTGTCAACAGGAAGAACATTCATCAAAATTCACCATAATATGCAATTGAACAAATGCTAGCTAAATTCCACCGATTTATCGACATATGGAGTACATAATCATAGTGTACGAAATACGAAGACCTCCTCACATGGAAAACAATGCATCCATGCGTGTATGTTTAGCTGGGCTGGGAAGTGTGGATGGGTTGCGGCACTCGAGTGTCCCAAGGTTGGACCTCGTTCTCCACCGCAGCTAGCTCGTTCTTGTAAGAAATGATATCCGGTGGTAGGATTATGCTGTAACCGTGCCTGGTATGAGAATCAAACAAAGAGGGTGCAAGCAGTGAAATAATCTCACGAGTATCCTCACTAAATATCAAGTTATAACGAATGTGGTGAGGAGGCTCTGGGTTATCAATAAAATGGTGATCTATCATAGACTGATGGTCTAGGTAAACTCTAGGCAACAAATAAGCATTATGGCGTATATTAACAAGAGACGTCTCGCAAGGCGAGTAGCATAAATATCGTCATGAATTTTATTCCTAGTTCTATTAGTGTGTAGGCGGCGTGCAATAATAGCTCCAAGGCAATAAGTGTTATCACTATAAAGTGCACGACATAAAATGGCGAGGTCAGGAGCATTGAGCATACCACCTTCCTCCCTAGCAGGGAAACATTTCTCTCTAAATAAACCAAAGTAATGCACAACAGGAAAATGCAAACTAGTAACTCGGGCTCTCGACACGCCCCTATATTCTCCCACAGTTAAAGTATGGAGGAAGTCCTCGAACTCCTCTAGCCGAGGCTCCCTCACTTCCCCCTCAGATGGAATCAAACATATCTCATAAAATTCCGCAAGCGGTATCTCAAAGTGTTGAGCATATAAATCAAAGTATACCATGGGGATATCAAGTCTAGACATCAAATAGAAATTTTGCACAATGGAATTTGTGAGGAGGTGGTATTGGTCACACTCATCTGCGAGGAAGTCGGTCAACCCGGTGAGGGAGTCCTAGACTAAGGGGTCCTCGGGCTACCGGCTTATCGCTTATAGGTTGGACAGGTGGGCCACTCTGCGATTACTGGAAGGACAAGCTATAGGGCGACTCCGTGTCCGAACAGGAAACCTTCAAAGCCTTGGTGTGTCCTCCAAGTCAAGATAGGAGAATCGACATGTTTATCTCTTTACTGTAACTGACCATGTGTAACCCTAGTACCCTTGATGTCTATATAAATCGGGTTTAGTCCGTAGAGGCTGGGAGAAGAACCATCATCCTACTCACCTAGGGTTTAGTTCATCTAATCTCGTGGTAGATCGACTGTGTAACCATCATATACACTTCAATATAATCAAGCGGGACGTAGGGTTTTACCTCTTCGAGAGGGCCTGAACCTAGGTAAACATTGTCCCCTTCGTCTCTTGTTCCCCATTTATCCAAGATCTACTGCTCGGGACCCCCTACCCGAGATGCGTTAGTTTTGACACTGACATTGGTGCTTTCATTGAGAGTCCCGCTGTGAGATCGATGCAGGATCAATGGCTCGTCTGCAGATCAACTGGGACATCGGCATCTTCATCGCCGACTCGATTAGTCACCTTGGCTTGACCGAGGATTGCACTCCGTCTCAGATCATCATGTTCGGATGTGGGCCTTCATCAATATCAACTCCGATCTCTATCAAGATCATGAAGGAATCATCCATGGAGCTCGGGGGCTCAACATCGGCATTGCCCTCGGGCGAGCGTGCTGTTTTTTTTTTGAACAACGAACTTGTATCCGCTGCAACCGCCTCCTCGAGTGTTGCTTTGAAAATTACTTTGGTGGAATTGTGCAGAATTGAGTCTACAAAAACCCTGTAAAATTTCGTCATGTTTTGATTGAGGAATCTCCGGCGATCTCCAATATACTGGAGCCCTGTCGAATCTGGACAGGAATCTGGATGAGTTTAGTGAGAGGAATCCAGCGTCCCGCTCGGACATTGTTTAGAAGATCCAACCATTCATCAGCTGCGGAATTCATAGGTCGACCACCTCTCAAAATTTTAGCTCGATCCGACCGTTCAAAATCTGGGAAACTTCCGACGAGTGGATCAATTTTCAGATCTATTTTCTACGCGAATACGAATCGACCCGAGTTCGTCTTTCTTCATGAATGGGATATTGGACAACATTTTGGGAGGATTTTTTTCTAGGGTATTGTGTGTTGCTATCAAACACATGCCCACAAATTTTGAGCCTTTTCCAAGGCAATCTTCACTATCGCACCGGTGTCAAACCAGCCTGACAACGTTGCTCCACGGCTGCTGACCTGCGCAAGATAGGTCGTCCCTACATCGAGCCGAGGTCAACCTCATCAGATCATCACCCCGGTGAGCCGACCAAGAGTTCGGTATCGTGAAGGCTAAATCATCACCAACATCACCACCCAATGGATTACATGGAGCAGGCACACCGGCATCGCCGCACGATCACTTCATCAACCCGGCATCGACCGCATCACAAGATCCGACCTGCATCGACATCGCCGCGCCATTGCTTCTTCAAGCCGATGTCCACCATGCCGACCTGCTTCAACACCTCGGTTGCCATGGCGTCTACAACGTCAACTTACCGACATGCTCTGTCACCTCGGCTGGACCGGGGGCTTCGCTATCTCTTCATCAACCTACTCCGGGGACTTCGACTTCACCAGCCGACCAGCTTCGTCACGTTAGCTGGACCAAGGGCTTCGCCTCGCTGCATTGACTGTGATGCATTGCCACTTCATCAAGCTGAGCTCCTCTCTCGGTCACCTCGAACTTGGGGGCTGGGACCTCGGCCAGGCCGAGGACTACGTCTTCATCCTGCCACAAGCCCAAACCTCGTCAACAACACTGAGCACATTAACCAGCTAAGTCACTTCGATGCTCAGTTTTTTTTGTTTGCTTCGACCAAACATTATATTTGTGCTAAACAAAAAGTTGTTTATTAAAAACTTAGTTTGTCAAAAACGTTGTTTGTCAAAACACTTCTTTTACCTAGGTTAATTGGGGGGTCTTAAATTTGTATGAGCTGTTTTATAATAATTATTTTCTTCCAAGTCATTGCAAAGTCTTTTTCTACCACACCTTTCTCGACTTGAGTGTGTGGTCAACAGACGGATAGCCTGGTTTCTATCTAAAGACACTCGAGTTTAGTTCGCTAATCTGGCCTGAGAAACACTCCACATTCAGGACAGGAGGTTGAAGCTGAAGGCTGACCCGCTTGAAGTCTTGAGATCGGATGTGTCATGTTAAAGCACGACGGAAGCACAAACTAATTTTAAGAACAATGCTCGGATTGGCACCAAAAAAACTTAAGTTACTTCAGACATAAATTTTCTGCACAAGTTTTTCATTTTTAGAGCTTATAACAATTTTAACCTATTTATGTTTTCCTTTCAGGAGGCGGGACATCCTCTTGATCGAGGTGTTCTCCATAATGGTTTTACTCGGGAAATATTTTCCGCCCCGCAGTTCGGCATCTCTCCTGCCGAGCTGCACCTCGGTGTTGTCAAAACAAATTCAATAGAAGAAACAGTTCCCAAGGAGATTCGATCCTCAGGTTGGTCGGCTGCACCCAACCTGAGTCTCGGGGGTTACTGACTATATATCTCCGCAGAGAATAAATTGCACCAATCGAAAAACTCTACAAAAAATCAGCCCAAGACCGAGGTAGTGCACCCCCTCGGAAGCAGTCTGGCATAAAGTTCGGATGCAAGTAGCTGGCTCCATAGAGGGCATTTCCGGCATTAAGCCCGGTTGAACTCCATCAAAGGTTTTCAAGAATTAGGTAATTTATGACACCTCTGATGCAGATCGACGTTGGAGCTCGGCTAAAAATAAACATCTCAGATGCAGTCCGGTGTTGGAGCTCGGCTACAAAAGACACCTTGGATATAGTCCGGCGTTGGAGCTCGGACGCAAGAGGAAACCGCCACACGGGAAAAGCTTCGAACCCGAGGTGCGGCATAGAAAATTGAAGGAAATATGCCCTAGAGGCAATAATAAAGTTGTTATTTATATTTCCTTATATCATGATAAATGTTTATTATTCATGCTAGAATTGTATTAACCGGAAACTTAGTACATGTGTGAATACATAGACAAACAGAGTGTCCCTAGTATGCCTCTACTTGACTAGCTCGTTAATCAAAGATGGTTAAGTTTCTTGACCATAGACATGTGTTGTCATTTGATGAACGGGATCACATCATTAGAGAATGATGTGATGGACAAGACCAATCCGTTAGCTTAGCATAATGATCGTTTAGTTTTATTGCTATTGCTTTCTTCATGACTTATACATGTTCCTCTGACTATGAGATTATGCAACTCCCAAATACTGAAGGAATGCCTTGTGTGCTATCAAACGTCACAACGTAACTGAGTGATTATAAAGATGCTCTACATGTGTCTCCCATGGTTTGTTGAGTTGGCATAGATCGAGATTAGGATTTGTCACTCCGAGTATCGGAGAGGTATCTCTGGGCCCTCTCGGTAATGCACATCACTATAAGCCTTGCAAGCAATGTGACTAATGAGTTAGTTACGGGATGATGCATTATGGAACGAGTAAACAGACTTGCCGATAATGAGATTGAACTAGGTATGATGATACCGACGATCGAATCTTGGGCAAGTAACATACCGATGACAAAGGGAACAACGTATGTTGTTATGCAGTTTGACCGATAAAGATCTTCGTAGAATATGTTTTAACCAATATGAGCATCCAGGTTCCACTATTGGTTATTGACCAGAGATGTGTCTCGGTCATGTCTACATAGTTCTCGAACCGGTAGGGTCTGCACACTTAACGTTCGATGACGATTTGTATTATGAGTTATGTGATTTGATGACCGAAGTTTGTTCGTAGTCCCGGATGAGATCATGTACATGACGAGGAGTCTCGAAATGGTCGAAGGGTACATTCGGACACCGGAATGGTTCGGGTTGTTTCGGATGAGTTTCGGAGTACCGGGGGTTACCAGACGCCCCCCCCCCAAGGGGGGAGTTCATGGGCCTTCATGGTCCTTAGTGGAAAGGAGAGGAGGGCCACAAGGGATCCCCCCCCATGGCAAAGCCCTGCGCCGGAAACTTCATCATCAGCATCAACACACCGTCGTGCTGACAAAACTCTCCCTCGTCCTCAACTGGATCAAGAGCTCGAGGGACGTCATCGAGCTGAACATGTGCTGAACACGGAGGTGACGTACGTTCGGTGCTTGGATCTGTTGGATTGTGAAGACGTTTGACTACATCAACCGTGTTACTAAACGCTTCCGCTTTTGGTCGATGAGGGTACGTGGACACACTCTCCCCTCTCATTGCTATGCATCTCATAGATAGATATTGCGTGATTGTTGGAATTTTTTTGAAATACTGCATTTCCCAACAGTGGTATCCGAGCCAGGTCTATGTGTAGATGTTATATGCACGAGTAGAACATAATGAGTTGTGGGCGATAATAGTCATACTGCTTACCAGCAACATCTTATTTTAAATCGAGACTTCAATGACGTTTTGAATGTCATGGAGCATATGAGATGTTCCAGGAGTTGAAGTTAATATTTCAAGCAAATGCCCGAATTGAGAGATATGAAGTCTCCAATAAGTTCTATAGCTGCAAGATGGAGGAGAATAGTTCTGTCAGTGAACATATACTCAGAATGTCTGGGTACCACAACCACTTGACTCAACTGGGAGTTAATCTTCCTGTTGATAGTGTCATTGACAGAATTCTTCAATCACTGCCACCAAGCTACAAAAGCTTCATGATGAACAATAATATGCAAGGGATGGATAATACAATTCCCGAGCTCTTCACAATGCTAAAGGCTGTGGAGGTAGAAATCAAGAAGGAGCATCAAGTGTTGATGGTTAACATGACCACCAGTTTCAAGAAAAAGGGCAAAGGGAAGAAGGGGAACTTCAAGAAGAATGGCAAGCAAGTTACTGCTCAAGTGAAGAAGCCCAAGTCTGGACCTAAGCCTAAGACTGAGTGCTTGTACTGCAATGGGACTGGTCACTGGAAGCGGAACTGCCCCAATTGTATTTGGCGGATAAGAAGGATGGCAAAGTGAAAGTTTTATTTGATATACATGTTATTGATGTGTACCTTACTAATGCTCCTAGTAGCGCCTGGGTATTTGATACTGGCTCTGTTGCTCATATTTGCAACTCGAAACAGGGTCTACGGATTAAACAAAGATTGGCTAAGGACGAGGTGACGATGCGCGTGGGAAATGGTTCCAAAGTCGATGTGATCTCCGTCGGCACGCTACCTCTACATCTACCATCGGGATTAGTTTTAGACCTAAATAATTGTTATTTGGTGCCAGCGTTGAGCATGAACATTATATCTGGATCTTATTTGATGCGAGACGGTTATTCATTAAATCAGAGAATAATGGTTGTTCTATTTATATGAGTAATATCTTTTATGGTCATGCACCCTTGATGAGTGGTCTATTTTTGTTGAATCTCGATAGTAGTGAATAGTGATACACATATTCATAATATTGAAGCCAAAAGATACAAGTTTAATAATAATAGTGCAACTTATTTGTGGCACTGCCGTTTAGGTCATATTGGTGTAAAGCGCATGAAGAAACTCCATGCTGATGGGCTTTTGGAATCACTTGATGCTTGCGAACCATGCCTCATGGGAAAGATGACTAAGACTCCATTCTCCGGAACAATGGAGCGAGCAACTGACTTGCTAGAAATAATAATTACCTATGTATGCGGTCCGATGAGTGTTGAGGCTCGCGGCGGGTATCGTTATTTTCTAACCTACACAGATGATTTGAGCAGATATGGGTATATCTACTTGATGAAACATAAGTCTGAAACATTTGAAAAGTTCAAAGAATTTCATAGTGAAGTGGAAAATCATCGTAACAAGATAATAAAGTTGCTACGATCTGATCGTGGAGGTGAATATTTAAGTTATGAAATTGGTCTTCATTTGAAACAACGCGGAATAGTTTCGCAACTCATGCCACCTGGAACACCACAGTGTAATGGTGTGTCCGAACGTTGTAACCACACTTTATTAGATATGGTACGATCTATGATGTCTCTTACTGATTTACCGCTATCGTTTTGGGGTTATGTGATAAGCCACAAGTATAGGGGATCGCAACAGTTTTCGAGGGTAGAGTATTCAACCCAAATTTTTAGATTCGGCACAAGGGGAGCCAAAGAATATTTGAAGGTATTAGCAGCTGAGTTGTCAATTCAACCACACCTGGAGATTACCTATCTGCAAC
Source organism: Triticum urartu (assembly GCF_003073215.2). Taxonomy (NCBI): domain Eukaryota; kingdom Viridiplantae; phylum Streptophyta; class Magnoliopsida; order Poales; family Poaceae; genus Triticum; species Triticum urartu. The sequence goes on from NC_053024.1 coordinate 117,444,068, forward strand.
AAGTAATCAGTAGCACAGTAATATGATAGTTTTGATAGTAGTGACAGCATCAATAGTAACAGTAACAGTGATATCAGTAATTTTGTAGCAGGCGTAACAATGATGGTAGCAATAGTGACTTAGTAGAAACAGTATGGAAAAGTTCGTAGGCATTGGATCGATGACTTGTTGGATGATATTCATCATGTGACAGTTATAACCTAGGGCTATTAGGTACTAGCTCCAATTCATCGATATAATGTAGGCATGTATTCCGTAAATAGTCATACGTGCTTTATTAAAAGAACTTGCATGACATCTTTTGTCCTACCCTCCCATGGCAGCGGGGTCCATATTGGAAACTAAGGGATATTAACGCCTCCTTTTAATAGAGAACCGGAACAAAGCATTAACACATAGTGAATACATGAACTCCTCAAACTACGGTCATCACCGGGAATAGGCCCGGTTGTTGTCACTCCGGGTGTTGCCGGATCATAACACATAGTAGGTGACTATAACTTGCAAGATTGGATCTAAAACATGGATATAATGATGAATCCATAAACGGTTCAGATCTGAGTTCATGGCACCTAGGCCCAAAGTGACAAGCATTAAGCATGGCAAAGTCATAACAACATCAATCTAGGAACATAGTGGATACTAGGGATCAAGCCCTAACAAAACTAACTCGATTACATGATGAATCTCATCCAAATCCTCACCGACCAGCGAGCCTACGAAGGAATTACTCAGTCCTAGTGGGGAGCATCATGGAATTAGCGATGGTGAAGGGTTGGTGATGACGAAGAACAAAGATCCCCCTCTCTGGAGACCCAAACGGACTCCAGATCTGCCCTCCCGAGGAAGAACAGGGCGTGGCGGCGGCTCCGTCTCGTGGATCGCGATAATTCTTTCTCCCTGATTTTTTTCTCCAAAAATAGGAATTTATAGTGTCAGGGTTGAGGTCTGCGGGGACACCAGGTGGTATAACCCACCAGGGCGCGCCCCCTCTCCTGGCGAGGGGGCGCGCCCTGGTGGGTTGTTCCCACCCTGGGGTCCCTCTCCGGTAGGCCTTGGCTCCATAAATTCTCATTTATTATATAAAAAATCCTCGTGAAGTTTCGTTCCATTCCGAGAACTTTTATTTTTGCACAAAAACAGCACCATGGTAGTTCTGCTGAAAACAGCGTCAGTCCAGAGTTAGTTTCATTCAAATCATGCAAATTAAAGTCCAAAACAAGAGGAAAAGCGTGAGAAAAAGTAGATACGTTGGAGACGTATCAACTTGTAACATCCTCGATGCGACTATAGCTCCCACGTGTCGCGGCACGACTTAGAGATATAATCGCATTGAAGGCATATGTCGCAAGTTAGGAAATCTTCACAACATCCCATGTAATATAATAATAAAAGGGGAGAACATAGTTGGCTTACACTCGCCACGTCAATCAAGTACATAAATAACATTACATCATCCATACACTCAAGGCCCGACTACGGCGCCAAAATAAAAGAGAACCCAACATGCGACAACGGTCCCGTTCACCCCCAACTGGGCACCACTACTGATCATCGGGAAAGGAAACATAGTATCGTTGAGAGTCTTCGTCGAACTCCCACTTGAGCTCGTATGCGTCTCCTGGAGCGGAATCATCAGGCCCTGCATCTGGTGATATAGTAATCTGTGAGCCACAGGGACTCAGCAATCTCGCACCCTCGCGATCAAGACTATTTGAGCTTATAGGTAAGGCAAGGTAAAATATGAGTGGAGCTACAGCAAGCGACTAGCAAGTATAGTGGCTAACTTATTCGCAAAGGAGAGCGAGAAGAGGAGGCAAAGCACGAGCGAGAAACTAGAGAACAACATGCGCAAACATTACTCCAATACCGTGTCCACTTCCGGGACTCCGCCGAGAAGAGGCCATCACGGCAACACACTCAGTTGATTCATTTTAATTAATTAAGGTTCAAGTTATCTACAACCGGACATTAACAAATTCCCATCTGCCCATAACCGCGGGCACGGCTTTCGAAAGTTCAATCCCTGCAGGGGAGTCCCAACTTAGCCCATGACAAGCTCTCACGGTCAACGAAGGAATAGACCTCCTCCCAAGATGTTCCGATCAGACTCGGTATCTCGGTAACTCAAGACACTTCGACAGGTTAAAACAAGACCAGCAACACCGCCCGAATGTGCCGACAAATCCCGATAGGAGCTGCACATATCTCTTTCTCAGGGCACACTCAGATAAGCAATCCGTACAACTAAAACCAGCCCTCGAGTTTCCCCGAGGTGGCGCTGCAAGGGGCTCTAGTTTGGACCAACACTCAGAGGAGCACTGGCCCGGGGGGGTTAAAATAAGATGACCCTTGAGTCTGCAGAACCCAAGGGAAAGAAAAGGCTAGGTGGCAAATGATAAGACCAATGTTGGGCATTGCTGGAAAAGCTTTAATCAAGGCGAACTATCAAGGGGTTCCCATTATAACCCAACCGCATAAGGAACGCAAAATCCGGGAACATAACACCGATATGACGGAAACTAGGGCGGCAAGAGTGGAACAAAACACTAGGCGAGAGGCCGAGCCTTCCACCCTTTACCAAGTATATAGATTCATTAAGATAACATAGCAATATAATGATATCTCAACAAGTAAATAAAAGATGTTCCAACAAGGAACGGCCTCCAATCTTCACCTGCAACTAGCAACGCTATAAGAGGGGCTGAGCAAAGCGGTAACATAGCCAATCAACGGTTTGCTAGGACAAGGTGGGTTAGGGGTTTAACATGGCAATTAGGGAGGCTTGCAAGCAAGTGGTAGGCATCATAGCAATGGCATAGAAAAAGAGCGAGCAAACTAGCATAGCAAAGATAGTAGTGATTTCGAGGGTATGATCATCTTGCCTGCAAAGCTGTCAGAGTTGACTGGATCCTCAAAAGCAAACTCAACGGGCTCCTCGTTAGCGAACTCATCTTCCGGCTCTACCCAAACAAGACAAACAAACAACAAGGATACAATCAACCACGTGCAAACTCAAGCAACAAGATGCAATGATGGTATGCTATGCGGAATGCGATGCGGGATGCAAAATGCAAGATATGACAGGAAATGCATGAACCTGGCCTCAACTTGGAAATTCAAGTATTCCACTGGAAAGATGGGATGAAATCGCTTGAAAACGATATAAAGAACGCCGGAATCGGAGTTACGGTTTGGAAATGGCAAGCGATTCAAAAATGGCACCGGTCTGCGATTTACAGCAAGTAGGCATCTAAATGCAATGACATGAACATGCTACAGCCACCAAACAAGACAAAAAAATACATGGCAGGGATGCACACAAGATGCTTAACAAAAGTCTAGCACTGAGCTACGGCCAAATCATCCATTAACAGGTTCAAACAAGTATGGCAAAAACGCAAATGGTAAAACAGATCTCAGACTTAGTGAAATTAACACTTGTCTGGAATTTCAGATCATATAGCCCTCTTCGGAGCAACAAAACAACATGCTACAGCACCTGAACATGACAAAGAAAGACATGGCATGGAGCTACTCAACAAGCTTAACAAAAGTCCCTTAGTGACCTTGAGCCAAAAGGGATCACAAAATATACTAACAAGCACACGAACATAGCAAAAACATAATCAGTTTTCAGACTTAGTGAAAACTGGGACTTGCTGAAACATAACTCACGAAGGCATGTTTACGAACTCGATGCACTCACTACGGTGCAAGTCATGGCAATAAAAGCATACACCCATAAAGAAGGCACAAAATACAAGCTAGATATGGCAAGAACAATAGCATAGCATGCACGGATCAACTATAATAACATCGGCAAAATCGCAAACAAGTTGACGATCTGCCCAGATTCGCAACGAAGCAAAAGTAGAGCTCGATTGACTCAAGCTATGGTGTTCCAAAATTACAAACAAAGATATGGATGGATAGAGCACTAAAATATTAACAAAACTCCCTTACTGTTCATCCTCAAAAGAGGCACGGATCACTAGAAAACAACAAGAACATATGGCATCATGAGATAAACAATCCCAGGACTTAGTGAAATCACTAAGTCCCTGAAAACAGAATTACCGGGTGCCTCACTTTGCAAGCTTGCACAAGTCACCACACACATCCTAAAAATGCATGGGTTGCACCTCTGGATAGATGACAAAACCCTTAACAAAACATATGAAGGACTCACAGGCATATCATGCACACAACAATCATGGCAAAAATGACAAAAGTCTAAGATGAACTAGCAGATCTAACAATTAACTCACGGAGCCTCCTTCTAACAGCATTTCGGGCATCAAGATGAACTAAAATGAAAATGATGCAATGGTATGAAATGATGTACTCGTCGAGACGAACATTTTGATATACTATATGTCCAAAACGGAGCTACGGATGCGGAGATATCACAGGCCAAATTTAGCACAAAAATTAGGGTTCGGAGGAGAAAAAGTCAACCCGCAGATCTCAGATCCAGATTTGCACGGATTTCGATGCACGCCGGATCTACTGTTCACCGCCGGAGTTCCTGTTCACTGGTGGAGTTCGTGGCGGCCGGAGCTCGGAGACGAGGAGGGAGAGGCCGGAGCGGCGGAGGAGGCGGCGAGGGGCGGCGGCCGGCGACGAGGTGGCCCGGGCGGAGCTTGCCCCGGCCGGAAATGGTGCGGCGGCGGCGGGCTTCGACGGCGGCGGGGCTCGGGCACCCGGGGCTGGGGAAGACGAGGCGGGGACGAGGCGCGGGCTCTGGCCCGAGCGGCGGAGAGGCGGGCCCGCTCCGGGCCTGACGGGCCGGCGGGAGTGGCGGCGGTGATGTGGTCCGCTCGCGCCACGTGGCGCCTGGTGGTTGGCGGCGGCGGATCCGGACGTTGTCCGGCGGCGGCGGAGATTTATTTTTTTCTTCTAGGGTTAGGGGTGGATTGAACCGTGAATTTTTGGAGGGGGTGTATATATAGGCATAGAGGGAGCTAGGAGAGTCAAATGAGGTGCGGTTTTCGGCCATGCGATCGTGATCGAACGCTCTAGGACATGGAGCAGAGTTTGGTGGGTTTTGGGCCAAATTAGAGGGGTGTTGGGCTGCAACACACACGAGGCCTTTTCGGTCCCTCGGTTAACCGTTGGAGTACCAAACGAAGTCCAAATGATACGAAACTTGACAGGCGGTCTACCGGTAGTAAACCAAGGCCGCTTGGCAAGTCTCGGTCCAATCCAGAAATGTTTAATCCCCACACACGAAAGAAAGCTAGAAATGACCACTGGAGGAGAACGAAGCGCTGGAATGCAAAACAGACAACGGGGAAAATGCTCGAATGCATGAGATGAACACGTACGCAAATGCAATGCACATGATGCACCCAACATTAGCAACACACAATGCATAAATCATGACAGTTGTGCTCTACTCAGTTTCTGGCGCTTGTTTTAGAAGGTGGTGACACAACAAAAAAGTAAATAGATTGTCCCTTCGCAGAGGGAAGTAGTGATTTGCAGAGGTGCCAGAGCTCAAATTTTAAAACAGAGATAAATGGTATTTTGAGACATGCACCCTTCTCATTCACTTCACGGCCATCAATTATCAACAACTTCCATGCTAAGCACCTAGTGGCAGTTCCCAAGCGATAAAAGTAAAGGTTTACTCCCCCTTCCACCAACAATCACATTCCATGGCTTGTCCGAAACAATGGGTGTCGTCCAAACCAACAATAGTCCCATGGGAGTTTTGTTTAATTATTTGCATTTTGAGTTCGGGACTGGGAATCCCTATTACCGCCCTTTTCTCGTGCGATGGCGAGTGAACAAACACTCGACCTGAGAATAACCCGCTTAGCATGGAAGATACCGACCACCTCCTGTTGGGGATATGACTACCAGGTATGAACCGCCCAGGAGGGGCTGGGTCAATCCCAATGGCGGGTTACTTAAAAGGAAGCCCGAAGAGTATACAAGGTGACGGTTTATGATAAAGCTTGTAGTAGGCCCAAGCCCAGAGGCGGCTTAAGGCCCGTAAGTGTAAACCGCTGTCGGAGTAATGGGCCACGGGTAGGCCAACCCGAGGCCCAGAACCTTTCAAGAGATCGGGGCAGGCTGCGCCCCTCAAGAACCCAGGACGAAGAACCGCCTTCTGAGAAGTCGGCGGCAAGGCGACCGACTGCCCACTCGCGGCCGAGTCTCGGGGACGACTTTAGGATGAGCTGACTCCTGACTGGCGACTTCCAGAGAAGCCGGCCTTGCGGAGTCGGCCCACGACTCCAGCGAAACCCCATGTCCTCAATCAAGAGGTACAGGACAGGGGAGTGGCTACAGTAAAGCCCGCTCCCGCCCCTTACTAAGGGCAGGCATGGCCACAACACGCCGTACCCGAGGAGATCTCCGTGCGGCGAGGCACTATTGCCATGCCGGCCCTGACATCAGCACCGAAGGACCGAATCCTACGCCCACGACGGCTTGTCTGTACGGCCCTGGGGCGGCGGGTCCCACCAGCCAGTGGGACCCCAGGAGACGGCAAGTACGCCACCAGTCGGCCCCCGGAGTCGGCCAGACCCTTCCCCTGGGGCCCACGCGCCATTAATCAGATGTGATGGGGAGTGGCAATAGTGATCGCCCGACAGGCGGCGGGGCTGTTGCCACGACTCCATGATCAAGCCCACGTCATCAGAAGCACGGCTACAGTAACCAGCAGCCGGCAAGACCCGCCCGCGGCGGACGCGGCATGTTGGCTCCGTACCTGGCCAGTCGGCGGGCCCCAGCAGTCGACGGAGAAGATGGAGGCGAGAGGCACTGACGGCTGGGCTTGCGTCCAGCCGGATTACCATTGTACCCCTGGGGGTAGGCCTATATAAACCCACCAGGGCACCCATGCAAAGGGTTGGCATCCATTAGCACTAAACCAGATCATATAGGAGGGAGAGCGCTAGCCTAGCCCTCTCCTACCTCCAGGAAACAGCTCTAGGAGCGATCTGTAAACACTTTGCCATAGTGATCATGCGGAGACCCCGTAGAGCAGCAGTAGGGGCATTATCTCCCCGGAGAGCCCTGAAGCTGGGTAAGATTCGTCGGCGTGCATGCCTACGCCTCATCCTGTTTCCAGGCACCGGCGACGTTCTACTCGCCCCCACCATGATAAGCCATCCTTTGGCATATGTCGCACCCAACCGTGGGGCCTGGTGCACCGTCGTCCGGAGACCTATTCTGGACGGGAACCCTTTTCCTCCCTGGCGAGCGCAGCCAGCCAAGCACGCCAAACGGAGTTTGCGCCAACGCGCTGAACGGCGTTGAGATTGCCTGCGCCGCTAGCCGCCTCGCCGAACTTGTCGGTGAGGTTCGCATCTCCGACGAACCTACATCCGACGCAGGCACGGGCGGCTCTGAGAGCCTCCTCGCGGGCCTCCTCGATCAACTCCACATCTCCGACGAGCCTGCCGTGGACTTGGAGTCTGTAGGCTCCACCGACCCGATGCTGGTCGACTCCGACACCGCATTGCTCGACGCATTCCCCACTAATGTGGTGGTCTACGATGAACCTCTTCCTCGCGCGGAGAGCGACGGAAGCACCGTCACCGAGGTACTTGTCATTAGCCATGACGAGCCTCTCGGCGGAGGAGCGCATGACCCACTTGGCGCAGCGCTACAAGACCTGGCTGCGCCCATTCCGGAAGACGCTGACGCGGAGACGTTGGAGGCGCGCCGCCTTCAGCTCGTCGAAGGCGCGAAGAAGCTGGCTAGCATGAGATGCTTGTCAGAAGCCTACCAGCGGGAGATGGATCGCGCTGTTGGTAGCTCGCCAGCCCCAGCTGGGCCTAGCCGCCTCGGCACGGTCCAGCAGCGCGGCATAGCCATCGCCGACCTGTTCGGGGTGAGATGCCCTATGTACGCTACGCCTGCGGAGAACATTCGAGCCGCCCAGGCGGCGGCAGACGAGCTGGACAATTTCGAGGGCGAAGAGCGCCGCCTGATGATGGAGCGAATCCAGCGGCTCCTCGACGCGGCTGCCGCGCAGAACGAGGCCGGCTGCCGCACGGAGGCGCCGCAGCGGCAAAACGACGACCTTCACCGAGATCAAAGCGCGACGTCTCGGACGCCGACTGGCGGCGCCCGAGGAAGAAGAGACAAGGATCCGGCTGTCAGCCATAGTCGGACTCACATTACCATAGAGCGCGACCGAGACGGCCGCCCGAGAGCAGTGGAACGACAGGACGACTGTCCGCCTCCTCCTCCCCGCAGGGAGAGGCGAGTCTCCCCGCCGCCTGTTGACCATCCGACTCTCGGCGACCGCCTTGGCCGCCGAGAGGGAGTCGGAGAAAATGACGCCCGCCACCGGATCGACCGACTTCACCGATCTCTGGTGCTGGAAGAAGAAGATGAGTTGGGTCCGCCTTGTTTCGGGCCCCGCATTCGAGACGAGCCCTTTCCCAGAGGGTTCACACTCCCAAGAGACATGCCCAAGTATACTGGCTCCGTGAAGCCGGAAGACTGGCTAGTCGACTACTCCACGGCTGTCAGCATAGCGAACGGCAACAAGCGTGTCGCCGTAAAGTACGTTCCGCTCATGCTCCAGGGCACGGCCCGGACATGGCTGAACAGCCTGAAGCCCCGCAGCATCAACAGCTGGGTCGACTTCATTGAAGCATTCGTCCGCAACTTCACCAGCACGTACAAGCGTCCTCCCAAGCCTCGCCAGCTCTCCTTATGCATGCAAGGTCCCAACGAGTCGACTCGCGATTACCTCACGCGTTGGGCCGAGCTTCGGAACTCCTGCGAGGGCGTGCACGAGGTGCAGGCAATCGAGTACTTCACAACCGGGTGTAGAGAAGGCACCCTCCTCAAGCACAAGCTCCTCTGCGACGAGCCCGAAACCCTCGACGAGCTGCTGATCATAGCAAACAAGTACGCCACGGCCGACTCCTCCATGAAGGCGGAGATTCAAGTCAGCGCAACTGGCAAAGTGGCCCCTCAGGCTCCAAGAACTCCGGCGGGAGACGCCAGTCGGCGGCAGCAGCAGAGCGACCACAAGCGCAAGGCCCCGCAGCCGGCTTCCAGCAGCCGGCAGGTCGCGACAATTGAAGACCAGTAGCCGGATGGGCAGCCTCCGCCCAAGCGACAGAAAGGCGGCAAGCCCAACTGGTTGCCTGCCTTTTCCTACGAACAGACTCTGGATGGACCTTGCAAGTTCCATAGCGGCGCGAAGCCGTCGAATCACACCACCCGAAAGTGCCACTGGCTCACCAGGATCGCCAAGGGAGACGGCCTCCTGCCTCCCCCGCCTGCTAGGCAGCCGCCTCCGCCTCCACCCTAGCAGCCGGCTGTCCGGCCAGTCGGTGCAGTACAAGACGAATACCCTGAAGAACACGGAGCCAACGTGGTGTTTACCAGTATGGCTAATGATCGACGCAGCAGGCGGCTGCAGCGACAAGAGGTGAATGCCGTAGCATCAGAGACACCTGAGTTCATCCACTGGTCCGAGAAGCCTATCAGCTGGAGCAAAGCTGATCACCCAGAGGTGATGCCGAGTTTGGGCTCTTATGCTTTGGTCTTGGATGCCACCTTTGCCACGGATAGACGAGCTGCTCGTTTCTCGCGAGTCCTGATAGACGGAGGCAGCAACATCAACATCCTGTACAAGGACACCATGGAGAAGTTAGGAATCAAGCAAAGACAGCTTCAGAACAGCCGGACTGTGTTCCACGGCATTGTTCCTGGGCTTTCCTGCTCACCAATCGGCAAGATCCTGATGGACGTCCTCTTTGGAGACAAAGATCACTTCCGGCGAGAGTCGGTTTGGTTTGAGGTGGTGGACCTCGAGAGCCCATACCATGCACTACTTGGCTGACCCGCCTTGGCCAAGTTCATGGCGGTCCCCCACTACACCTACCTCAAAATGAAGATGCCCAGTTCCAGGGGAATTCTGACTGTAGCCGGCGACTACCGGAAGTCGTCTGCCTGTGCGGATGAGAGCAGTCGGCTAGCCGAGTCCCTGGTGATCGCGGCCGAGAAGCGGCTCCTTGAGCAGGTTGTGGCGATGGCCGGCAAGCAGCCAGAGATGTCGCCCAACCCAAAGGATCCGGAGGCTGAGGGCTCATTCAAGCCGGCCAAGGAGACAAAGAAGATACCCTTGGATCCGGAGCACCTAGAGAGGTACGCTGTCATAGGCGCAAACCTCGACAGCAAATAGGAAGGCGAGCTCGTCGATTTCCTCTGTGAGAATCGGGACATCTTCGCATGGTCCCCCAAAGACATGCCAGGTGTACCGACGGAATTCGCCGAGCACAAACTACATGTCCGATCTGATGCAAAGCCGGTCAGGCAGCCCCTGCGCCGCCTATCAGAAGAGAAGAGAAGAGTTGTCGGAGAAGAGATAGCCCGACTCCTGGCAGCCGGCTTCATTACGGAAGTATTCTTTCCAGAGTGGCTAGCAAATCTGGTCCTAGTACTGAAGAAGAACAAGCAGTGGCGAATGTGTATTGACTAAACGAGCCTCAACAAAGCCTGTCCCAAGGACCCGTTTGCCCTACCAAGAATTTATCAAGTGATAGACTCCACCGCCGGATGCGAGCTGTTGACTTTTTGATGCATATTTAGGATATCACCAGATCAAGCTGAACCCGGCTGACAGACTGAAGACCGCCTTCATCACGCCGTTTGGAGCCTTCTGCTACCTCACCATGACGTTCGGCTTGAGGAATGCCGGCGCCACCTTTCAGCGTTGCATGCAGAAGTGCCTCCTCAAGCAACTCGGGAGAAACGCCCACGTCTACGTGGACGATGTGGTGGTGAAAACGGGAAAGCGCGGAACACTGCTGGAAGACCTCAAGGAGACCTTTGAGAACCTGTGCCGATTCCAGATCAAGCTCAACCCCGAGAAGTGCGTCTTCGGAGTACCAGCCGGCCAACTCCTTGGCTTCCTGGTCTCTGAACGCGGCATAGAGTGCAACCCTGTAAAGATCAAGGCCATCGAGACGATGGAGGTACCCAGCCGACTGCTGGACGTGCAAAAGTTCACTGGCTGTTTGGCGTCCATCAGCCGATTCATCAGTCGGCTGGGCAAGAAAGCTCTCCCCTTATACCAGCTCATGAAGAAGACCACTTTTTTCGAGTGGAACCACAAGGCAGACGAAGCTTTTCTCCAGTTGAAAAAGATGCTGACTACTCTACCCGTTCTGGCGGCTCCGACTCCTAAGGAACCTATGCTCCTGTACATCGCCGCCACCAGCCGGGTAGTCAGCACGGTCATTGTAGTAGAACGCAAGGAGGAAGGTAAGGCACTACCTGTCCAGAGACCGGTATATTACCTGAGCGAAGTGCTGTTGGCCTCCAAGCAAAACTACCCCCACTACCAGAAGATGTGATATGGCATGCACTTTACCGCCAAGAAATTGAAGCCTTACTTTCAAGAGCATCCAGTCACCGTGGTCTGCACGGCCCCACTTGCCGAGATCATCGGAAGCCGAGACGCTTCTGGCCGAGTGGCCAAGCGGGCCATAGAGCTGGCTCCCTACACCATCCACTACCAGCCCTGCACCGCCATCAAGTCACAAGCGCTGGCCGACTTCCTCGTCGATTGGGTCGAGACCCAGTACCTACCTCCAGCGCCCGACTCCACCCATTGGCGGATGCATTTCGACGGCTCCAAGATGCGCACCGGCTTGGGAGCCGGCGTCGTCCTCACCTCTCCTAAAGGCGACAAGCTCAAATACGCACTGCAAATCCATTTTGCCGCCTCCAACAATGTCGCCGAGTACGAGGCGCTTATTCACGGGCTCCGGCTTGCCAAAGAACTTGGCATTCGCCGGATCCTGTGTTATGGCGACTCGGACTTAGTGGTCCAACAGCCATCTGGCGACTGGGACGCCAAAGATGCAAACATGGCAAGTTACCATTTCCTCGTGCAGCAACTCAGTGGGTATTTCATGGGATGTGCATTCCTCCATGTGCCAAGAAACGACAACGACCAAGCAGACGCCTTGGCACGAATCGGCTCTACCCGCCAAGCAATACCATCCGGCTTCGCCCTTCAACGCCTCCTCAAGCCGTCTGTCAAGCCTTCACCAGAATCAGACTCCATCTTCGTGTCGGCTCCTCCCGAAGAAGTCGGATCCGACTCCAGAGCCCCGACAGATGGTACGGGGATTTTGGCAGATGGCTCCAAAGTCACCATAGTCAAGGTCGGCCCGGGGACTTCAGCGACGGCCTTGAAGACTCCAGAACTCGGCCCAAGAGCTGCGCCAGTCGGCCCAGGGACTTCATTAACCCAGCAAGCGGTTGTTGACTCCAACCCGCCGCCTCCCAGCCCAACCGCCCTTGTCCAAGTCGCAGTTCTGGCAGTCGAAGAAATAGCAGCACCCTCATGGGCCCAGCCCATCCTCAAATTCTTGGTGAGCAAAGAGCTGCCGATTGATGAGACCTCAGCTCGGCAAGTACAATGCTGAGCGGCAGCCTACACCATAGTCAACAGAGAGCTGGTCAGGCGTAGCATCACTGGTGTCTACCAGCGCTGCGTAGAGCCAGAGCAAGGCCAAGTAATTCTCAAAGACATCCATCAAGGCGAGTGCGGCCACCATGCGGCTTCAAGAGCACTCGTCGCCAAAGCCTTTCGACACGGTTTTTCTGGCCGACTGCCTTAGAAGAGGCCAAGGAATTAGTCCAAAAATGCAAAGGGTGCCAGAAGTTCAGCTCCAAGCCGCACCAGCCGGCTTCTGCACTCAAGACCATCCCCATTGCCTGGTCTTTTGCAGTTTGGGGTCTAGACATGGTGGGACCATTCAAGACGGCACGAGGTGGCTTAACTCATTTACTTGTCGCAGTGGACAAGTTCACCAAGTGGATAGAAGCGAAGCCAATCAAGAAACTGAACGGTCCGACTACCGTGACTTTCATCTCCGATATCACAATTCAGTACGGCATACCACACAGCATCATCACCGACAACAGCACAAATTTTGCCAAAGGCGCCTTGGCCCGTTTTTGCGCAACACAGGGCATCCGACTGGACCTAGCGTCCGTCGCCCATCCATAGTCAAATGGCCAGGTGGAGCGAGCAAACGGCCTCATCCTGTCCGGCATCAAGCCCCGGCTGGTCGAGCCTCTGGAGCGTTCGGCTGGTTGCTGGCTCGATGAGTTGCCAGCCGTCCTCTGGAGTCTGTGAACGACCCCAAACAAGTCAACCGGCTTCACCCCTTTGTTCCTCGTCTATGGTGCTGAAGCCGTCATCCCAACGGACATAGAGTTCGACTCCCCGCGAGTCACCATGTACACCGAGGAGGAAGCAGAAGAAGCACGTCAAGACGGCGTCGATCTGCTGGAAGAGGGCCGGCTGTTGGCACTCAGCCGGTCCAGCATCTACCAGCAGAGCCTGCGCCGATACTACAACAGGAAGGTCAAGCCAAGATCTTTCCAAGAAGGCGACCTTGTGCTCCGGCTGATCCAGCGAACAGCCGGCCAGCACAAGCTGTCAACCCCTTGGGAAGGCCCTTTCATCATCAGCAAAGTGCTAGGCAACGACTCCTACTACCTGATTGACGCTCAGAAGCCCCGAGCACGCAAGAGGGACGACTCCGGCAAAGAGACGGAACGGCCATGGAATGCAAATCTCCTCCGAAGATTTTACAGTTAATGCAGTATGTACCACGCTACCTTTTGTATTCACTACAAGAAATATGTCAACTTATGACCTTCTGTCAGTGACCCTCGAAGAATTGGTCATAAATTTATGACCATTTTAGACCAATTGGTCAAAAGCTGTTCAGGGGGCTCCAAACCCTAAACCATTGCGACCATTTTGGTCAGAAAGGTCGTAATTTCCTTACACGAAATGGTCACAAAGCAAACAGTGCTAGTCCGCTGCCTTATTTCTAGTTGTTAATGACCAATATAGATGGTCATAGCCTTGTAGATTGTGGTGGGTTGTGATGACTAGGCGCCATCTCATCAGTTTTGCCTATGTGTCATGTCCATGTGGCAGTTTTTGCCCTAGGTTGTGAAGCAACCTATATTTCTATCATTCCCAAAATTCTCAAAAAAATCTCATAAATTCTTTGGGTCATATCTTCATCAAATGTGTAAAAATCCTTCCTTGCCTAGTTCAAAACTAATTCAACAATATTCATTTTCCTATTTTGTTCACAACAACACTTTATGAAGGAAGTGCTATTTTTATATTCTTGATTGCCCTCGGAATTTTTGGGCACTCTTTCCTATCCAAATCATTACCGCATGACAAAATTCAGCTCCATTTGCCTAGCAAATCTTCCTCGGCAAATTTCCAAAGTTTTTGTCCACCTAGAAGCATTGTGAAGGAAGTACCTTTTTTATATATCTAAATGACATGAAATTTATACAGTTCCTTCATATGCCCAAATTATCACCCTCCTCCAAATTGCAGCTCAGTCAATTCATCTATGTGATCCCAGGTTCAATTTATATTTTATGGCCAAATTGGCACATTGCAAAGCAAGTGTTATATAGACCCCTCCTATTACCCTCAAACTTTTCGGGCACTCTTCCATACCCAAATAATTGCCACATGATAATATTCAGCTCAATTTTCCTAGTAAATCTTTCTCGGAAAATTTCCAAAGTTTCTACCTCGAGAGAAGCTTGCATGCCTGCAGGTCGACTCTAGAGGATCCCCGGGTACCGAGCTCGAATTCGCCCTATAGTGAGTCGTATTACAATTCACTGGCCGTCGTTTTACTCATCCAATCTCTCTCACTAGTTTTCCCAAGTTTTTGTCCATAGAAGAGCATTGTGAAGGAAGTACTACTTTGGCATGTCAAAATGATATCAATTTTATAAAATGCTTTCCTATTCCCAAATAACCATCCTCCACCAAATTTCAGCTCAATCCATTCATTATTTTGAGCCCAGCTTCAACATTCATATTTTTGTCCAGTGTGGTACTTTGCAAAGCAAGTACCACCTAGGCTCCTCCTTTTGAGCTGAAAATTTGTGAATACATTCTCCTTAGTAGATGATCATCCTCGGCCAAAACTCACGCCCATTGGCCATGTGCATTTCCCGTACCGCTAATCAAACACTTGGCTGCTTATTCATGTTTGAGCATCGATCGGTCTCCTCATGAGAATCTTATGTTGTGATTTTCTTCCTGGCACATACCTGGGGAGTGCCCAACCTACTAGACATGCCTATGCCGCCCAGAACACATGGCAATGCCAGGGTCACGCGGTGACCACGCGGCGGGCATGCGAGCTTACGCGCTCTAGAGTTGGGGCCCTCGGCCACCGTCCAAACCTCGATGTCTCTCCAACAAACCATGTATTTCTGATTAAATAGATACTTATTTACCTAGAAATGATTTTTGGAAAAAATAAATAGCAAACTATGACGCAGCTGCAGTTCAAATTTGACCCGCTTCCAGCTGAATCGACGGGAATTTGTCTTTTTCACCAGAGGTGGATCAAAAAATTTGACACCCAACCATTTTGTCAATTATGCATTAAATATGGCCTAGTATTTTAGAAAATTTATTTGGTCCAATTTTGCAACAAATATATGGTAGGTCCTTCACAAAAAAAAACTCATTTCAGGCACTCGGAAAATGGAAAATGGTTTTTTCATCCAAAGAAAATGAAAACTTCCTTAGGCAACATTGTTTCCCATTCCAATATGCACCCTTGTGCACAAAATGAGATCATTTGAACAAACTATGCCATGAATGTGGCCATAAGATTGATCGTTCGACTTGAAAGCCATGAATCTTTACACTTGATAGCTCATTTCTGAAAACACTTTTTTAAAATAATTGCCGGATTACAAGTTTGTTATTTTTTCTAGGAACTTGGCCACATATAATTACACAATGCGAAGGTTTTCCAATTTTTTGATTTTTTTTGAATTTCTTATGCCCGTTTCAAAATGCGGTCAAAACGGCGGGCTTGACCGCTCCTAGCTAGTGGTTGAATCTTGGAATTTTTTTGGTGTTTCTATGATTAAATAGATACTTATGTACCTAGAAATGATTTTTGGAAAAAATAAAGAGCAAACTATGAGGCAGCTACAGTTCAAATTTGACCCATTTCCAACTGAATCGACGGCAATTTGTCTTTTTCACCAGAGGTAGATCAAAACTTTTTTCACCCAACCATTTTGTCAGTTGTGCATTATATATGGCCTAGTATTTTATAAAAATGATTTGGTCCAATTTTGCAACAATTATTTGGTAGTTCCTTCACAAAAAACCCTCCTTTTGGGCCCTCGGAAAATGAAAAATGAATTTTCCGTGCAAAGAAAATGAAAACTTCCTTAGGCAACATTGTTTGGAATTCCAATATGCACCCTCGTGCACAATATGAGATCATTTGAACAAACTATGCCATGAATGTGGCCATAAGATTGATCATTTGGCTTGAAAGCCATGAATATTCACGCATGATAGCTTATTTCTGAGAACACTTTTCTAAAATAATTACCGTATTATAAGTTTATTATTTTTCCTGAAAACTTGGTCACATATAATGACACAATGCGAAGGTTTTCCAATTTTTTGATTTTTTTTGATTTTTTTATGCCCGTTTCAAAATGCGGTCAAAACGGCGGACTTGACCGTTCCTAGCTAGTGGTTGAATCTTGGAAATTTTTTTGGTGTTTCTATGATTAAATAGATACTTATTTACCTAGAAATGATTTTTGGAAAAAATAAAGAGCAAACTATGAGGCAGCTACAGTTCAAATTTGACCCGTTTCCAACTGAATCGACGACAATTTGTCTTTTTCACCAGAGGTGGATCAAAACTTTTTTCACCCAACCATTTTGTCAATTGTGCATTATATATGTCCTAGTATTTTATAAAATTGATTTGGTCCAATTTTGCAACAATTATTTGGTAGGTCCTTCACAAAAAAACCTCATTTGTGGCACTCGGAAAATGGAAAATGAATTTTCCCTGCACAGAAAATGAAAACTTCCTTAGGCAACATTGTTTGCCATTCCAAGATGCACCCTTTTTGCACAATATGAGATCATTTGAACAAACTATGCCATGAATGTGGCCATAAGATTGATCATTTGTCTTGAAAGCCATGAATCTTCACGCATGATAGCTCGTTTTTTAGAACACTTTTTTAAAATAATTTCCGTATTACAAGATTATTATTTTTCCTGGAAACTTGGTCACATATAATGACACAATGCGAAGATTTTCCAATTTTTTGATTTTTTTTTGAATTTTTTATGCCCGTTTCAAAATGCGGTCAAAACGGCGGGCTTGACCGTTCCAAGCTAGTGGTTGAATCTTGGAAAACTTTTGATGTTTCTATGATTAAATAGATACATATGTACCTAGAAATGATTTTTGGAAAAAATAAAGAGCAAACTATGAGGCAGGTACAGTTCAAATTTGACCCGCTTCCAGCTGAATCGGCGGGAATTTGTCTTTTTCACCAGAGGTGGATCAAAACTTTTTTCACCCAACCATTTGGTCAATTGTCCATTATATATGTCCTAGTATTTTATAAAATTGATTTGGTCCAATTTTACAACAATTATTTTGTAGGTCCTTCACAAAAAAACCTCCTTTCGGGCACTCGAAAAATGGAAAATGAATTTTCCATGCAAAGAAAATGAAAACTCATTTCTCATAACACTTTTTAAAGATATTTGTCTTATTCCAATTCCAAGTTTGTTAGTTTTCCTAAAAAGTAGGTCAGATTTGCTGACACGATGAGAATGTTTTTTTTTGAATTTTTCATATCATAAAACTGTTTATATGATTCAACACCTTATTTTGACCAATTTAGATGGTCATAACGTTTACTGGGTTCTGATTGGTCCATAGGCATGTCACGCGGATCGCGCCTCCAATGCCGTCGGATGGCCCCGGATCCGACGGCAGCCCTCGTCCCCCTCACACTCTCATCCCTCTCACCCCCCTCGTCCAAACTCCAAACCCTAGCGCCCCCGCACGCCGCCCCCCGTCGCACCCTTACTCCCTCGTCCCCATCTCCACCGCCGCCACCGCGCCCCTCCCGATCCAACCCGCGCGGCAACCTACCTCGCCGCCCCCACCCGCCGCCCCTACCTCGCCGCCCCCACCCGCTCCGCTCCGGGATCCATCCACCCAGTCATCTTCCTCCTTCTCCTCTCTGTCTCTCGATCCAACCCAAGCACTGCCGCCGACCCTTCCGAACCCCGGCCTCGTCCAGCGCCGGCGACCCCTTCTCTCCCTCCCTCCCTCCACCTCCAGCAGTGGATCCACTCGAGCAGCATCTCAGGCCGCCGTCAGATCCACCCTCCTCGCGCTGGACGGAAACCCTAGCCGCCCGTCCATGGCGACCCACCGCAGCACCCAAAGGCCTCAACGACGGTGGTATGGTATGAACCCCCCTCCCCCCCCCCCCCCTCTTCTTCTCCTTCAAACTCCCTCTGTCTCACCCCCGTCTCTGTCTTTGCCTCTTCAGGTAGGAGCAACGGCGACCAGCGACGGCCATGGCGACCCACCGCAGCCTCCAAGACCTCGACAACGGTCGGTGCTACGGTATGAATCCCTCCTCCCCCTTCTCTTCTACTTCTCCTTTTTCTCAACGTCTCCCCCTAACCCCAATCTCGTTTCGTCCCTTCCCTTCTTCTCTGTAGGTGTGGTACAGCAACCAGCAACGGGACGACGCCTAAATCCACCGGTACAGGAGAGCAGCCATGGAATGGAAGGTCCGTTCCACCCGTTCTTCCCCGCTTGATTGACTCTATCTAAGAGTTCTTCGGTTTCAAGTGGATTTTCTTCTGGGCTGCATAAGTCAAAATGGAGACCGCCACCACATGGTATGTGCTGCCGTTTTGCTTTCATGCGTGTGTGGCCATGGCCTTCTTTAGAATAGGGGTGCCACTGATCTACTAGAACTGAATTGCTCCCCTGTTTTGATGCGGTCGTATGCTCTGTGGTCACTGATGCGTGCTGCATACCTGTAGATTAGGACCAAAATTTGAGCAGTTTCAGTCATGCAGATTATAACTGAATCATGCCCTGCTTTGTTGTAGTTGTATGATCTTACTGCTGAATTGATTGATGTATTGTTCAAACTGAAGTCTTCCAGTTGGCTTGCTACAATGTAGTATATCACTGTACTTCAGACTTATTGTAGTATTTAGGCCTGGGCGCTTTGGAATTTAGCTGTAGTATTTTACAGAGATAGGATTTGCCCTTTCCTTCATGTGGTAATTTTGTAAGTATGAAGAAACTGGTTAGTTTTGTCATGATATCCTTCCACTTTATTTTCTTTTTGCTTTTTAATGTTTTCCCTGTTTGCTTTTTAACATTGGATACCATGTTGGTCTGCTAGTCTAAAACAAACAGAAATTGAGTTGCATGTCCAACACAACCACAGAAAGAAACACTAGCAGCACTACTGCCTATGCTTGATTTCTGCAGTAAACATGTTATCTGAAATTCTGTAATGATGTTAACTGATGTGAGTTTGTGCACTTGATGTTTTATACTTGGAAGACAAATGAACTTGTTTTGGTTATATCTCTCCCTGTTAATTATGGGTGATTTCCTTCTTGCAAATTATATATGTTCTGTTTTGAGCTATCTCTCTTCCTGGTAATAAAAGTATGTGCATTGGTTGATATTTAGTATTCGTATGTCTAGTTCACGATGATGGTCACTTGCGGCAGAGGCACCGATATTTTGGTGTCTAGATATTCGTCGCCGATAACTAAGCATGCAATGCTTGTATATACCCAGTTTTTACTGCCTAGTAGTGAGCACACCTAGCCCCAGTCACCTACTTCAATCAAAGAAACTAAGAATGTTCATAATAATTTGAAAAGTATCTCATGCTTGATGCTCATACACTTACAGTCTCTTTTATTCTACCAGGACCTTTGTTTGTTTCTGTGAGCTTGCCTCTGTGGCTAGCACATATCATATGTGATCCATGTTGTCTCTTCTTCGCCCACTGAAGCTTGGAGCAAAGTGGCATATTACTTTTGTGATAACTGAGAGAACTGCGAGGCTTTCTTTTCTACTTTGGCATATAATATTAGAATTAATATTGTTTTTATTTGAAATTTGTTATTAGGCTATTAGTGCGAAACTTCCAAGTTATAACTATCCCTGCATTTCTTACTCCAATTGTGAAAGGACTATATATAGTCTGTGTGCTTCTGTGAATATATTTGAGTACATTTTTATCATGCTGCTGTAATATGTAATGTAGTTTTCGAAGCATGTCTACTGTTGTAATTCAGTATTTATATGCAGCAACAGATTATCCAGTACTGTTGCCTACATGCTTCTGGCCGTTGATACTTTTCATTTTTCTCAGTTCTACTTGCTTCGGATTGCTTCCTCCCTGACACCCTGATCCAGATGACGGCAACAGCGATGGCGTCCACGCTCAAGCGTGCCTAACTCTCCATCTATAACTGGTCCGTCTTCTTTGGACGGTTAGTTGCTTCCTCCCCACTTTGAAATCTCGATCTCCTTTCTTGTTGATGCGCTTGTTGAATGATTCGTATATGTGTGGATGTAGGGTGCAGGTGCTCTACTACACGTTGCTGGATAGTTTACCTGGACGTGTACGTCACCAGTCGAGAGGCGTCTCCAGCTTGCGCAGACCGCCGTCTGGCTCTATCATTGATCAATTATCTGTTACTTGCCGACGTGCTTTCTAGGCCGCTAGTTTTGTATTTTGCCTATAACTGCATGAGTCATTCTCGCTGAAATGACATGATTTAGCTTTTAGTTCTTCTGGCCAAACATGTGTTTTAGCCTTTTGCCTTTGCTTATCAACAGTTGTTTTTCTTGTTTTTGAGCTACTGCCACTTTGAGCTGATGTAGGACTGTAGTTATTTATTGCAACTGAGCTTCTATATTGCATTGTTGGACCATTGATTGCCACCTCTTAGATTTACTGTCATATGGAGTGGATAAATTTGCACCCAGCTTACTAGTAATCTAAGCACTTGTTAGTTTAGTCAGGTAGGATTAGAGTGAAACGATAATGTAGGAAGTACGTATCATAAATATATGAAAGGCTACAATCCTTGAGAGAACCTGGTTCTACTTTTGCAAATGCTTAGTTTACTCATGATATGGTTTCTGTAGCTATGTGATGCAACATACATATATAGTGCTGCCTTGGAACAGTAATAAAATATGAATATGTGCTATTTGCTAGCAGTCCTTCCCTTTCCAAGATACATGAAAGTGCAGAGACTATCAATCCGAAAATATGAATATGTACATTTTGTTCTCATTTCTCAGTTTTGGCGCCTCTTGTTGATGCAGGTGCACGTGACTGTTGTTGAGGAAATGGTGTTCTTTTTGGCACGCCCAAGTATTGGGTGATGCTTGCCTGCATGGTTACTGCAGCTCCAGTTCATCCCTCATGTCAAGTTTCGCCAGCGCGAGGCAAGCGACCGAGGTGGCTGTCGCTGTGACCGAAGATCAGAAGAAGCTTGGAGATGTCCACAATAGTTTTGGTGCCTCTGTATTTGTTTCTGATTGTATGTACACTTGATGGATCATGCAGATGTGCTGTTCTGAGTTTCATAGAGTGATTTTTGGATTTGATCATTTAATTGTGAGAATTATTTATTGTTTGCTGTTGAAATGTGTAAAATTGAAATCTGTGAATGAAAAAGGCTGAATGTTCATCTATTGGATCGAATAATATTTGGGCTCTAAAAAGGCTATGGCCCAAACAATAGTGGACTGGAATATTGTGCATTTATGAAAAACAAAAACAAAAGGCTGAATGAAACGGAATGCAAAATGGCCTAAGCCCAGAAAATAAAAAGGCCGAATTGTAGGGCTTGGCCCATGAACCTGATCAAAATTTGATGGAAAAAAACACAAATAGGCTAAATTAATGGGCTCGGCCCATGTAAAACACCTAATCGGACCGGGCTGAATCTTGTGCCACGTCAGCTTGCCACGTTGGATGCCTACGTGGCCTGGGGAGGTTGCTAGTGACCAAAACGCCACAGTAGGAATATTTTGGTCATAAACGTCTACGACCATTCCAGAAGAAAGGTCGCTATAGTCAGTTTACGACGCCCAGCTTTTGACCTTATGTTTTTGGTCACAAAAAGGTCATAAATGGAAATTTGTGACCATTCAGTGACCAATAGTGGTGGTCATAAGTTGACATATTTCTTGTAGTGATTAAAGTACCAAGACTCCGGGCCCCCCGAGACGAGCTCCGGGACTGCCCTCTTTTGTCTGTATGATAAAAGTTATGCCTACGAGTATATTACTCTTTGTTATGCCGCTTGGCACCGGGCTCGACAGGTCGGCCCGGGGACTTGCCGCCTTGCACTATGAAATGCTTCCTGCAGCCGGACAAGTAGTGTGTGGCACCTAAGCCATCTCCTGTCAGAAGCCGCAGCTCGCAGACGACTGTACGGTGGGTAGGAGTAAGGTAGAATGGCCGTTCGCATGAAAAATGGCTAAGGACTAAAAGCATAAAACATAGCATAAGACGGCTTCCAGCCTTTTTTCACAAACCGACTATTAAGTAGTCGGCTCACCGCCTTCTATTCAACTTGCTCAAAAACTCTAAAAACGGCTAAGTACTTACCTTCCTAAAGTAGCCAAGCATTTGATCCAACGGCAGTCCGCAGAGCGGCTGTCCGACTGGCAAGACAGGCAACTAAGGGAAAGCGGCAAAGGAAAAGGCCAAAAGAGCAATGAGCAAGAAAAGATAGAATTCAGATAAATATTTACATAGCATAGGCCCTCGGCCGAATCTTCAAGTAGAAGTTCAAAATACACCCCGCGGGTGGAATTGTGCAAATTAACAAGTTCTTCAAGACTACTAAAGCAGATAAAATAAAGATAAGGCGACAGCTTAGGAAGCGGCAGACGGATTCGGAGGGTCGGAGGAGGCGGCAGCGTCAGGCATTGGGGCGGCCGGCCGGGCAGTCTCGGCTTGATCACCTCCGGCGGCAGTCGGCTTGGTCGCACGCGGCTCATTGCTGGAGGCGCGGTCGAGCTGAGGCTGGCCGTCTGCTCCGTCTTCTGGTTCTTCCGCCTCGCCTCCGTCCTCCGCCTCGCCTTCCTCCTCGGTGCTGGAGCCGATCACCTCCGCCGAGTCCTCACCGTAGTCTGGGTTCATCCCAAACCACTCCGACGGTACCTCCTTGCCGTCTTCAGACCGCTCGGGGACTAAGATACTGGTGTCAGTGTACTCGGCAATCGCCGCGGCATGCTTGACGAGGGCGTCTTCCGCGGCTGCCAGCTCCGGTTGGGCCTCCGACCGGAGTGTGGCCAGCCGGTCTAAGTTCAGCCCCGGATACCACGCCTTGACAAACTCCAAGGCCCGGCGCGCTCCAGCTCGGGCCGAGGAACCCTTCCAGGCCTCAAGACGACCAGCCGCGACCTCCAGCCAGTCGGTAGTCCGACTGGGGGTGCGCGGGGCCTACATGTCCGGCCACAGGGCGGCAATCGCCTGGGCACTGACACGTTGAAGCCGGCGCAGCATCCGGTGAGCCGGCCGAAGGCGAGCCTCGATGCTCAGGATGTGCTCATCAAGGGTTCGAGGGGCGTCAGCGGCGATCTCTGCACCTTCCGCCCTCCGACCTTCACGGTCAGCCTCGATGGCTTGGATGGTGGCCTGCGAGTGCCCAGGGAAGAAGTCGGCCAAGACAGAAGAAACAAAGAAACAAGTCAAAAATCAGGAGTCGGCACGATTTATAATCGGCAGCTCAAAGAAACAAAGTAAAGAAACTCACCATCAACGATGTCTTCAATCTCATGAAAGCCGGAGGCCAGCAGTGCCTCCTTGTCAGTCCAGGGGGAGCGCTCGCTCGCGAATTCGGCCAGGAGGGCGGTTTCCGCTTCTTCCGCCTCCTTCTGTGTCTTCGCATGCAGCTCCCTCTGCTCTGCTAATTGAGTGGCCAGCAGATCGCGCTCTGTGGCGAGCTTGCTGCACTCCTCCCCCTTGGCGCGCAACGCGGAGTTGGCTTCGCTCAGCTGCTGTTGAAGAACAGCGTTGGCTCCTAAAAGAGAAGAAAGAAAGAAGGCATTAAGTCATCAATAAAGAAGGTCGCCGGAGAGATCCGACCCGACTGCTCAGCAGTTGGCCCGAATCTCGGGGACTACAGCCTGCGGGTGCGCCAGCGTGCCCCCGCAAAGAAGAAAAAGGACTTACTCCGGCTCTCTGACAGGTCGGCGGTCCGCTTGCCCAGCTCTTCAACATTGCGGTTGAAAGCGGTGACTCGGAGGTTGTGGTAGTCCTGCGACAAGCATTTCAGACAAAAGTTAGTACCCGGAACTCACCAATTGGAGTTTCGGGCCGCCTGCTCAGCAGCCAACCCGAAACTCTGGGACTACACCCAGTGGGTGCGCTGGCGCGCCCCCACAGAGAGGAACAAGAAAACAAGGACCAAAGAGAAAACATACCCGGACGGCTGCCCGCGATGCCAGGTATGCCTTGGTGCAGTTCTGGATGGCGTCACCCTCAGCTCGAGGCTTCGCCTGGACGTCTAGAAGCGCCTGGTTCAGCGGCCCTGTGCCGCCTCCTCGCACCCACCCAATGGGCGCGGCGCTCGTCGCTTCGGCATCTGGGATCGCCGAGCTGGCGGTGCCTGCCTCCAGGGGGGCGGGGTGCTGAAGTCGCCTTCTCCAGACGGCGGTGCGTTGGCGAGCCGACTTGGAGGAGTAGCCTCGCCACGGCCTCATCTTCGGTCGGCGGCACCAGAGGGTCCGCTGGCTGTTTGCCGTGCGCGCTCCCAGACGGCGGCGGAGGTGGCGGCGGAACAATCACGTCCGGCATGAAGGAGTCGCCGCCTTCCCTCTCCATGACGGGGTTCTCGCCGCCGGCTTCCCAGTCTGCCCCGTAAACTCCGGAGGCGGCGGCGCAGAGTTCAGCGGGGTGACGAACACCACCGATTGGCGATGCGCGGCCTCCTCAGCCCGCCGCTTCGTTGCGGCGGCGGCTTCGGCCTCGGCCAGTTTCTTCTTAGCGGAGGCCTCCGCCTTATCGGCCTCCACCTTCTCCAGGCGGGCGGCCTCTTTCTCGTTGCACTTCTCCTGCGCATTCCGCTCCGTCGCCTCCCGGAGGTCGGCGGCGGGGTCAATCCGCCGAGTGGAGGCGGACGTCTCCGCTGACCCCGTGACGGAGGAGGCGATGACCCTCTCAAGAGTGAGGGGAGCCCTGAAGCAAGGGTAGCAAGTAAGGACTCAGACAAAGCCACAAAGAAAGAATAAAATATTGAGACGAAATACTCACGCGGAGACCAGTGGCGGCTTCTTCACTTCCTTATGGAAGCGGATGACCTTCGCAGCCGCCTCGTCCCGCCGGGTCGCCGCAGCCGAACCGTTGGGCTTCTTCGGCCGACTGCCGAACAAGGTCGGCACGGCCGTATGCTTCTTCCCGTCGCCTGGAGCACCCGGCGCGGCAGAAGAGCCCGCGCCAGGCTGGCTGGCTCCTGGCCGATGGCGGGGGGTGACTTCTCCCTCGGCCTCGTCGTCTGGCCAGTCAGTGAAAGTGGCCGAAGGCCTGGAGCCGCCTGCTGCTCCTCCTCCTCCCTCCGCGTCGTCTTCCAAAGCCGCCGCTCCCAGATTGGGGTTGTCGACGTCGCTCTCTGCCCGGTCGGCAAGGAACTCGCAGGCCGGCCCCATGGTGCCGGCTGGTGGATGGAGGAGGGGATTCTGACCAACGCCGACTGGTCAGGCCACACAAAACTAACTCGGCAAGAAAGAAGACAATCCAAAGAAAGAAAGAAAAGGCAACTCACTACGGGCGAGGGGTTGGCGCGGGAGTACGGCTCCTTGCCGAACCGCCAATCCTCCAGGAGCTTGCTGTCTGAGAGGTAGTTCACCATGTAGGCCACCTCCTCGTGAGGCATGTCCTTGGTGCACATCCGACTCGGGTCACGGTGCCCGCTCATTTGGCATATCATGTGGGGGCGACCTAGGAGTGGGAGAACTCGGCGCGCCACGAAGGCGGCCAGCAAGTCTGGACCAGTCAAGCCTTCCGACTGGGTTAGCACTCGGAGTCGTGTGACGGCGCCGGCTCCCGCAGGCGTCAGTGACTTGGCCCGGTACGACCAGTTGGGCAGTCTCCCAGCCGACGGGCTGGCTTCGAAAGCCGGCAGGTTAACCCAGTCGCCCCTCGCGGAGACGCTCCTGACGTAGAAGTATGACCGCTGCCACATCTTCACCGACTTTATCAGGGAGATGGTGGGGAAGGGGTTGTCGGCCCCCAACCTCCGCACGGCGATGAAAGCGCCGCATTGAGCCGGTACGCCTGCAGCCTGGGTGCCGGGCTTGGAGAAGAAGAACTCCCCCCAGAGCTCGAGGGTGGGAAGGACTCCGAGGAAGCCTTCGCACAAGGCCACGAAGGCGGACAGCAGCACCACCGTGTTGGGCGTGAGGTGGTGCGGCTGGAGGACGTAGAACTCCAGAAAGGAGCGGAAGAAGCTGCTCGCCGGCAGCCCTAGCCCGCGTAGGCAGTGCGAGAGGAAGATGACCCGCTCGCCCTCCTGCGGCGCGGGGGAAATCTCCCCCCTCGGCGCAAGACGCACCCGCATGTGATCTTCGCCGGGGAGCCGACGAGTCTTGCGGAGGAACTCAATATGGTCGCCGTGAACTTCTGAGCCGTCCCAGGTGCCGGAGCGCACCGGGGGAGGCGCGGCGGTAGAAGAAGAGCTCATCGCGAGCTGATCGCCGCGGCATTCGTCGAAGCTTGGGCGCGCGGCGACGCGAAGAAGAAGAAGAAGAAGAAGAAGAAGAAGAAGAAGAAGAAGGAGAAGAGCAAGGCGTAGTGGGAAGGAGGGGCGCGCGTGCTCTGCCGCGCCCCCCTCCTCCCCCTACTTATAGCCTCATGGGCTGCGAAGCCGAGGGAGCGGACATGGGATTTACTGCGCCCACGACCCCACGACCCCCACGTTTCCATGACAAAGTTACTGCGTGCAGTAACTCCATGGGAATCCCAACCGTCTGTCTGGGCCACAGTGGATCCGCTCGGGCGCCGAGGCACGGTAGTGGCAGGCCCCGCCTACGGGCCTGTCCCATGACGCACGTAGGCTGGCAGACTGGCCCGGCCGCGCGTTGCCATGTGACAGGCCCAGAACGGGCTGCGGCCTGGAAGCTTAGCCCGCACGCCATTTGGATCCCGCCATGACGTTCGAAATACTGTTCCAGTCAGAGTTGGGCGGGTCCGACTCCTTCTAGTCGGCCCGGCGGGAGTCAAGCCAGAACCATGTGTCGAGCACCCGGAAAGAGAAACTGCTGAGGCTTCTCGGCCGATCGTCCGCGGCGCCTCACCAGCTTCGGGGACTACTGTCGGAGTAATGGGCCATGGGTAGGCCAACCCGAGGCCTAGAACCTTTCAAGACATCGGGGCAGGCTGCGCCCCTCAAGACCCCAGGACGAAGAGCCGCCTTCTGAGAAGTCGGCGGCAAGGTGACCGACTGCCCACTCACGGCCGAGTCTCGGGGACGACTTCAGGATGAGCCGACTCCTGACTGGCGACTTCCAGAGAAGCCGGCCTTGGGGAGTCGGCCCACGACTCCAGCGAAACCCCATGTCCTCAATCAAGAGGGACAGGACAGGAGAGTGGCTACAGTAAAGCCCGCTCCCGCCCCTTACTAAGGGCAGGCATGGCCACAGCACGCCGTACCCGGGGAGATCTCCATGCGGCGAGGCACTGTTGCCGTGCCGGCCCTGACATAAGCACCGAAGGACCGAATCCTACGCCCACGACGGCTTGTCTGTACGGCCCTGGGGCGGCGGGTCCCACCAGCCATTGGGACCCCAGGAGACGGCAAGTGCGCCACCAGTCGGCCCTCGGAGTCGGCCAGACCCTTCCCCTGGGGCCCACGCGCCATTAATCTGATGTGACAGGGAGTGGCAATAGTGATCTCCCGCCGGGCGGCGGGGCTGTCGCCACGACTCCATGATCAAGCCCATGTCATCAGAAGCACGGCTACAGTAATCAGCAGCCGGCAAGACCCGCCCGCGGCGGACGCGGCATGTCGGCTCTGTACCTGGCCAGTCGGCGGGGCCCACCAGTCGGCGAGCCCCAGCAGTCGGCGGAGAAGATGGAGGCGAGAGGCACTGACGGCTGGGCCCGCGTCCAGCCGGATTACCATTGTACCCCTGGGGGGTAGGCCTATATAAACCCCCCAGGGCACCCATGCAAAGGGTTGGCATCCATTAGCACTAGACCAGATCATATAAGAGGGAGAGAGAGCTAGCCTAGCCCTCTCCTACCTCCAGGAAACAACTCTAGGAGCGATCGTGTAAACACTTTGCCATAGTGATCATGCGGAGACCCCGTAGAGCAGCAGTAGGGGTATTATCTCCCCGGAGAGCCCTGAAGCTGGGTTATATTCGCCGGCGTGCATGCCTATGCCTCATCCCGTTTCCAGGCACCGGCGACGTTCTACTCGTCCCCACCATGATAAGCCATCCTTTGGCATATGTCGCACCCAACCCCCGACAACCGCCATGTATGAATAAGACTTGTAAGATAAGGCATGTAAGAGTTGTCACCGAGCCGGACACATTGTATGAGCTGGCCGAGACTCTGTAGGCTGCAGGGCGTCAACCCGTGTATATAAGGGGACGACCCGGTGGTGGCTTAGGGCAAGAAAACAACAGATCGAGAGCCAAGCTAGTGTATTTCGCTCCTTGGTCATCTAAACCTAGCAATACCACATCAACTGGAGTAGGCTTTACCTTCACCGCAAGGGGCCGAACCAGTATAAACTTCTCGTGTCCTTTGTCCCGATTAACCCCTTTAAGCTTCCTAGTTGCGATGGCTCCACAATTAAGTCCTTTCACTAGGACATCTACCGTGACAATTCCACGACAGTTGGCGCCCACCGTGGGGCCCGCACATGATGGATTTGAGTTCTTGAAGGGCAGCTTCGAAGGCCTCAAGGGATACGCTGTGGGCCAGATGACCAAGAGTCGCCGCAGCAAGCTCTACATCGACGACGCAGGCTGGGGCCCCGACGCCGGCTCAATTGAGTACGGGTACCGGGTCCCCTTCGGCAGAATCCACGTCTTCATCGGCCGGATCGGCGAGCCGGGCCCTGAGCCAGACATCTGCACTGACCTCATCGAGATGGCTCAGCGTACGAGACCCGCCCGGACTCAGCCCACCGTGAGGCGTGCCTTCGTGGGTTGCATCCATGGAGGGGAGTTCTCTGAAGGATCTGTGGATGGCGGTGAGACGGCCATCTATTCTGACGGTGAGTCATCCACGGGCGAGACGGATTCGTTGTACCAACTACAAGGTGGCGGGCTTGGGGGCTGTTCTGATGGCAGCAGTATTCGGGACCCCTTTGAGCCGCCGAACAGAGCAGGGATCTTCATGACTGGTACGCAGACCGCTCAAAACTCTATGGCTATGGCAACAATAACCACCGGGACGGCAACGGCTGGGTCAGGAGACCCCGCGTGCCCACCGACTCAGGCGCTGATGGATCTGATGGATAGGATGATGGCCCTGTTAACTACCGTGGTTGAACCGGCAGATAAGGCTCAGCATGATGCGGAGGTGGCACGGTTACGTGGGGAGGTAGCTCAAGCCAAGGAAAACTTGGCAGGGGAGGACGTCAGGATGGCTGCAGAGCGGGCGGCTTTGGACGCTCGGGCTCAGTAGCTTCAATCGGAGGCTTTTCAACTCTCGATGAATCTGAACGCATCAAACGAGGTCATGAGGAGGAGGCACCAGAAGACTCAATCACGTCTGCCCCTGACTTATGATCCTAGGAACCTCTTCCACACACCCGGAGCCGGTCCCAGTAACCCGCCGGAGGCAAACCGGATTACAACACCCGGGGCTGGGGCGCCGGGTCAGTCATGGGCTATGGAGCCCCCTCGTGTGAATACTGCTCCGCCTCGTTATACACCGACCCACTGGGTCACTTTCCTAGCCCTCTGGAGAATCTGATCGCTGCGTCAGTGCGTTTGGTGGCTCTCCCCATGGAAGGCGACTCTTCGACAGCGATCGGAACACGAAGGGTCAGAGAACTTCTTCAAACGGCTCTGGCACAGCAGGAGTCATACTCGTATAGTCGAGATAAAATTCATTCAACCCCTCGCCCAAGCCGGAGCCCAAGTTATAGCGGGAATATGGATTCAGCAGCCGTGTCAAGCAACGCCCAGCACCGTAACCACCCGCGCAGGCATGACCCGGCGCATGATGGAGCTCTTAACTTGGCTGACCAGGAGAGGATTCACGAGGAGGCTGAGCGGGCGGTTCAACAGGCAGCTGAGCAGGCAGTTCACCAAGCTTTTACGGTTTATCCAACGACCTCTATTGAAGTAGGTGTGACCACGAGGACCGGAGGTGTCCCTTGCTTGGTGCCGGCTCTGCATAATGAGCGCTTGCCAAAGGATTTTAAGGGGCCTCGTAAGGTGCCTAATTACACAACTGACTTACAACCCGGGACATGGATTAAAAGTTACGAGATGGCCATGGAGTTATTGGAGGTCACTGACGCGGCGATGGCCAAGTACTTCACCATGATGTTGGATGGAACAGCTCGCACTTGGTTGAAGGGGTTGCCACCCAATTCAATCGACTCATGGGCAGAGTTAAAGGACCGGTTTATTCAGAACTTCAAAGATACATGCAAGCAACCCATGTCGATTGTGGACTTGACTAATTGCAAGCAAGAGGAAGGTGAATCCATGACCCATTGGGTGCGCCGGGTGAAGGAGATAATGCATTCATCTGATAAGATGGATGCCGGCTCCGCGGTCTTAATGTTGGAGAAAAATTGCCGTTTTGAACCTCTGAAATAGAAGCTGGGGCGGCTCAAGCGTGATTGCAATGACATGGGCCAGCTGATGGCGGCTCTGGTCAAATATGCTGATTCTGATAGTACCAAGGATCTCGCGTCTGACGAAGAAAAGGCATGGAAGGGAAAGAAGAACGGCAACGACAAAGGTCATCAGCATAACCCGGCAAATCAAGGAGGTAATAATAAATGTAAGGCTGACGGTAGTCTGGAGTTTGTGGCTAACACCAACGCACAGGGCAACAATCAATAGCGTAAGGGGAGGCCACCTCCTTGGTCAGGCGGGTCAGGTCTGTAACACCCACGATGCGGCTATATCTCCCACGTGTCGGAGCATGACTTAGAGGCATAACCGCATTGTAGGCATGTCGCAAGAGGGGTAACCTTTACACAACCCATGTACTGAATAAGAGAGGGATAAAGAGTTGGCTTACAAATGCCACTTCACACAATACATGAATATAGCATTACATCATCCAAAATACAATCAAGGTCCGACTACGGAACCAAATAAAGAAAGACAACCCCTAATGCTAGATCCCCGATCGCCCCAACTGGGCTCCACTACTGATCAACTGGAAACGAAACAACTCAACAAACACGATCTTCACCAAGCTCCCACTTGAGCTGGGTTGCGTCACCTGCACGGTTATCATCGGCGCCTGCAATTGTTTGAAGTAATCTGTGAGCCACGAGGACTCAGCAATCTCACACCCGCAAGATCAAGACTATTTAAGCTTATGGGTAGGAAAAGGTAGTGAGGTGGAGCTGCAGCAAGCACTAGCATATATGGTGGATAACTTATGCAAATGAGAGCGAGAAGAGAAGCAAAGTTCGGTCGTGAACTAGAAGTGATCAAGAAGTGATCCTGACACTACTTACGTTCAAGCATAACACAAGAACCGTGTTCACTTCCCGGACTCCGCCGAGAAGAGACCATCACGGCTACACACGCGGTTGATTCATTTTAATTAAGTTAAGTGTCAAGTTCTCTACAACCGGATATTAACAAATTCCCATCTGCCCATAACCACGGGCACGGCTTTCGAAAGTTCAAAACCCTGCAGGGGTGTCCCAACTTAGCCCATCACAAGCTCTCACGGTCAACGAAGGATATTACTTCTCCCAGGACGACCCGATCAGACTCGGAATCCCGGTTACAAGACATTTCGACAATGGTAAAACAAGACCAGCAAGACCACCCGCTGTGCCGACAAATCCCGATAGGAGCTGCACATATCTCGTTCTCAGGGCACACCGGATAAGCTAAGCGTACAGGAGCCAACGTAACCCAAGTTGCCAAGGGATGGCCCTGCACGGTGCTCTAGTTTGGACCAACACTCAGAGGAGCACTGGCCCGGGGGTTTAAATAAAGATGACCCTTGAGTCTGCAGAACCCAAGGGAAAAGGCTTAGGTGGTAAATGGTAAAACCAAGGTTGGGCCTTGCTGGAAGAGTTTTATTCAAGGCGAACTGTCAAGGGGTTCCCATTATAACCCAACCGCGTAAGGAACACAAAATCAAGGAACATAACACCGGTATGATGGAAACTAGGGCGGCAAGAGTGGAACAAAACACCAGGCATAAGGCCGAGCCTTCCACCCTTTACCAAGTATATAGATGCAATAAAGTACATAAGATATAATAATGATATCCCAACAATAATCATGTTCCAACAAGGAACAAACTCCATCTTCACCTGCAACTATCAACTCTATAAGAGGGGTTGAGCAAAGCGGTAACATAGCCAAACAATGGTTTGCTAGGACAAGGTGGGTTAGAGGCTTGACATGGCAATATGGGAGGCATAATATAGCAAGTGGTAGGTATCGTGGCATAGCAATAGAACGAGCAACTAGCAAGCAAAGATAGAAGTGATTTCGAGGGTATCTTGCCTGACATCCCGCAAGGAAGAAGAACGAGTCCATGAAGAAGACAAACGGACGAAGTCGAACGAATCCTCACAACTCTAGACTGAAACCGAAGCTAACGAGAGAAGCAAACCGAAAAGAAGCAAGCAACATAGTAAACAACCACCACATAAACATGGCATAATGCGCAACCAAGTATGATGCATGTCCGGTTCAATGAGGCATGACATGGCAAAGTGCACAAACAATACTACAAATTAAGTGGAGCTTAATATGCAACGAGTTGCATATTGACGAAACACCACAACAATTATTTAGTTCTCTCCCGGTTATGTACCCAACAAAATTAAATGTTCTTAACATGGCAAGAGGTGAAACATGAGTAAAATACACAGTTAGGCACTTTAAATGAGGCCAGAAACATCAAACAAAAATTCCGGTAAATCCTCATGTGCAATTAGCAATTTAAAGCAACCAACAATTTTAAACATCTTAATGTTGTAAACAAGATGCGGATGACATGTTCAAGTTTTTGCAATTTTTTATTAAAAGTTGACATGAGCGTGATGAGAGCATTTGTCACCGTGGTAGAAAGAAAGGGGTGCCACGGCGACGAAACGGAAATGATGTCGCGGCAACATTCCGATGATCCGGTAGCTCACGGGGATACCGGTGCAAAAGGAAGTGGGTGCGAGTGTGTCATGCAAGAAGATGGGGTGCTCCCGGATTCCGGGTTCCCACATGACGGCGGCAAGGCAAAAGAGGGGCTTCGTGCAACGAACAACTCGGACACGGAGCAACACACGGTTCAACTCATACATCGCAAGCATTCATCCACGGGCGTCGTCTCGGTGGTATACCTTCGAAGCATGTGTTTCGGGCGGAACGAGTTCGTAGAGGGAAGTAGGCGTTCTCGCGACGGCGGTAGTGGAAGTAGTCGTCCTCGCTTCGTAGATGTTCACACTCCGTAGGTGTTCGGGGTCAAAACAAGGAACTTGACGTCCATGGGTCTTCGAGGGTCGACGTTACATGTTCTGTAGACGTTCGAGCGGCGATAGTGGTACACGTTCACGGAGTAGTCGTACACGTCGTCGGTAGTTTGTTCACTCAACAACCTTCAACAGCGGTAGTGGAAGTAGTTGTACATGGTTGCGACGGTAATCGAACTTGGCGATCTGACGGGTTACACTTGTCGTCGTGGGAACTTGGTGAATCCGAGGTCTTCAAGGTCGACGGTAGTTGTACATCTCATAGTGGAACTTGACGGATCCGATGACTCCGGAGTGGTACTTTGCAACAACCGGGGCGGTCTTACGCATCCGACCAGAGGGACTTGGCGTGTCCCATAATCTGCGGGCGTCGGTACTTGGCAAAAGAACCCACGAAGGCGTCCTTGACGTCCCTGGTTGCCGGTTCTTGGCGGCAACAAGAGAGGAAAAACCAGTCCCACCGGGCAGCAAGGAGGTGGAGGTCTCGGTAGGAGTTGGCCGTGAAGGTGCTGCTCAAGGCAGCAGGAGAAGATGGCCAGGGCGGGCGTCGAGCCAGAAGGCCGGTGGTGCAGGCCGAATGGAGGGAGGAGGAGGCACGGGCGCTGACGAGGCTGGGGCGCCGGACCTCTGTAGCGGCGGATCGGGAGGCCAGGGAGGCCCTGGAAGGGTCGAGGTCGCCGGCGGGCTGGATCGCCGGAGCGGCGCGGCGTGGTTCCTAGTGGTGGGTTAGAGGAGGTCGCGCAGCTCGCGGGAGGAACTGGCGCGGGGGGGCTCTGCGAGGAGAAGCAAGAGGAGAGGCGGCGCGGGAGGTCCAGCGCGGCGTACGGGAGAGACAGCGGCGGCAGCACTAGGCGGCGGAGCGAGGCGCTGCTCTTGGCGTGGAGCGGTTGGGAGGAGGACGAGGGAAGGAGAGGCAGCGAGACCGAGAGGGAGAGATGGAGATGGGGAACGAGGTGATGACGCTGGAGGAAGGATCGAACAGGGGAGAGGAAGGAGCGATGGAGAGGATCGGTCGAGCTAGGGTTAGGGGCGCGCGGGCTGCTGGACCTAGCAGGCCGCAAAGCAAGATGGCCTTAGGGGAAAGGTTGGGCCGACGCATGAGGAAGGGAGGCCCAGGCTGCTGGGC
Organism: Triticum urartu; assembly: GCF_003073215.2. Taxonomy (NCBI): domain Eukaryota; kingdom Viridiplantae; phylum Streptophyta; class Magnoliopsida; order Poales; family Poaceae; genus Triticum; species Triticum urartu. The sequence continues at coordinate 117,478,768 of NC_053024.1, forward strand.
TAGGCTTCTCTCTTCCCCTCTTAAAACTACTTTAACAGAAAACATTACAGAGAAAGGAAAAAAAGGAAGAGGGGTTTAGGGAACGAATTTGAGCATGCGGGTAATTTTTCTGGACTCACAAAAATGTGCATGTTCACAGAAAAATAGAAGTGACAAGATTGAAAGATCTGGATTCAAATCATTTGAATTTAATTCAAATGGTTTGAGTAAGTTCAAGGTTTTACAGAGTCCAAAAATGTTGGGAATTTTGGTGGAGCTCGGGAAAGATGAAAGAATTTGCGGCAAAGTTGGAGGCCAAGAATTGAGAAGGAAAAAGGCATGGAACTTAACTGTAAGTGTGTTATGGTGATTCCAAATTAATGGAATATTTATAATATAGCTCCCTAATAATAGTAGGAGACTTTATATGTTATAAAGAGAATTTCACCATGTGAACTCCCTCGATTTAAATGGATCAAAGATCCATGCCATTTATTTGCTATGTTTGAGTGCAGTAGCTTCTTTATCTTGATGCTTTTAGATGGCCATTTGTTGTTAATCGCAGACCGGTGCCATATTTGTTTTGCTTGCCATTTCCAAACTGTGCATCCGATTCCGGTGATCTTTATATCGATTTCGACCGAAATCAAATCCTCTTTCCAGTGGCACTCTTGGTTTTCCAAGTTGAGGCCAGGTTCAATCATTCCTTTCCGAATCATGCATATGCATCGCATATCACATCCCGCATATCATGCCATGTTTTGCATCATGTTGCTTGTGCATTGCATGTGGTTGATTGTGTCTCCCTTTGCTTGTTGTTCTTGCTTGGGTAGAGCCGAGAGACGAGTTCGTGTTCGAGGAGCCCATTGAGTACGCTTACGAGGATCAAGCTTTCGTCTTCTCGGAGAACTTTGCAGGCAAGATGACCATACCCTCGAAATCACTTCTATCTTTGCTTGCTAGATGCTCGCTCTTTTGCTATGCCTATGCTACGATACCTACCACTTGCTTATCATGCCTCCCATATTGTTAAGCCAAGCCTCTAACCCACCTTGTCCTAGCAAACCATTGTTTGGCTATGTTACCGCTTTGCTCAGCCCCTCTTATAGCGTTGTTAGTTGCAGGTGAAGATTGGAGTTTGTTCCATGTTTGGAACATGGTTATTTTGTTGGGATATAACAATATCTCTTATTATATTAATGCATCTATATACTTGGTAAAGGGTGGAAGGCTCGGCCTTATGCCTGGTGTTTTGTTCCACTCTTGCCGCCCTAGTTTCCATCATATCGGTGTTATGTTCCTAGATTTTGCGTTCCTTACATGGTTGGGTTATAATGGGAACCCCTTGACAGTTCGCCTTGAATAAAACTCCTCCAGCAAGGCCCAACATTGGTTTTACCATTTGCCACCTAGCATTTTCTTTCCCTTGGGTAGGCCTGCCCAAGGGTCATCTTTATTTAAACCCCGGGGCCAGTGCTCCTCTGAGTGTTGGTCCAAACTAAGCGATGTCCGGAGCTACCAGGGGCAACTCTGGGCTGGCCCACCCGACGTCTGGCTCATCCGGTGTGCCCTGAGAATGAGATATGTGGAGCTCCTATCAGGATTTGTCAGCACATCTAGGTGGCTTTGCTGGTCTTGTTTTACCATTGTCGAAATGTCTTGTAACTGGGATGCCAAGTTTGATCGGATTGTCTTGGGAGAAGGAATATCCTTCGTTGACCGTGAGAGCTTGTGATGGGATAAGTTGGGACACCCCTGCAGGGATTTGAACTTTTGAAAGCCGTGCCCGCGGTTATGGGCAGATGGGAATTTGTTAATGTCCGGTTGTAGAAAACCTGAAACTTAACTTAATTAAAATGCATCAACCGCATGTGTAACTGTGATGGTCTCTTCTCGGCGGAGTCCGGGTAGTGAACACGGTGTTGGAGTAATGCTTGACGTAGGTTATTCTAGGATCACTTCTTGATCATAGTTGTTCGGCCGTGCCTTTGCCTTCTCTTCTCGCTCTCATTTGCATATGTTAGCCACCATATATGCTAGTCGCTTGCTGCAGCTCCACCTCACATATCTTTTACCCTTCCTATAAGCTTAAATAGTCTTGATCGCGAGAGTGTGAGATTGCCGAGTCCCCGTGACTCATAGATACTTCCAAAACCAGTTTGCAAGTGCCGATGAAACCATGCAGGTGACGCAACTGAGCTCATGGAGGAGCTTGATGAAGACCTTATTCGTTTTGTTGTTTCGCTTCCTTTTGATCAGTAGTGGAGCCTAGTTGGGACGATCGGGGATCTGTGTAGCATTTGGGGTAGTCTTCTTTTATTTTGGGTTCCGTAGTCGGACCTTGATTGTATCTGGATGATGTAATGCTTTATTCATGTAATTGTGTGAAGTGGCGATTGTAAGGCAACTATGTATCTTTTCCCTTATGTATTACATGGGTTGTGTGAAGATTACCTCACTTGCGACATTGCTTTCAATGTGGTTATGCCTCTAAGTCATGCTTCGACACGTGGGAGATATAGCCGCATCGAGGGCGTTACAGCTGAGTCGGAGGAAATAGTTACCTCTTCTTCTACTGCCTGGCTGGCCCCCGTATCATCCTAGCAATAGTCAGTGTCAATAAGATTGTTAAAAAGCGGGCCAAGAGAGTCAAGGGCTACCTCCGACTCAGAAATATCATCCAGCTTGAACATATCAGAAGCAGTTCTTTTCTTCTTGGATTTCCGGGTTGTCTTCTTGGCGGCTATGGCGGCGGCTCTAGCCTTCTTGGCAGCTTCATGGTCATATTTGGCCTTCCAAAAGTCAGATTTGGCCTGTAGGCAGATAACAGGTTAAAAGTCAGACAAGTACTTAACTACTGAAGAAAAAAGGGAGTCAAGGGGACTTACCTCTGGTGCCGGGTTAAGCTTGTAGAAAGGATTCAATCCAACTTTACTGCAATCCTCGTATTTACTGTTTACGAGGGTGGTTGACATTTCAACAATGGCATCTTCAGTCAGTTGTACAGAACTATGACGCGGAGGGTCATCTGGGCCTCCGCCATATTTATACATCAAGTTGGATCGGTGGCTCAGAGGGATGACCCGCCATGCGATCCAATAACGGATCAGGTCAACTCCAGTTAGGCCGTTTCCCAACAAGGCTTGAATCCTTTTGATGGATGGTATGAACTTCTTACGTTCAGCAGTAGTCAGCTTGTCTGGGAGCACAAACTTAGAGTCAAGACGCTCCACACGATAACCCAACAATGGTTTTTCATCAGCTGGCGATGTGTCTTTGCAATAAAACCAAGTTTGGTTCCAATCCTTGGGATGGCTTGGTAAGACTACTAAGGGAAAGACAGCACCCTGCTGGCGCTGAATCGAAATTCCACCAAGTTCCAAGCTAGGGCCATTGGTGCATTCATTCTGGCGGTTCACATAGAAATACTCTCTAAAGAGTTCAACGGTAGGTTCTTCTTGAAGATAAACCTCACAGAGAACTTGAAAATTGCAGATGTTGGATATGGAGTTGGGTCCAAGATCTTGAGGATGAAGTTTGAAAAAATGTAGAACATCTTTGAAGAATTTTGAGCCGGGTGGTAAAAAACCCCGGTTCATATGATCAGTAAAGATAATGACTTCACCATCTTTGGGCTGAGGTCGTTCTTCGTCCGGGTTAGGGGCACGATAAGACATAATGTTTTTCTCTGGCAAATATCCGATGGTGACAAAATCCTTCAAAGTGTCATCAGTGACTGTGGAAGGGACCCAGTTGCAGACTGTTGGCGTCTTTGACGGCATAATGAAAAAGGACAAGCTGAAAAGAAAATAATTTGCTAGTTCAAATTAATTGGTGGAGTTACAGATTAATGATTATAGTACAGATGAGTAATGGCGGCTTAAGTAAGGTCTAATGAAATATAAAGGAAAAATGAGCCGGCATGATAAGCCGCCATGACTAAAGATATTCGAAGGTTGCCTGAGACAGAATTGGCTAAGTACTGAGATAAACAAGTTTCACAAGTTGATGCTATTATTTTGGATCAAGATGGTTCAAAAAAGAAAAATAAATCTAGACCTAAAAACCAGCACAGAGGAGTTCATCAGTTCTAAGGAGGCCTTTGTACGAGAAAAAGGGATCTGCTAGCGTCTGGAATGGATGCAAAACAACTACCGCATGAGTTCTATACTTCTTTAAGATCAAAGGAGGATGCGGTGGAGAAACTACAAAGAAACCGCGACGGACGGCGAAGAACACAGAAGGAACTTGCAAACCCTAAATGCATATCTAAGGTATGGGAAAGCAAGGACTTACGAATGCAGATCTACTACGGAGGATTGCCGCCGTTCTCTGGACAAGCTCAGGGTGATGCAGCGGTCGAGGTTGAGGACGACGGTGAGCACTGTGGCGGCGGCGGAGCTCGAGCGACAGAGGGGTTGCGAGAGGAAGAAGGAGAAGACTGAGGAAGGCCGGTCGTACCTATTTATAAGGGGATAGGTGAACAGGCAGGCGCAAAAATCAAGGAAGGCCAAAATAATGATTATCTAACTAAACAGACGCCTCGATTTTCGGAAGACATTTAAGATAAGGATCCGTTAAAAGATGACGTCGTGGCGGTTTTCCGAAAAATCCGAAGATGACGTCATGGCGGGTTACAAGGCTTTCGCAATAGTAATAGATGGATTTTTTTTAAGTGTTGGAGATTGACAAGAACAAAGTTCAAATCAACCTGGGGCCTAATGTTGGGGATATGACTACCAGGTATGACCCGCCCAGGAGGGGCCGGGTCAATCCCAATGGCGGGTTACTTAAAAGGAAGCCCAAAGAGTATACAAGGTGACGGTTTATGATAAAGCTTGTAGTAGGCCCAAGCCTAGAGGCGGCTTAAGGCCCGTAAGTGTAAACCGCCATGTATGAATAAGGCTTGTAAGATAAGGCATGTAAGAGTTGTCACCGAGCCGGACACATTGTATGAGCCGGCCGGGACTCTGTAGGCTGTAGGGCGTCAACCCGTGTATATAAGGGGACGACCCGGTGGCGTCTTAGGGCAAGAAAACAACAGATCGAGAGTCGAGCTAGCATATTTCGCTCCTTGGTCATCGAAACCTAGCAATACCACATCAACTGGACTAGGATTTACCTTCACCGCAAGGGGCCGAACCAGTAGAAACTTCTCGTGTCCTTTGTCCCGATTAACCCCTTTAAGCTTCCTAGTTGCGATGGCTCCATGATTAAGTCCTTTCACTAGGACATCTGTCGTGACAATTCCACGACACCTCCTGTCATTCCATGAACAATTCAGGCACACAAAACGGATAATTTTTAGAAGTTTTTAGAGGTGGCACATGCAAATTTACTTAGGACGGCACGGTAATACCGTATATAGGTAGATATGGTGGACTCATCTGGAATAACTTTGGGTTCAAGGTTTTTGATGTACAAGCAGAATCCCCGCTTAGTACAGACAAAGGCTAGCAATTTAGATTGAGAAGCGGCCAGCTAGAGAGCAACAACGATCATAGCCATGCATTATGCATAAGTAACATTTGACACTAGCATGAGTAGGATATGAACACCATGAACATAAATATTATAGAGGCTATGTTGGTTTTGATTCAACTACATGCATGAACATGTACCAAGTCAAGCCACTTGAACATTCAGAGGAGGATACCATATCATCATACTACATCACAATCATTTTAACGCTATGTTGATCTCCAAGATAAATCATTATCAACTCCCAGGTACTTATGCATGGCATGAGAAACTATAATCTCTAATTGTCATTGCAAACATGTTTAATCATAACAGGTTGAACTATGGATGCTAGGTTAAACATATTTACACAAACAGGACCAGTCGAGTTCATACCAGTTTCTCTCTGCCACGGCCAGTTCATCGAATGTCGTCATTATTGCCTTTCACTTGCACGACCGAATGATATGAAAATAATAATAGTGCAAGAGTTCCGTGGACTAAGCTGGAATCTGCAAATATTTTATTCAACAGGAGAAGACAAGGTAAAATGTGCTCTTTATTAGTTCAACAATTATTCAAATGAGAGCCACTCAACATTTTCATCGTGGTCTTCTCCTCGGAACAACTCGAATAAAAAAGAAAATAAATTCAAATACACATTGGAATATTTTTGGAGTTTTTGGTTTTCTTGAACAAGCAAATAAAAGGGAAAAGCAAAAACGAGAAAAACTATTTACACGGGAAAGCTCCCAACAAACAAAAGAAGAACAAGGAAATCTTTTTGAGTTTTCCTCTTTCAAGTAAATTACTACAACTATTTTTTTGTTTTCCTAAAGTTTTTCAAACACACAAGAAGTAAGTAAGAAAACAAATCTAAGCATGGATGATACAATGAAAAAGTGTGAACTCCGACAAATAGAATGATATGTAGACATAAATGTAATGTCGGTGAGAAACACGTACTCCCTCAAGCTTAGGATTTTGGCCTAAGTTGGTGATCAGTCAGTAGCCTGGAGGGTAGTAGGGATCCTGAGGAGCGGGCGTCCACTCATCCCACTGCGGAGGCTCCTCCTGTGCTGCCTCTGCAGCAGCCTGAGCCTTTCCGGTAGGCGATGTTGTCTGCAGGCATAATCCGGTATCCGCCCCTGGCAGCAGAATCAAACAAAGTAGGTGCAGGCAATGGAATAACATCACGAGTTTTAATGCTAAAGACCAGGTTATAAGGAATGGCAATATTAGGACGATCATGTGCAAGAAAGTGATGGTGTTCCATGGCTGCACGGTCTAGGTAAACCTTGGTAAGAGGGTAATCATGAGGCGTATCGCAACCTCAAAATGAGCCACCAAACAAGTAGCAAAAATCCCACCATGTATTTCACCCTGGGATTTATTAAGATGGAGGCGACAAGCCACAATAGCTCCCAAGCTATAAGTGTTGTCACCCTCTAGTGCTCGGCGTAAAACAGCAAAGTCTAGTGCGCTGAGCACACATGCTTTCTTTCTAGCAAGCAGACACTTAGCAACAAATAAAGCAAAATAATGGACAGTAGGAAAGTGTAAGCTAACAGCCGTAGTGGCTGACACCCCTCTCTCGTCTCCCACTGTCAAAGTGCGATAAAATGCCTCAAACCCAGCCGGTCTAGGCTCAGCTAAACTCCCATCAGAAGGGATCATGCATATGTCCTAAAATTCAGTAAGTGGTATCTGATGGTTTTCAGCATATAAATCAAAGCTCACTTCAGGAGGATTATTTCTAGGCAAGAAAGTAAAGCTCTGAACAAAGATGTTTTTGAGGATTTGGTGCTGGTCACACTCATCTACGATGAAGTCGGTGAGGCCGGCATTGGCAATATATTGCGTGAACTCCTCAAGAATTCCAGCCTCTTGCTGGAACAGGGTGTGCGGCCATTCGCATGGCCGTACCTCCGCCAACCTCTGAGGGTGGAGATCACTATCAGAAGACTCCCCAATAACACCCCTGGAGTTCTTCTTCGAGCCAAACTTCCTGAAGATATTCATGTTTGCGTACAATTTTTTGAAAATAAAAATTTTGGGGTGACAAAAATTTGTCAACAAAACTTTATAAGATTGATAGAAATTACTCATAGGGATACATAGAGGCCATAGCAAGCATTTAAACAACTTAGAACACTAAGAATTCAACATGCAAGCACATCTACAGCAGCACCAAGAGTAGCTAAGTATTCAAAGTATAAACCACTAAAACAAAAACTAATTAGACAAACGGTGGAGTCACATACCAAGCAACAATCCCCCAAAACAGTTTCGAAAACGGAGCTTCGAGCCAAGAGATCGAAATCCGCAGGTTTGAGATCAAGAACACGGGAGAGGGAGAAATGGAGATTTTTTCTAGAAGTAAGTGATGATGTGGGCTAAAGAGATAAGTGAGGGGGCCCACGTGGGGATCACAACCCACCAGGGCGCGCCTGGGGGTCGTGGCGCGCCCAGGTGGGTTGTGCCCACCTGGTGCATGATACGTCTCCAACGTATCTATAATTTTTGCTTGTTCCATGTTATTATATTATCTGTTTTGGATGTTTAATGGGCTTTATTATGCACTTTTATATTATTTTTGGGACTAACCTATTAACCGAAGGCCCAGTGCAAATTGTTGTTTTTTGCCTATTTAAGTGTTTCACAGAAAAGGAATATCAAACAGAATCCAAAAGGAATAAAACCTTCGCGAGGGTCATTTTTGAAACAAACGCAATCCAGGAGACTTGGAGTGGACGTCAAGGAAGCAGCGAGGAAGCCACGAGGCAGGAGGGCCCCCACCCTTGTGGGCCCCTCGCAGCTCCATTGACCTACTTCTTTCGCCTATATATACTCATATACCCTGAAGACATCCAGGAGCACCACGAAACCCTATTTCCACCGCTGCAACCTTCTGTACCCATGAGATCCCATCTTGGGGCCTTTTCCGGCGCTCCACCGGAGGGGGAATCGATCATGGAGGGCTTCTACATCAATACCATAGCCTCTCTGATGATGTGTGAGTAGTTTACCACAGACCTTCGGGTCCATAGTTATTAGCTAGATGGCTTCTTCTCCCTATTTGGATCTCAATACAAAGTTCTCCTCGATTCTCTTGGATATCTATTTGATGTAATTCTTTTTGCGGTGTGTTTGTCGAGATCCGATGAATTGTGGGTTTATGATCAAGATTATCTATGAACAATATTTGATTCTTCTCTGAATTCTTATATGCATGATTAAAATATCTTTACAAGTCTCTTTGAATTATCAGTTTGGTTTGGCCTACTAGATTGATCTTTCTTGCAATGGGAGAAGTGCTTAGCTTTGGGTTCAATCTTGCGGTGCTCGATCCCAGTGACAGAAAGGGAAACGACACGTATTGTATTGTTGCCATCGAGGATAAAAAGATGGGGTTTATATCATATTGCTTGAGTTTATCCCTCTACATCATGTCATCTTGCCTAAAGCGTTACTCCGTTCTTATGAACTTAATACTCTAGATGCATGCTGGATAGCGGTCGATGTGTGGAGTAATAGTAGTAGATCTACTTGTCACGGGCGTGATGCCTATATACATGATCATGCCTAGATATTCTCATAACTATGCGCTTTTCTATCAATTGCTCGACAGTAATTTATTCACCCACCATAGATTATGCTATCTTGAGAGAAGCCACTAGTGAAACCTATGGCCCCGGGGTCTATTCTCCATTATGTTATTTTCCCGTTAACTAGCTATTTCTGTCGCCGTTTATTTTGCAATCTTTACTTTTCAATCTATACAACAAAAATACCAAAAATATTTATCTTATTATCTTTATCATATCTCACTTTTGCAAGTGGCCGTGAAGGTACTGACAACCCCTTTATCGCGTTCGTTGCAAGGTTCTTGATTGCTTGTGCAGGTACGAGGGACTTGTGTGTAGTCTCCTACTGGATTGATACCTTGGTTCTCAAAAACTGAGGGAAATACTTACGCTACTTTGCTGCATCACCCTTTCCTCTTCAAGGGAAAACCAACGCATGCTCAAGAGGTAGCAGTGCACCTCCCTTATTATTTGCACCCAAAATTCATAAATATTCAGAAAAAATCATCTTTAATTTTCAGGGCATTCTGAGAACTTTTATTTTTGGGTCATTTTTATTGCATGGGCAATTCAGAAAACAGGCAAAACATGGCATTTTATTTTATTTAACTAATAAAAACAGAAAACAAAAGGTAAGGACAGAAGGTAGTGCTTACTAAATTCATCAACTTCATACCATTCAAAAATGATCCATTAATAAGGTTGTCAAGTCTTATTAACAACCAATTTTGATTAGCATGAAACCAAAGAACTTTCGTAAATCACTAAGTTACCTCAATGGGGATATGCATTTCCCCAACAATAAGTATTTCATATTTCTTTTTGACAGTAGGTAGAGGTATTTGAAAACTTCCAATAGTGATTGTCGGAGATTTTCCAATAACATTGATACCATTCCCTCGGAATTGTTTCTTCAAAAAGTGCACCGTATGCTCATTACCATTGATATGAAAAGTGGCCTTGCTTTTATTGCAATCAATAACAGCCCCTGCAGTATTCAAGAAGGGTTTACCAAGGATAATCGACATGTTGTCATCCTCGGGCATCTCAAGTATAACAAAGTCAGTCAAAATAGTAATATTAGCAACAACAACGGGCACATCCTCACATATACCGTTGGGTATGGCAGTTGATTTGTCACCCATTTGCAAAGATATTTCAGTAGGTGTGAGTTTATTCAAGTCAAGTCTTTTATATAAAGAGAAAGTCATAACACTAGCACCAGCTCCTAAATCACACAAAGCAGTTTTCACATAATTCTTTTTGATAGAGCAAGGTATAGTTGGTATTCCCGGATCTCCAAGTTTTTTAGGTACTCCATCTTTAAAAATGTAATTAGCAAGCATAGTGGAGATTTCAGCTTCCGGTATTTTTCTCTTATTTGTGATGATGTCTTTCATATACTTTGCATATGGAGGCATTTTTAGGATATCAGTCAAGCGAGTACGCAAAAAGACTGGCCTCAGCATTTCAGCAAAGCGTTCAAATTCTTCATCATCTTTCTTTTCAGTTGAGTTGGGTGGAGAAGGCATAGGTTTTTGAACCCACGGTTCTCTTCCTTTACCGTGTTTTCTAGCAATGAAGTCTCTTTTATCATATCTTTTATTCTTAGGTTGTGGGTTATCAAGATCAACAGGTGGTTCTATCTCAACATCATTATCTGGTTCTTTTTCATTATCACTGGGTGAGTGTTCATTACCAAAATGAGTTTCAGCATCAGAGATAGAAGTTTCATTTTCATTTTCAGGAGGTTTCTCTATTTCAAGTTCACTAGAAGTGTGCAAAGTCCTATCATTTTTCTTTTTATTTTTAGAAGGACTAGGTGCACTAGTGTTAGCTCTTTGTGAATCTTGTTCAATTCTTTTTGGGTGTCCCTCGGGATAAAGTGGTTCCTGAGTCATTTTACCTCCCCTAGTTGCAACTCTAACAGCAAAGTCATGCATATTATGATTCATTTCATCAAGCAATTCTCTTTGTGATTTAGCAACTTGTTCTAGTTGAGTTTGAACCATAGAAGCATGTTTTCCAACACCTCTAACTTCATTTGAAATTCTAAGTAACAAGTCACTCAAGCGAGCAATCATATCAGAATTATATTTCAATTGTTTCATAACATTTGCATTGAAGTGATCTTGTTTTCTAATGTAGTTTTCAAACTCATAAAGGCATTGACTAGGATGCATATTGTGAGGACTATCATTATCATTAAACTTCATAAGAGAAATTACCTCTACCACCTTAGGCAGTGGTGGTGTATTAAGCCCATGTATTTCTTCAATAGGAGGTAAATTTTTAACATCCTCGGCTTTAATACCTTTTTCCTTCATAGATTTCTTTGCCTCTTGCATATCTTCAGGACTGAGATATAATATACCCCTCTTCTTCGGAGTGAGTTTAGGCGGTGGTTTAGGTAGGGTCCAATCATCATAATTTTTCAATATGTTATTCAATAATTCTTAAGCTTGAGCAATAGTTTGTTCCCTAAAAACACAACCAGCACAACTATCTAGGAACTCCCTAGAAGCATCGGTTAGTCCATTATAGAAGATATCAAGTACTTCATTTTTCTTAAGAAGATGATCAGGCAAAGAATTAAGTAACTAGAAAAGCCTCCCCCTAGCTTGTGGGAGACTCTCTTCTTTAGTTTGAGCAAAGTTAAATATTTCCTGTAAGGCATCTTGTTTCTTATGAGCAGGAAAATATTTTTCAGAGAAGTAATAAACCATATCCTGGGGACTACGCACACAACCTGGAGCAAGAGTATTGTACCAAGCTTTAGCATCACCCTTTAATGAGAAAGGAAATAATTTGAGAATAAAGTAATAGCGAGTCTTCTCATCATGAGTAAAAAGGGCGGCTATGTCATTCAACTTAGTAAGATGTACCACAACAGTTTCAGTTTCATAACCATGGAAAGGATCAGATTCAACCAAAGTGATTAACTCTGGGTGAACAGAGAATTCATAATCCTTATCATCAATAAAGATAGGTGAAGTGGCAAACTTAGGATCACACTTCATTATAGCATTCAAAGATTTTTCTTTATACTTGTGTAATAATTTCTCAAGATCATCTCTATCTTTGCAAGCAAGAATATCTCTAGTTGTTTCTTCACTCATAACATAACCTTCCGGTACCTTAGGCAATTCATATCTAGGAAGGATAGTTCTAGTAGGTGTTTCAGGAGATTCAGTTTCAAGCTCATCATCAGATTCAACAACATCATGTTGTATAACTCTAGCAATTTGTTTATCAAGAAATTCACCAAGTGGCACATCTTCATTATCAAGCAAGATACTAGCATCATCATAAGCATCATTCATAGTAGAAGTAGCATCATCAATAACTTGTGACATATCAGAATTAATAGCATGTGGTGGTGTTGCAAGTTTACTCAATACAGAAGGAGAATCTAAAGCAGAACTGGATGGCAGTTCCTTACCTCCCCTCGTCTTTGAGGGAAATATCTTAGTCTTTGGATCCTTCAGATTCTTCATAGTGATAATATGGTAATAATACCAAGTGAATCAACAAATATAGCTATGCTCCCCGGCAACGGCGCTAGAAAAAGGTCTTGATAACCCACAAGTATAGGGGATCGCAACAGTTTTCGAGGGTAGAGTATTCAACACAAATTTATAGATTCAACACAAGGGGAGCCAAAGAATATTTGAAGGTATTAGCAGCTGAGTTTTCAATTCAACCACACCTGGAGATTAATTATCTGCAGCAAGTAATCAGTAGCATAGTAATATGATAGTTTTGATAGTAGTGACAGCAGCAATAGTAACAGTAACAGTGATAGCAGTAATTTTGTAGCAGGTGTAACAATGATGATAGCAGTAGTGACTTAGCATAAACAGTATGGAAAAGTTTGTAGGCATTGGATTGGTGACTTGTTGGATGATATTCATCATGTGACAGTTATAACCTAGGGCTATAGGTACTAGCTCTAGTTCATCGATATAATGTAGGCATGTATTTCGTAAATAGTCATGCGTGCTTTATTAAAAGAACCTACATGACATCTTTTGTCCTACCCTCCCATGGCAGCTGGGTCCATATTGGAAACTAAGGGATATTAAGGCCTCCTTTTAATAGAGAACCGGAACAAAGCATTAACACATAGTGGATACATGAACTCCTCAAACTACGGTCATCACCGGGAGTGAGCCTGGTTGTTGTCACTCCGGGGTTGCCGGATCATAACACGTAGTAGGTGACTATAACTTGCAAGATCGGATCTAAAACATGGATATAATGATGAATTCATAAACGGTTCAGATCTGAGTTCATGGCACTCGGGCCCAAAGTGACAAGAATTAAGCATGGCAAAGTCATAGCAACATCAATCTAGGAACATAATGGATACTAGGGATCAAGCCCTAGCAAAACTAACTCGATTACATGATGAATCTCATCCAACTCCTCACCGGCCAGCGAGCCTACGAAGAAATTACTCACTCCCGATGGGGAGCATCATGGAATTGGCGATGGAGAAGGGTTGGTGATGACGAAGAACGAAGATCCCCCTCTTCGGAGCCCCAAACAGACTCCAGATCTGCCCTCTTGAGGAAGAACAGGGCGTGGTGGCGGCTCCGTCTCGTGGATCATGATAATTCTTTCTCCCTGATTTTTTTCTCTGAAAATAGGAATTTATAGTGTCAGGGTTGAGGTCTGTGGGGCCACGAGGTGGGTATAACCCACCTGGGAGCGCCCTGGTGGGTTGTTCCCACCCAGGGGTCCCTCTCCGGTAGGTCTTGCCAGAAATTCTCATTTATTATATAAAAAATCCTCGTGAAGTTTCATTCCATTCCGAGAACTTCTATTTCTGAACAAAAACAACACCATGGTAGTTTTGCTGAAAATAGCGTTAGTCCGGGGTTAGTTTCATTCAAATCAAGCAAATTAGGGTCCAAAACAAGATGAAAAGCATGAGAAAAAGTAGATACGTTGGAGATGTATCATTATGCTTTAGAACGGTTGCATTCACGTTAAATAGGGCACCATCTAAATCCATTGAGACGACACCATATGAACTGTGGTTTGGCAAGAAACCCAAGTTGTCGTTTCTTAAAGTTTGGGGCTGCGAAGCTTATGTGAAAAAGCTTCAACCTAATAAGCTCAAACCCAAATCGGAGAAATATGTCTTCATACGATACCCAAAGGAGACTATTGGGTGCACCTTCTATCACAGATCTGAAGGCAAGATATTCGTTGCTAAGAATGGACCCTTTCTAGAGAAGGAGTTTCTCTCGAAAGAAGTGAGTGGGACGAAAGTAGAACTTGATGAGGTAATTGTACCTTCTCCCTTATTGGAAAGTAGTTCATCACAGAAATCGGTTCCAGTAATTCCTACACCAATTAGTGAGGAAGCAAATGATGATGATCATGAAACTTCTGATCAAGTTACTACTGAACCTCGTAGCTCAACCAGAGTAAGGTCCGCACTAGAGTGGTACGGTAATCCTTTCCTGGAGGTTATGTTACTTGACCATGACAAACCTACGAACTATGAGGAAGCGATGATGAGCCCAGATTCTGCGAAATGGCTTGAGGCCATGAAATCTGAGATGTGATCCATGTATGAGAACAAAGTATGGACTTTGGTTGACTTGCCCGATGATTGTCAAGCCATAGAGAATAAATGGATCTTCAAGAAGAAGACTGACGCTGGCAGTAATGTTACTGTCTACAAAGCTCGACTTGTTGCGAGAGGTTTTCGACAAGTTCAAGGAGTTGAATACGATGAGACCTTCTCACCCGTAGCGATGCTTAAGTCTGTTCGAGTCATGTTAGCAATTGCCACATTTTATGATTATGAAATTTGGCAAATGAATGTCAAAACTGCATTCCTTAATGGATATCTTAAAGAAGAGTTGTATATGATGCAACCAGAAGGTTTTGTCGATCCAAAAGGTGCTAACAAAGTGTGCAAGCTCCAGCGATCCATTTATGGACTGGTGCAAGCCTCTCGGAGTTGGAATATATGCTTTGATAGTGTGATCAAAGCATATGGTTTTATACAGACTTTTGGAGAAGCATGTATTTACAAGAAAGTGAGTGGAAGCTCTGTAGCATTTCTGATATTATATGTGGATGACATATTGTTGATTGCAAATAATACAGAATTTCTGGATAGCATAAAAGGATACTTGAATAAGAATTTTTCAATGAAAGACCTCGGTGAAGGCTGCTTACATATTGGGCATCAAGATCTATAGAGATAGATCAAGACGCTTAATTTGACTTTCACAAAGCACATACCTTGATAAAGTTTTGAAGAAGTTCATAATGGATCAGTCAAATAAAGGGTTCTTACATGTGTTACAAGGTGTGAAGTTTACTCAGACTCAATGCCCGACCACTGCAGAAGATAGAGAGAAAATGAAAGTCATTCCCTATGCCTCAGCCATAGGTTCTATCATGTATGCAATGTTGTGTACCAGACTTCATGTGTGCCTTGCTATTAGTTTAGCAGGTGGGTACCAAACTAATCCAGGAGTGGATCACTGGACAGTGGTCAAGAACATCCTGAAATACCTGAAAAGGACTAAGGATATGTTTCTCATTTATGGAGGTGACAAAGAGCTCGTCGTAAATGGTTACGTCGATGCAAGCTTTGACACTGATCCGGATGACTATAAGTCACAAACCGGATACGTATTTATATTGAATGGTGGAGCTATCAGTTGGTGCAGTTCCAAGTAGAGCGTCGTGGGGGGTCTACGTGTGAAGCGGAGTACATAGTTGCTTCGAAAGCAGCGAATGAAGGAGTTCATATCCAATCAAGGTGTAATACCTAGTGCATCAGGTCCAATGAAAAATCTTTTGTGACAATACTGGTGCAATTGCCTTGGCAAAGGAATCCAGATTTCACAAGAGAACCAAGCACATCAAGAGACGCTTCAATTCCATCCGCGATCAAGTCAAGGAGGGAGACATAGAGATTTGCAAGATACATACAGATCTGAATGTTGCAGACCCGTTGACTAAGCCTCTCTCACGAGCAAAACATGGTCAGCAGCTAGACTCCATGGGTGTTAGAATCATTACTATGTAATCTAGATTATTGACTCAGTGCAAGTGGGAGACTGAAGGAAATATGCCCTAGAGGCAATAATAAAGTTGTTATTTATATTTTCTTATATCATGATAAATGTTTATTATTTATGCTAGAATTGTATTAACCGGAAACTTAGTACATGTGTGAATACATAGACAAACAGAGTGTCCCTAGTATGCCTCTACTTGACTAGCTCGTTAATCAAAGATGGTTAAGTTTCCGGACCATAGACATGTGTTGTCATTTGATGAACGGGATCACATCATTAGAGAATGATGTGATGGACAAGACCCATCCGTTAGCTTAGCATAATGATCGTTTAGTTTTATTTCTATTGCTTTCTTCATGACTTATACATGTTCCTCTGACTATGAGATTATGCAACTCCCGAATACCGGAGGAACACCTTGTGTGCTATCAAACGTCACAACGTAACTGGGTGATTATAAAGATGCTCTACAGGTGTCTCCGATGGTGTTTGTTGAGTTGGCATAGATCGAGATTAGGATTTGTCACTCCGAGTATCGGAGAGGTATCTCTGGGCCCTCTCGGTAATGCACATCACTATAAGCCTTGCAAGCAATGTGACTAATGAGTTAGTTATGGTATGATGCATTGAGGAACGAGTAAAGAGACTTGCCAATAACGAGATTGAACTAGGTATGATGATACCGACGATCGAATCTCGGGCAAGTAACATACCGATGACAAAGGGAATAACATATGTTGTTATGCGGTTTGACCGATAAAGATCTTCCTAGAATATGTAGGAACCAATATGAGCATCCAGGTTCCGTTGTTGGTTATTGACCGGAGATGTGTCTCAGTCATGTCTACATAGTTCTCGAACCTGTAGGGTCCGCACGCTTAACGTTCGATGACGATTTGTATTATGAGTTATGTGATTTGATGATCGAAGTTCATTCGGAGTCCCGGATGAGATCACGGACATGACGAGGAGTCTCAAATGGTCGAGAGGTAAAGATTCATATATTGAAAGGGTACATTCGGACACCAGAATGGTTCGGGTTGTTTCGGATGAGTTTCGGAGTAACGGGGGTAACCGGAACCCCCCCCCCCCCCCCCCCCCCCCCCCCCCCCCCCCCCCCCCCCCCCCCCCCCCCGCGGAAGTTCATGAGCCTTCATGGGGCTTAGTGGAAAGGAGAGGAGGGCCACAAGGGAGCCCCCCCATGGCCAGTCCGAATTGGACTAGGGAGGGGGGCGGTGCCCCCACTTTCCTTCTCCCTTCTTCCTCCTTCCCTCTCTTGGACAGGAACGGGACTCCAACTAGGATTGGGAATCCTAGTTGGACTCCCCTATGGCGCGTGCCCCCCTATGGCCGGCCTCCTATCCTCCCCGCTTTATATACGTGGGAGGGGGGCACCCCAAAGGCACACCAAGTCTTCTCTTAGCCATGTGCGGTGCCCCCCTCCACAGTTACACACCTCTGTCATATCGTTGTAGTGCTTAGGCGAAGCCCTGCGCCGGTAACTTCATCATCACCGTCAACACACCTTCATGCTGATGAAACTCTCCCTCGTCCTCAACTGGATCAAGAGCTTGAGGGACGTCATCGAGCTGAACGTGTGCTGAACACGGAGGTGTCTTACATTCGGTGCGTGGATCGGTTGGATCGCGAAGACGTTCCACTACATCAACCGTGTTACTAAACGCTTCCGCTTTCGGTCTACGAGGGTTCGTGGACACACTCTCCCCCCTCGTTGCTATGCATCTCCTAGATAGATCTTGCATGATCGTAGGAATTTTTTTGAAATACTGTGTTTCCGAACAAAAATAACATGACATTGTTTAAAGCCAGTAACTTAAAGGGGCTCCTCAGATGCCTGACGTGTAAACTCTTCAGATTCTCCTCGGCGATCCTCAAGATCAAAGATGGGAATATTTGTTGAACTAATTTTCAAGGCCAACGACCGAAGACGAAGAACTGTTCGGAAGAACCGAGGAGCGTCTCCAACTTGAACACCGATGAAGGAAGGAACTGGTCTGCAAAGCCGATGATTCCCGCATGTACCTCGACTCCGAAGACTAGTTCGGGGGCTACTAAGGGAGTCCTGGACTAAGGGGTCCTCGGGCTGCCGGCCTGTCGCTTATAGGCCAGACAGGTGGGCCGCTCTGTGATTACTAAAAGGACGAGCTATAGAGCAACTCCGTGTCCGAACAGGAAACCTTCGAGGCCTTGGTGTGTCCTCCAAGTCAAGATAGGAGAATCGACATGTTTATCTCTTTATTATAACCGACCATGCGTAACCCTAGTACCCCTGATGTCTATATAAACCAAAGGGTTTAGTCCATAGAGGCTAGGAGAAGAACCATCATCCTACTCACCTAGGGTTTAGTTCATCAGATCTTGTGGTAGATTGACTCTGTAACCATCATGAACACTTCAATATAATCAAGCAGGATGTAGGGTTTTACCTGTTCGAGAGGGCCCAGACCTGGGTAAACATTGTCCCCTTCATCTCTTGTTCCCCATTGATCCAAGATCTACAGCTCGGACCCCCTACCCGAGATCCGCCGGTTTTGACACCGACACCCGGCATTTGCAATGAATTGCGTACACTCTTGGTGAAACCCGGCTTCGTTCATGAAGGCGTCGTGTGGCCATTCACACGGCTGAACCTCCGTCCTACGCGAAAGGTCAAGGTCAAGGTCCAGGGCACCTCCGGTGACTCCCTTGGGACTCCGGCTCAAAGAACCTCTCCGGAAGAAGTTCATTTTCCTAAGAGAAAATTTCTGAAATTTTTGGTCCACAAAAAGATGTTAACAAACCTTCACAAGATTAATAACCACTACTCATATGAATGTCTAGAGGCTATATCAACCATTCAAACTACTTAGCACCAACTAAATTCAACATGCAAGCTCATTTTCAATGGCACCAATAGCAACAAAATAAGAAAAATATAATCTACTAAATCAAAAACTAATTGGAGCAATGGAGGAGTCACATACCAAGGAGCAATCCCCCAAAACAATTTCTGAAATGGAGCTCCGATAAAAGAGATCAAAAATCTCGAGCTTGGGAGCAAAAACGCGCGTGCGAGAGAGGGCTGCTATGATTTTTTCTGGAGGTAGGAGATGACATGGGCTGAAGTACTAAGTGAGTGGGGTCCTATGGGACCCACAAGGCATCTAGGCGTGCCATGTTGCCTTGTGAGCAACAAGGGCACCCCCTGGGGTGTATTCAGTGCTAAAAATTCTTAAATATTCTAGAAAAAACATATTAAAATTTTACGACATTCTAAGCACTTTTTATTTTGGGGTCATTTTTTATTGCATGAATAATTCAGGACAAAGGATAATCATGGCATTTACTTTATGAAACTATAAATAACGGAGAGCAAACTATAGGCACAGTAGGTTGTGCTTACTAAATTCATTGACCACATGCCCCTTAAAAATAATCCATTAATAAGGTTGATCAAGTCTTATTGACAAACTATTTCCGAGTAACATGAAACCGAAGAACTTTCAGATAACACTAAGTTACCTCAATGGCGATATGCATCTCCCTAACAATAAGAGTTTCATATTTCCTTTTGACGGACGGAAGAGAGAATTCAAAACCACCAATAGTGATTGTCATAAATCTTTCAATAGAGTTGATACTATTCACTTGGAGTTGTTCCTCAGAAAATATTCCGTATGCTCATTACCATTGACATGAAAAATGACCTTGCTTTTGTTGCAATCAATAACAGCCCCTACAATGTTCAAAAAGGTTCTACCAAGGATAATCGACATGTTGTCGTCCTCGGCATATCAAGAATAACAAAGTCTGTTAAGATAGTAATATTTGCAACTACAACGGGCACATCCTCACAAATACTGATAGGTATAGCAGTTGATTTATCAGCCATTTGCAAAGATATGTCAGTAAGTGTCAACTTATTCAAATCAAGTCTTCTATATAAAGAGATAGGCATAACACTAACACCGGCTCCCAAATGACATAAAGCAGTTTTGACATAACTTGTTTTAATGGAGAATGGTATAGTGGGTATTCCTGGATCTCCTAACTCCTTAGGTACCCCCCCTTAAAAGAATAATTTGCAACCATGGTGAAAATTGTAGCTTCAGGTATCTTTCTTTTATTAGTGACAATATCTTTCATGTATTTAGCATATGGAGCATTTTCAAAATATCCGTCAAACGTGTTCGCAAAAAGACTGGCCTAAGCATTTCAACAAGGCGTTCAAAATCCTCATCATCCTTATTTTTAGGAGGCTTAGTAGGAAAAGCCATGGGTTTTTTAACCCATGATTCTCTTTCTTTACCATGTTTTCTAGCAATGAAGTCCCTTTTTTTCATACTTTTTACTCTCAGGAGGTGGATTATTAAGATCAACAGCAGGTTCTATTTCTACATCATTATCAGGTCATTTATCATTATTTGGTTGAGTATCAACATGAATATCATCAGTGTCATTATCACTAGGTGGGTGTTCATTACCAGATTGTGTCTCAGCATCAGAAATAGAAACATCATTACTATTCTCAGAAGGTTTTTCTACCACATGTTCACTAGAAGCATGCAAAGTTTTATCATTTTTCTTTTTCTTCTTAGATGAACTAGGTGCATCAATATTAATTCTCTAAGAATCTTGCTCAATTCTTTAGGATGACCTTCAGGATATAGAGGATCCTGGGTCATTTTACCTCCTCGAGTCATTAGCCTAATAGCATGATCATTCATTTTATTATTCATCTCATTAAGCAAATCATTTTGTGAATTAGGGACTTGGTCTAAATGAGTGAACCATGGATGCATGTTTACTTAAACCTCTAACATCATTAGCAATTATGAACATCAAGTCACTCAAACGATCAATCATGATGGCATTATGTTTCAGTTGATTACTAACAATGTATTTATCAAATTCATCCAGGCATTGACTAGCAGATTTATTATAGGGAATATCACCTTCGTCGAATCTATAAAGAGAATTTACCTTTACTACTATGGTGGGATATTGAGTCCATGTATTTCTTCAATAGGTGGTAAATTCTTAATATATTCAGCTTTAATACCCTTTTCTTTCATAGATTTCTTTGCCTCTTGCATATCTTCCGGACTGAGGAATAGAATACCTCTCTTCTTTGAAGTTGGTTTTGGTGGTGGTTTAGGAAGTGTCAAATCATCGACATTTTCAATATATTATTCAATACTTCTTCAGCTTGTCCAACAGTTCACTCCCTGAAAACACAACCAGCACAACTATCTAGGTAGTCCATAGAAGCATCGGTTAGTCCATTATAAAAGATATCAAGTATTTCATTTTTCTTAAGAGAATGATCAGGCAAAGCAATAAGTAATTGGAGAAGCCTCCCCCAAGCTTGAGGGAGATTCTCTTCTTCAGATTGCTCAAAGTTAAATATTTCCTGTAAGGCAGCTTGTTTCTTATGAGTAGAAAAATATTTTTCAGAGAAGTAATATATCATATCTTGGGGACTACGCACACAACCAGGAGCAAGAGTATTAAACCATTTCTTAGCACACCCCTTCATGAGAAAGGAAACAACTTAATAATATAGTAGTAGCGAGTTTTGTCCTCATGAGCTAATAGGGTGGCTATATCATTGAATTTAGTAATGTGTGCCACAACAGTAGTTTCATAATCATGGAAAGGATCATATTCAACCAAAGTAGTTAACTCAGGATCGACAAAGAATTCATAATCCTTATCAGTAACAAAGATAGGAGAAGTAGCAAACTTAGGATCATACTTCATTCTTGCTATCATAGACTTTTCCTTCAGCTTACTCAATAGTTTCTTAACATCATCTCTATCATTACAAGCAAGAAATTCTCTAGCAATCTCCCCATCCATAACATAACCCTCGGGTATTTTAGGCATTTCAACTCTAGTAGGAGAGCTAAGCATAATTGGTGAATCATAATTTTCATCAGTTTCAGCATTCTCAAGTTATTTAGCTTTAGCAAGTTATTCATCAAGAAATTCACCTAGTGGCACAGTTTTATTAAGCAGAGTACTAGCATCATCACAAGTTTCATTCATAGCAGAAGTAGCATCATCAATTACTTGCGACATATCATATTCAATAGCAGGTGGTAGTATCACAAGCCTACTCAAAATAGAAGGTGAATCAAGTGCGAAGCTAAATGGCAGTTCCTTACATCCTCTCGTCTTAGAGGGTACGATCTTGGTCTTCGCATCTTTCAGATTCTTCATAGTGATCAACAGATATAATTTCCAAGTGACTCAACAAATACAGCTATGCTCCCCGGCAACGGCGCCAAAAAAGGTCTTGATAACCCACAAGTATAATGGATCACGATAGTCTTCGAGGGTAGTATTTCACCCAAATTTATTGATTCGACACAAGGGGAGTCAAAGAATATTTATGAGTATTAGCAGTTGAGTTGTCAATTCAACCACACTTGGAAAACTAAATATCTGCAGCAAAGTGTTTAGTAGCATAATAGTATGATAATTTGGTGGTAATAGTAATAGGAACGGTAACATTAGCAGTTTTGTAGTGATTGTAATAGCAGCAGCAGTGAAAGTAACTTAGCAAAGATCAATATGCGAAAAGCATACGCATTCGATCATTGATGGATATTTTTGTTGCATGACATTCATCATATAACAGTCACAAGCTAGAGCGATACACAATAGCTCCAATTCATCAATTCAATGTAGGCATGTATTTCGTATATAGTCATACGTGCTTATAATAAGAACTTGCATGACATCTTTTGTCCCACCCTCCCATGACAACGAGGTCCAAAGGGAAACTAAGGGATATTAAGGCCTCCTTTCAATAGAGAATCAAGACAAAGCATTAACACATGGTGAATACATGAGCTCCTCGAATTATGGTCATCCCCGGAGAGTATCCCAACTATTGTCACCTTGGCTTCTACGGATCAGAACAATAACAAGTGCGTATAACTAGCAGATAGGATCAAGAACTCAAATATATTCATGAAAACATAGAGGGTTCATATCTGAAATCATGTCAGTCGTACCCTAGTGACAAGCATCAAGCATAGCAAAGTTATAGCAACATCAATCTCAGAACATAGTGGATACTAGGGATCAAGCCCTAACAAATTGACTCGATTACATGACAAATCTCATCCAACTCCATCACCGTCCAACAAGCCTATGAAGGAATTACTCACTCCTGGTGGTGAGCATCATGGAATTGTTGATGGAGAAGGGTTGGTGATGATGATGGCGATGAATCCCCCTCTTTGGAGCCCGGAACGGACTCCAGATCAGCCCTCCCGATGAAGAACAGGAGGTGGCAATGGCTCTGTATCGTAAAACACGACGAAACTTCTTCTCTTTTTTTCTCAGGGAGACGGTATTTATGGAGTTGAGATTAGGGTCAGCGGAGCCTCGCCCCACAAGGTAACAGGGTGTGCCCTATTGCCTTGTGGGCAACAGGTGGCCCCCCTCTGGTGGATCTTCGCTCCAGTATTTTTCATATATTCCATAAAGAATCTCCAAAAAGTTTTGTCTAATTCCGAGAACTTTTATTTCTGCATAAAGAACAACATCATGGTAGTTTTGCCAAAAACAACGTCAGTCCGGGTTAGTTTCATTCAAATCATGCAAATTAGAGTCCAAAACAAAAGCAGAAGTGTTTGGAAGATTAGATACGACGGAGACATATCATAAGCGCAGAGATTCGGGCCCCTATCAGGGACCGGGTCGTGACAACCGACTACAACTTCCTGAGTCCAATAAAATTCACCCTGTCGTGCATGTATTGCTGTCGAAACTGGCCAAACCTCCAGAGGGACGGGTGCCTACATCAGATTCGTTGCAGTATGCTCATGTGTGCCCTGTCGCTGGTACGATTTGGAGGATGCACGAGGAAGCAGTTGAAGGTGGCCTGGAGCGGACTCCAGATGACAATGGCCACTTGGGAATGGGAAAGTGTGCTGTCTGAATTGTCCACGACTTGAGGACAAACCGTTTGCAAGAGGAGGGGAGTGCCATGACCCAGTGGGTCGTTGGGTTGTGCGAGTGTGGGTCGTGCCGTCCCCGACCCGTGTTGTATGGTATTTAGTTTGTTGTGTCGTGTGAGTGGGGATCAATGCATTGTAATGACTGAACCCCTCCTATCTCTCGGATCTGTATCTTCTTCCTCCCCATGTTAGCTCCTCTCTCTCTCTCTCTCTCTCTCTCTCTGAACCTCCATGTAGTTCTCTCAAACTCATATCCTCGTCATAGCAGGGAATGTTAGCATGCAATTAATACTCCTTTTCGGTTTATAAGTCTCAATTACACTACTCCATGTACTGTATGGAGAAAAAACTCACCAATCCATGTACTATAAGTTCTTGGTCATTTAGTGGTCATGCATGCATGTTGTGTAATTAATGCATCGGTATACACATTTTTTGAGAAAAATGAGAGTATTACTTAAGTACTTTTGCAAACTACGGAATTAATTCCACCATTCATCATCTACCTTGATTGAAGAGATTTTCAAATTAAGTCTTATAAATCGGAAAGAAGGGGGTATTAGGCTGGTCGTAATGGTAGTATCATAGCTAGTATCATACATGCCAACTAGACAATTTTGATGAGGTGTCATAGCATTAAATGAAGAAAGAGATGATGGAATATCATATCATGATACCGTATTATAATAAATGCTATGCTACTTTGTGTTATGCATGACAATAAATAGAGTATTATATAATACTAATATATGATACTATGCATTAGAGAGGTAGTATCATATATTAGTATATGATACTCCCCATTACAACCAGCCTTATATCTAATATAGGCGTCGGTGTTATCTATATAATTAATATCCTACATATACCAACATACAATTGATGTCTTATTTAATACGATTAATTGCACGCTAAACATACTGGGCGCGGATAAACACACTGCGCCCAGCAGTAAAAAAAGAGTTGCATGCGATTGTTGCGGAGAGGCTCTAAGATTGGCGGCAAGCAGTTGCTGACGAAAACTGAGCCCGATGATCTCGCATGCCTATGTGGCCGCAGCCGTTCAATTTGGCCAGGCCAGCGGTTGTTGCTCCTGGTATCGTGGCTCTTTTTCTCCTGCAACCTCGGAGGAGAAGAGAGAGACATCGAGCTTGTGTGTCATGTCAAAGCGGAGCGAGGATTAGGGCGGCAAATTAGGCGAGGAAAAAGAAACAAGATACGATCCCGGCCATCATCTCATCTCATCTCATCTCCCTCCTCTCCTCTCTCTCCGTGTCTAGTGAGTCTAGATCTCCCGCTCCCGAGTCCCCCGCGCCTGGCACCACTCGCCACTCGCTCGCACACTCTTCCCGGCTCCCGCGCACCTATATATACCCCGCGCATTGCGCCTCCGCCCCACACACAGCCGCGGGTTTCTTGATCCGGTAGGCTGCGCGGACCGTGCTGCGCCCGCGCCGCGTTAGCGCTAGTCCCTTGTCCCCTGCCTCCTCGGGTTGCGGCACCGCCGGCCGCGCGCGCGTCCCCGGCCGGCCTCATCTCCCCTCTCCGGCCGGTCGTTCTGTTGCGCCTCTGCTGGCCGCGCTCTCTCCCGTCCCGGCCATGGGTCCGTGATGCGGTCCCATACATTTGGTGGTGTGGTGGCTTCTCGCGTTCCGTGAGGCGCACGCGGGGACGGGAGGAGGAGCCGGGCGCTCGGTTGGCTCGGCGCGGCGAGATGGTGCAGGAGCCGAGCAACAGCAGCAGCCACCACCTGCAGCAGCAGCTGGCCAAGTACGGCGGCGGGACCGGGACCGGCAACGGCAACGGCGCGGCCACCGGCGTGGCGCGGGCGTCGAGGAAGAACAAGCCCAAGAAGATCCCGCAGCGCGGCCTCGGCGTGGCGCAGCTCGAGAAGCTCCGCATCGAGGAGCAGAAGAAGATGGGAGGAGGCCCCTCCGCGGCCACGCCGTCGTCGCACGCGCTCAACGGCGGGGCCCTATGCCACCTCCCCACGCCCGCGCTGCTCCATCATCCGCCGCCGGCGCCCCCGCTCAGCGCCCTGTCGAGGCCGGCCGCCGCGGAGCACTGCGGCTTCCCGCCGGCGCTCTGGAGCCCGGCGGATCCGGCGAAGCACCCCTACAAGAGAAGCCTGTGCCCGCAGCCTCCACTCCCAATGGTACGTGCCTGCCCTCCCCACGGGCCGCAGCCTCCACTCCACGTCACGGCACGGCGTATGCATGTACTATGCACGAACGAAGTCTCAAACTTACGCAAATCTTTCGCCGACCAGGTGAGCACGGGCCTGTCCCTGACGGCGCCGTCGAGCCACCCAACAGAGCCCCCTTCAAACCAAATGTACAGCAGCAGCAGGAGGAGCAGCGCGGCGGCGCCGGCGCCGACGGAAGACGAGAGGGTACGTATATATCTCTCACGCCGCTCCCGTGATGAACTTGAACTTGCCTGTGATGGATGGTCGCTAAATGTGGATTCGGGTAGAGTGTAGGAACCGGCCGGCGTGGATAGGTCCTGGCCCTTCATGTTCGAGGGGATGACCCCATTCACGACGACGAGCAAAGCCTTCCCCCCTCCTCCGTTGCCGCCGTTCGCCGTCAGGACGGCGAGCGATTCCGGGATGGCCGATGTCACTCCTGACCTGAGCAGATACGAGTTCAGAGCGACCAATTATTTCAGGTAGATTGCAGTTTTAGCTCACCGTCTCAGTTTTATCAAAGTTTAAATTCCTGCCTCTGTTTGCTCCTCATATTCCGGGCAAGTTGTTTCACTGCATTGTTATTTCCAGAATGGTAGTAACTGTTCTTGTAACTTGTATCCTGCAGTTACTCCTATCCATCCCAATTACCACTAAAAATTACAGCTTCATTCCGTGTTGAATTTACCTGATAAAAAGCTAAGAAACGCATAACATGTTTATCATATATATATTTATTACCATGAAGAAAGTATTAGTACATTTTGGCACAATTTGTTTTGATACCAACCTAGTGTTCTTGGAGTATATAGTCTGTTTGTTTCTCACCTTCATCTGTGCGGTGCAGCAGTGCAAGTGCGTACCCAAGTTGTTCAGACTGGACACCACCGGAGTTCGGTCACGGCAAGGATGCCGGCCGTAGCAGAAACGCCGGCTTGCTCACCCTGAGCTCCCGGCCTCCACACCTCATGAAGCAGCCTCATGTGGTGCCATCAATGCACATCCCGGAGTACAGCGACTTCAGTGCCAGCGCGATGCCACCCCAGGCAAGTGAAACGCCATGCTCTTCTGAACCCTGTAAATTGTGTGAGCTAGATTTGACTCCAACTGATGAAATCTTTCTGATCAGCTGGGGAGCGTTTCAGCTTCGTCATCATCGTCGTCCCTGCCATTCTACAACTTCCTCCCGATCGGGCCGGTCCACCGGGAGAGAGCCCCGAGCGAGCGGAGGGCCGACGTGTCGGAAGGGGAAATCGACTTGGAGCTGAAGCTATGGAAGGGCTGATCAAATCTGCAATGAACATTTAGGAGGTTGTGGAGAAAGCTAAGAGAGACAGATGTGTTCAAGTAGTAACATCAGATTGTATCAAACAGCTGCTTTCTAGGAGATGTTTTCACTGTCAATAAGTCTTCTGGTGACATGGTTAATTTACCTAGCAACTAGTAGTATGTTATTTCTGACGAAGTGAAGTAGAGCAGCAGTGTGCATGATGGAAGCAGGAAGCTTTTATGTATGGTCCAGGTAAGCTGGTGCCAAATGTAGCAGAAACTCAACAGAAAAGTGTGAGATGGGTAGATGTTGCCGGCAGCGGAAAGGAGAGCATGTGCAAAGGATGGGCATCACTTCACAGCTAGCTGCTTGTGGGGCCTCTCCCGTGCAGATCTAGCAAGTGTCACAATGAAATTTTTCTCACTACACACATGACAAAGCGGTGTGCCAAGAAATGCTACTCCATAAATCATCATACCAAGAGCAAAATGCAGATTAGATTCCACCGTGGTTTTCGATTTCAGTTTCAGAAAAGTTTCAGCACCAACCGAAATCACCGAAATTCAGTGAATTTCAGTGATTTCGGTTTGCGTTTCGGCCGGGCCAAAATATTCACTTGAATCCAATTAAAATTTTGAAACTTATGAAAATATTTGAATTCTTGTGTACTACTGAAATTGCTAATATTTTGGCCAGAACATACATATTTCAGTGCCAGCTGATGAATTTCATCAAAATCTCACTGAAAGTGAAAGCCATGAATTCCACCAATGGATAAAATAGGTTAATCTCAGCTCATTTCTAGCATGTAGCTCCCAATATCCTCCATATAACACACAGAAACGCTACACCCAGATGGGACCTTAAAGATAGATTCAGGGATACACAATGCACACCATGGATATGAACACAATAAACACCTCGAAGTCTAGACATATAAATTACAATGAGTCAAAAATCACGACAGGATCAAACACAAATGTGCGTGCAGAAGCATGAGCCTATGACCAGCCGAAGACGAAGTCAAGGACGTAGACGACGGCGAGTGTCAGAGGGTACAGCAGGTACGCCACCAGGCAGGTCCAGAGCGGGAAGCTGGTCCGGAAGCTTGTGAAGAGGCCCATGATGACACAGACGAGCAGGATGACGAGCACCTCCGAGGAGAAGTCCCACGTCAGCTCCCTGAAGTAGATGAGCGCTAAGAACACGCCCAGGCACAGTGTGTTGTTCATGGTCACACCGCCGTACACCTGCAAGCGAATTTGTCGTTAAGTTTACCGAAGGATGCTTACAAGCTAAGGAGTTTTACTGTGTCTTGCAGTGATGTACCTCCGAGAAAGTAAGGGAGCAAGTCCTCTGCTTCTTCCTGCTGGCGAAGATGATGGCCGAGACAGCCTCGCTGGAATTGGTTGCCAGCGGGAGGCCGATGAACGAGACAAAGAAGGACGGGATGTGTGTGGCGTTAGAGAAGTTGTGGACAGCATCAACGAGCGGGTCTGCAAATGCGGCACAAATGGTAGCACCGAGAATCAGGTACCCCACGGCTTTGGCAATGCACCAGCCAGGGTTCTCGACGCTCTCCACTGCCTCGTCAGATCTGTCGACCAACTGGTCATGCTCCTCCCTGGTTCTCTGCAGAATTCAGACAACTCGGTAAGTGTCCACCTCTTTGATGTCCATGTTATGCTACTATATAAAGTTTTTTTTTGTGTTTCCCTGAAAATGTGTGCTCTGTATCGTTAATCCACTTCTGAGCCCAGGCTCAGCTGCACCCGTGCTGACGGAAAAAACTCAAAACAAGGCTCTGTATCTATTTCTGTTTACAGGGATCGGAAGTAAATAAACTTACAGCGTGGTAGTCGTTGACAAACTTATTAGAGTAGGCACCACTAGCCGCCACTTTTTGCTTCGCCTCATTAAGCCATGTTTTCATTCCCGCGACAAACTCATCCTCCTCCACAGTGTCATTGCCTGAAGTATCAAAGTCGTCCATGATCTTATCGACTGCATCATTCTTGTCAAAGTCAATCTCATCAAAGTTGATCCCGATAATAAGCGCATGTAGCTCTGCTCGTGACAGGTTACGGCTGTCATCATTGTCAATCTTGTGGAACAGCCTGGGGGTGAGCATAGACAAGGTTTCATATATCATGCTCATGAATGCTGTGTTGTTTGAATGTCGAAAATAGTTATATACTTTAAGAAACTCACTTTCTTATGACGTTTTCATTAGGTGAGCCGTCATCGTTAAGCATCCGGCCCAGTGCTTGCTTTTGGGCATGCTGTAGGATCCCAGAGATCACATGTTTGTGCTTTGCGTATGCGAGCTTCCTCTTCTGAACCCAAGGCTGGAAAACCTGATGCAAAATGTTGAATCTAACACTGTCAAAATTTATTCTAATCTTGCCACCATTTGCAGCCTCCTAAAAACGAAACTGCCTGAATTTTTACCTGATACAGGCAGTAGGCGAGTACAAGTGAGAACGATGCAATTAGGGCCAGCAAGATGGCCAGGCGCTCCCCATGGTGAGTATACAACATTTTCGGGAACTGAGCAATGACAAAGGGAATAACAGAAATGGCCATGATTCGTGCTGCATAGCTGGTCTGCACATCAGTTGTAATGCCAGAGCCTGCAAAAGGGTGCGGTCATATCAACATTGTTAAATAATTGAGACAAAAACTGACCAAGCATGAGAAATCTGCCAGACTGCAGTAACAACAACATGCATACAGGGCGACAACTTACCACTCAAGCTGAAGCCCTTAGTGTCAGTTGAATCAATAGCAACACCGTCTTCCCCAACATCACACTTGCCAACAACAACACAAGTTCCCCAAAGCAGGGTGAGAAGAAAGACGGTCGAACCAGCAAGCAGCCCCATCCCAATGAGGACCTGACTTTGTGCGGTCTCTTTAGTCCCAGAGAGACCAGATACTGTTAACAGAACAGAACAAACAGATCAGAATTATGTGTGAACGTGTGCATTAAGCACGTTCTGCATAGAGCTGAATAATCATAGAGCAGTAAAATTAAATAGTTTCATGACACTAGCATATGGACCATCATAACTCTGCTGTGAGCAGAGCATCAGAAACAGTAAATGATGTTTCCATCACACAAAAATGTTTTCTACCACTTAAAACACAAGAAGAAAAAGTTACTACAGTAAGCTAGTCTTTGAAGTGAACACAGAAGTACACAATTTATTAAGAGAGACCAGAAGAAAAAGAAACAGAATGAGGCTTAAATGTTAATGATGTTGAATTTAGAAGTGACCAAATATACTAGTTATGTGGATCACATTGATAATAATGTAGTAAATTGGCAGCTGTGATATTATGTTATATAAAGCATGTTGTGTGCTTGTTTAAAATCTGTTTTCATGTCTTTGTAATAGCCTTAATAACGTACTCCCTCGGTCCGAAAAAGCTTGTCCCTCAAATGAATGTATCTAGCACCAAGTTAGTGCTAGATACATTCATTTGAGGGACAAGCTTGGGACAAGTTTTTTTGGACAGAGGGAGTATATAACAACTTATTATTCTTAATTTTGAGCAATTACTACATAAGCAAAATTGTTTCACCAGGGAACTTCGCCTTTGATAAATTAGGTCCTTTCTGATACATGATGTGTTATTGTCGGTAACCAAGATATCACGTGAGGATTAAGGTAATGCATCATGAACCCGGTAATAAAATTTTATAAGTGGTCTGTCTGATGCTAATTTCAGAAGCAGTGTACCAAAAGGCAATTTTCAACGAATTCCAACTGCAAATTAAAAACTCGTCGGGATGTAAAATTCTAAGGAAAAATAAGAGGGGCGCACAAGAAACCCACAAGGTGCCAAAAATGCATTGCAACTCAAAACCTACAGACAAAAAATCGTGCTGTGGAAAATGGTATGCACTCATCAGGAAGATGGATAATATTAATAATAAGCTCATTTATAATAATTTTCTGGTAAAAATAATAATTTGTTTATCGTTGCTTCGAAAATGCATCAACAATTCATCTAGATGATCCACATGATGTACCATCCCACAATATCACGAAACAATTAACTGTAAGATGTTAGCTGACTAACTGACCGACTAATAGAACACCTTTCGCATATACTAGTGATGATACATACACCTACCCATCACCAAGACACCGAAGACTGATCAGCGAACTAATTGGCGATATGGTTCCTTTTTCCCACAATATTTCAAAAGCTATTGTCAAAGAATCACTGTTATTACCATACAAAAATACTGATCAAAGGCAATAAAACCCCACAAAATTAGAGAGAAAAGCAGCTCGAAGCCATCGGCCAATCCTTTATGTGCAGTGGACAAAGAAAAGGTAAATTATGCAGACAAGATAACAAGAAAAGATCAAGAACAGAAAGTGGGGAAAGTCAAAAGGCCAGCGACGACAGGTACTGGTGAAAGTTAAATATAAGCTAATAAACCGACGGATTCCAGAGAAAGCAGGGCATAATTTGCAAACACTGTTTGTCCGTAGGCTTGGGTGGTTGGTTGGGGCTTAAGTTTGGTTATTATAAATTACCAATTGAAAGGACTCCAAATAGATGCGTCAAATAGGCTACTTTTGGGTTAATCCATACATGTGCCAACGAAAAGAACAAGCTGATGAGATCAGCAAGAGAAATCGGGCTACTGCACAAGCCGCCCAAGGTCTACCAATGGGGGTCATACAGCTTATCATGCTCTGATCCAATCAGATCAAACCAGATGGTTCAGATCTGAAACAAATCAAGAACCGAGGAGCGCGAACATAAACGGGAGGAATTGCTTTTTACTCTTCAATCTGTTCTCAACAAGGATTTACTCTTCCGGTAAAATACCACTACTATTTCTAAAGATCAGCTCGGTAGTTGCTTGAAGAGCAAATCATTCTGTCCTTGGGAGCGAGCTAGTTGCTTTTTGGGGAACACACGTAAGAATTGCTTTATGAAGCCGTAGGCTTGAACGAGCTGCGAAGGTAGAATTTAAGCAAGGAAGCAGGGCGAGCGTACCGAGCACGAGGAGCGCGTCGGGGAGGGCGCCGAGGATGGGGAGGAGGAGGCCGCCGACGAGGCCAGGGCCCATGATCTCCAGCAGCAGCTCACTGCCGGCCGACAGGAACGTGGCCGCCTTGAACATGAGGAACCCGTAGGTGAGCACCAGGAACATGTTCCCGAACACGGTGGTGGTGCACGGGAGGAAGCCGTACGTCTGCTCGCACTCCTCGGCCGCGGCGGTGGCCGGCGAGGAGGAGTTGAGGCGGATGGCGGCCGAGGACAGCGGAGACGCGAGGACGGAGGAGGACGGGGTGGCCGGCATGCCGTCGGAGATGAGGCGGCCATAGGCGGCGACGGCGAGGAGGGAGACGAGGAAGGGGACGAGCGGGAAGGAGCGGCGCGGCCGGCGAATCGCCATTGGGGGGGGGGGGGGGGGGGCGGGAGCGGGGCGGAGCGCGGTAGTGCTGGGGACTGCGGGTGGGTGCGCGTAGCCTTATATGGTGCGATCCGAGAGATATTTCAAAATTTTATTTTATTTCACCTTTTAGGAAGTTTCTATTTCTTTTTTTTCCTTCCCTTTTGGGATCCATGTGGCGGGAATAGAAGGGGCTGCTCGGGCCGGGAAGAGGCGGATCCTTCATCAAAGAATCCAACGCCATGATGCTATGGCAAGTTAAACCAAGCTAAAAGGTAAATATATTCCTTTATTAGGCAGTATTTTTGGAACTGTAAATATTCTTTCCTTAGCCGTAGTGTGCATCGAGCTGTTGTTACTGTTTTTTCCCAGTAATGTTAAATGGGGAACGTTTCTGGGAGGAGGTCTCACAGAACGTTCCCGCGCCGTCTGATAAAAATCATGCGGTGGCAGTTTTCTAGCGAAAAATGTCTATAATATACCAAAAACTTGCATTCTCTTATGAAGAAGATGTCATCCTTGTATAACTAAAATTGTTAATGAAAATGTTCACAAATGCCATACTTTTTAGTAAGTTAACCAAAAACACTTAAAATCACAAATGTTTTGGGGGGAATGCAACCCCCCAGCCCCCAAATCGACCACTGCCAATAATCTTGTCACGTCAACACACCGCTCCTTCTTCCCACCCTGTCTTTGTTTCTAAAATCGATTGCATTTAACCTATATTTTAAAATATAAAGCTCCAACATATGTCCTTACTCTTGCCATGATATGTTAGTAATGAAACAAAAGTAGAGATATGTTGTTCAACAATTTATTTTCTTGGACAAACGTCTTGATAGAACATGGGTATGCTTGAATCCAAATGTAGCGTTGAACATGAGGATTGTTACAGACACAATGATGTTATTCTCCAACTCGCAAAAAACAAAAAGATTGAACTCTTCGACCCTTAGTACAAGCAAATTTTTTATATAGAACATGTAGCAATATATCAACTTGACAATAACACACCTGACTCGGCATAAAATTTGACAAAATGAGGCCCCGAGGGGATTATTATCTGGTTATGTACCTCATTAACCGTTTGATAGACAGTTGTAGAAGGTCATGTAAACCACAACTGCGATTACAAAAATGATACTAGTGGTAATCAGTAATGGTCTCCTCGCAAAAAAAAAAACAGTAATGGTCGTGCAGACCACCAACTCCACGCAAGCATTTTGGTCGCATCGCAAGTGCCAATGCAAACTGAGCACTTGCCGGATCAATCCTCTTGCAGCTGATTGGTCCAACGCGCCTGCATGTGAGATCACAAGTTCATTAAAAAAAAGCTCAGGTAGATCTGCTTGGCTACGGGTGATCCGATCCTTATACGTAGATCTACCGGCCAACATCAAGGCGGACCAACTTTTGTGTTTAGATGGTTAACCTCCAACTGCGACCCGTAAATTTTCTCCCGCGTCTGTTCCAAACTGTTCGTGGACAGTGGGACCAGTCAGCGAACACGAATGCGGAAAGCCATTATCCAACAGTAGCCGCATACATCTTGACAATAGTACGAATCAACTAGACGAATTTTGATATAAACACGACGGATTTCATTAAAACTAGAATAATTTGTACATAAAACCAGACGATATTTTACCCGATGAACTAAAACCCTTAAAATAAAACTCTAAACTGTCCTATATTTGACGGTGACCTCGTAGGCCATGTCAGGCTGGCCGGCGGCTCCTACGCCGTCATCGTCACCCGATACGTCGTGATCATCGGGCTTCGGGCGGCAGAAGATGGCTGCGTCGCGGCAGGGCTTCCTGACGGCCGTCTGACGCTTGCGGATGATCCTCTCCGCTTCCTCCTGCGCCGTGCACAGTGCGGCCGCGGCCACTAAGGACATGGGTTGTGGGAGAGGGCGGCGGTCATTGGAGGAGGCATCGTTGGCGGCGTCAATCTCGCTGAGAGACCATTCCTCGTCATACCTGGTCATCTCCCTGTCGAGGCGGCGGAGACGATGCTTGGCTATCTTCGACGTCGTCACGGAGCAGTCCAGGAACCAGGCGTACGCCAAGTCTAGGTCCGCTGCTATGTGTGGCGGCGGGACGGCGGAGTCCGCGTACTTGGACCAACGCCGACGTTGCGCCTGTCCCGCGGGACTGCTCCCTATCGGCGTACTCCTGCGCCGTCATGGCACTCTGGGACGAGCTACCGCCGCCCCCGCCATTGCCGAGGTAGTGGAGAATGGACCGCACGCCTTCGGCAGGGGCGGCGGCGCGTGGCACTCTTCCTTGATGACGCGCCGAGGTGGCGGAGAGAGCCGCTCCTCCTTGACGCGCCGGGGCAGCGGCGAGAGCCGTTCTTCCTTCACGCGACGTCTGATTTGGATGCCCCGGTTGCGCGGCGATGGGCGCGGAGGGGATGCCGACTCCCGCTTCATGGGAAGGAGCGTCCCCTGTGGCGGAGCCAGGCCGTTGAGGTGGACCACGGAGCAACGGATCATCAGCTCCATCTGCTCCTCGAATTCCGTCGGTGGCGGCGTAGACCTGGCCCGGCACCGCCGACGCGGACTGCTGCTGTGGTGGCGGCTGGTCCTCCTCGTCGCCAAAGGAGATGACAATCTCCACCTTCGTCGAGGGGCTGCCCACCGATAAGAATGACGGTCCCGGAGTTCGAGGGTGGCGTCACCACGATCCACTCGAGCCCGCCGCGAAACCGCCGCCTGCCGGTGCCGGTGCCCACGACTTGTTCATTGCTGAAATTGTGTAGGGAGATGGGCGGGGAAAGGGGAGGAGGAGGATATATTGCGATGTGGATGGCGCCGGAGCGCGGCTTATATAGCTGCGGCCAGGTCATGCGAAGGGACGGTTAGCCGCTTCAATGCGGCGCAGCGGTCGGAGTTGGTTCATCGGAAAGTTGCATCCGCATTGAAGCAGCGGCTCCCAAGAGGCCGCGTCGGTCAGCGGCCCTCCCTCCCTTCGGTCACATCGCGGCATCAATGTCTGCCGATGCGTGCTTTGGGCTGGCATGAATGCGGCGCGGTAAGCGGCGCGTGCATCGGAAGGAAATCGCAGGAGGGGCGGGTGGGGGGTTTGGGTAGGCCAGGGCGTTCAGAAGCGGGCGTGACAGCGGTTCAGACTCCTTCAAAGCCCCCCAGCCCCCACCCCCACGTTTATCTCTGGTTTGCAAGAGAAAACGTGTCTGGACCGCCTTGCGGACCGATACATGCTTGCGTTGGATGACTTCCATGGTCCGATAGCATGGTTCAGACGTATGCGGGCGTTTTGCGGGTCGCCGTTGGAGATACCCTTAGGAGGATAGTGGTATCCCTAGCCAACTAGAGTTTAAGTCCTATACTTGACATTCGTGTTTGCATTTTTCTCGATTTATTTCGTGCCTTTTGGTGCGTTTAGTGGGAGGAGACGTTCTCGTCTACTACGAAGTCGTCTGTAATGACTTCATCAATCTTTAAATTATGTGCTGGCTCAGTTTTTCTAAGATGTTTATAGGAATAGAGTGTATGTGCGTACGTTGAATATATATGTATATATACGGGCATCTGTCATCTGTTCTGTGTTTAAAAAAAAACAGACATCAAGTGACCTGCCAGTTGCCACCTCCCTCCGATGACTGGTTGCATCCATATGACGTAACTTGAGGCCTTAATTTGTGCCATACGACATGGGCGGTTATGCAGAGCCATGTGGATGGCATGATCTGCCTATGTGGTGACCACGAACTACAAATGTGTATTTCTACGTCAAAATCCTTGAATCATGCATGTTACATGTCCCCGCACATTAAGCCGATGCGTGAACCGGACCGACCTCCTACTGTGCTTCGACTGTCCAACCGCACATGCTCCGGCGAGGGAGCTATTACATCCATTTCCAAGAAAGGCACACCATAATTGTCCTTTTTGATAAACAAGAGCAAGCCACGGTTTGGCACGGTCGAAATGGGCGTCTCATGGTGAACTCTTTGATGGTCGTCTATGATGAAGTTAGAGTTGTCGACCGAGGGCGACAAGTGATGATGACACTTGCGAACGACATGGATTATGTTTCTTCTTGACATGTTTGAAAACCGGTTTTGGGCATGTCTACCTCAGACTTCACATAGTTTGGACACATTGTTTTTCCTTTATTGATTAATAAAGAGTTAGAGTTTTTGCCTCGTCTAGAAAAATACTGGCAGCCATAGAGTCATACACCTGGGTAATGTGGCAACTAGTTAACTAACTAGTATAATTGAACTAATTATTATTGGGTGTTATGGATGCAAGTCGCATTGCGACTAATTTTTCGCCCCATTTAGCAATGAAATCAATGCTTTTCGTTTCAATTCAATGTGTTCGCCCGAATTTTCTTGGAGAAGAACAACTGACACAATGACAACTGTTATAACAACTCCGTGTTTGCACTTCGACTCGGCAACCTCCATATCCATATGAAGCACACTCCATATGTGATATGGAGGCTGCGAATACGACGACTCTATTAGAGTTACTTTAAGTGTTTAACAAATATAACCATGTCCATCAATGCATGCATTTTCATGCTGGGAGGAAAGCTTTACTATGGTTTTAAGCTGAAGCTCAAAATCACGTCCTAGTCACCCGAGTTCATCCACCGGTCAGATCTGGATAAGCTCAGTTTAAATGAGAACGTATAACGGCCCTCCTTATTGCTACCTCCACACAACTACCATACCATGACAATGCAAGTTGGAGACACCCCGTGGCTTTCCATCGTTACCAGGTCATCCTCACCTTTATCAAATAAAGATGTCCTTGTCGCCTTTCAACATCATAATGAGATCCCAGCGACGCTAATCCGTTTTTGACTAACAAACTAAATTGGTGGCACAGCTTGGGCAGACGAGCATGAGGAAAAAGGCTCGCAGGCTTTGGAATAAACTAACCGGGTCACCCGCGGCTTTACAAGAAGAAAGCGGCACGGAAGCGTTGGCTCCGCGGAATGCCCGCGTTTCCCACGAATATGTATTGAACGCGTCTAGCGAGCAGCCGTGCGCTCGCTAGCGCTCCTCGGCAGTCAGCTGTATTAGGAAAATTTATGTCCCATTGCCAGATTAGGAAAGTCCGCTTGATATCTCGGAGACCAAAATTAAAAAGCATCATCCAACGCACTCTCTTTCGCCCTGGCCCAAGTTCGTTTCCATGTGCTCTTCATTGTGCCAGTAATAAAGCAAAAAAGCAATTAATTGCATTCCAAAAAATTCAAAAAGCAATAATTTATGAATTATATGTCGGAATTAAAATCCGTTTTCACCGTTGGAACTCTCGCGACAAGATCTTTAAAATTAGACCCCATTTATATATGTTTCGATGAACTTTTTTCATCGCCAACTGGTTGTACTAGATGGTGCAACTTTTATACTATGAGATGCAACTATTTTTTAAACCAACTTTTGTGCTATCACAATCAACTATAATACTGTGTGGTGCAATTTTAGCGCTACATGAACCAACTTCACGTAATGAGCAACTATAATACTGTGTGGTGCAATCACCTCCCGCGTCTTATTACTGGCACATGAAAAAAAATGCAAATATATATAAGAGAGCACATATAGAGTCTTATTTCACACATGATGCAGAAGAACCTGTGTCACTGTAGCAAAAGAAAAAGAAAAAAACA
The DNA here is from genome assembly GCF_003073215.2 of Triticum urartu. NCBI lineage: Eukaryota > Viridiplantae > Streptophyta > Magnoliopsida > Poales > Poaceae > Triticum > Triticum urartu. The sequence continues at coordinate 117,517,368 of NC_053024.1, forward strand.
TATTGTAGGTACTATGAAAATATAACTACCAACTAGACAAGAAGTATATGTTTTTTTTCTTTAATCTTTCCACACAGTAGTATGTGTGACTTTGTAGCTTAGAATTGTGTGCAAAAATCTACATCAGTTCATCCACCCCCATAACCTGTAAAACCTGCACATGATGCAAAAAAAGAAGCTTGAGAAAAAATGAACCAACTCTAGCTTGTATTTGTGCAACTTAACCAATACAAGTGTGCAACTGACAACACTCTCGTATCCATCTACTTGTGGAGTTTGGATTTCAGTAGGCATCATCAACTCATATAAAAGTAGAAGATGCTAACTCAGATAATTTCAGATTCATTTTGGTTTTAGCTAAAAAATTGTATGCATAATTCCAAAAAAAAACTTTATGCTGGCTGTTGTGCAGCTACATCATCTATTTTGTGCAACTGCAAGTACTCTTGCATGCAAATCATGTTGCATGTTTGTGTAGCTATGTAATGAATTGTGAACTGAGGAACATGATGAATTTAGCCTATCTAAACACAAGAAAATAGACAAAATAGTGAATTAAACAAATTATAATCTTCCGAATAAGTAGTACAACTATATTCAAGTGCATTTGCACACCTAGAAAATCATATGCATGTGAACACATGAGGATGCCAACTACTGAATGGTTCTTGTGCAACTAAAGAAGATGAAGATGCCAACTCATGTGGCACTGTTGTGAAACTATTAAAAAATTGGGGATGCCAACTCCTGACTGGTTCTTGTGCAACTAAAATAGTTGCGGATGCAACTCATGTGATATTGTTATGAGACTATTTAAAAAGTAGAGACTGCCAACTCTCAAATGGTTCTGGTGCAACTATGAAAATCGAGGATGCCAACTCGTATGATACTGTTGTGCAACTATTTGAAAAGTTTATGATACCAACTCCTAATTGATTTGTGTACAACTATAAAAGTTCAGGATGCCAACACCTAGCTGGTTCTTTTGCAACTGTGTAAAAAATAATATCCCAAGTTTCTTTGCATAGAAAAAAAATCCTAATGCCATTTTATGTTACCTTGGCAGCTGCTGCAGACGGTGTGCCAACTCCAGCTACAACTCCAACCTGCGTGGTCGCCTTCCGTTTCCGCCGTTTCACGAAGCGGAATGGGTCACCAACCTAAAGGATGCATGGAAAAAGTTACTTGTGTGTGTGTGTGCAAAAAAAGGAAAGCACCCACACTGCTTGCTCGATACTCATGTTTTCGAGTTGAACGAATAGTCACGACTAGTCGATGAGTCATAACTATAAATCGACTCAAACACCTCGACTAGATCGGCACGGCATGAATCGTCAAGTGTCGCTACCCCAGAACGACTCGTCGAGTCAAAAACCTTGCACGATACTTACCTCATCATTCTCTGCCTCCCCATCGATATCAGGACGACGCGGCTGCCGCTTGGCGGACTGTTTCGAGTTCCGTCGAGAAGAATTGTTTACGGCCCCTGCATAGCCAAACAAAACACAGAATATGGTCAGGAAAACCCCCCAAAAATAGTTATTATAATTTCAAAACAAAACTGCTACAAGGATAAATGAAAAATGATGAAAAAAAGCAAACATACCTCTCCTTCTACAACCATTTTTGGTCTGTGAAAAGAAAAGCGAACAAACAAATTAGTCGAAGGAACCAAATGCATTAAAGAGTAAAAATGAGCAAAAACAATTGATATCAAAAAAATGCCATGAGGTAAGCAAGTAATGTTTATTTTTCAAAGCACACATACAAAACAAAATAAAATGTGTGCAACTTGATGCACTGTATGGCCAACAGGTCACACATGAGTGTGCAACCAAAAAATCAGCATACACACTGCATGGTCATGATTTAGGCATTGGAGCCAAAACTAAACTAATTGTCAACCAACTATATAGCCCTTCCCTGTACAACTACATAAGTGTAACTAAGCCAGCTAGGATATGTACTGCCTTGATTTGCAAACTCATGTATGAATGCATACCCTTGTGACATCAGAGCACACATGAGTGTCCAACCAAAAGAACACACATACTGCTTGAACATGGTTTACACAATGTATCCATCTGAATACCATTGCTTGTGCAACTGGTTAGCCCTCACTGTGCAACTTCATAAGTTGGCTAGCTAGCTGAGATTTGTATATGCATGATCCAACTACATTTGCGTTTCTGTGCAACTATGACAATAAACCAGCCAACTGGTTACTTATATGCATGCAAGAAAACAAAGAAACCACACAGATGCATTTTAAGAGGATTGAGCAATAACATCAGAACTATCCTCTCGATACTCTTATGTACTTCCCTCTTCCTATTCCAACTCAAATCGCCGCCCAAAAACCAAAACATACAAACGTTATAGTGGTAGTTGACTAAACAAAACACTTATTTCACCACCCAATCATTCAGTTTCTGCAAGGAAGATGAAACACACATAGAATTGGACTAGTTTGCTTCAGTCATGTACTGAGTAGCAGACTAGCACTAAATTAGAAAAAGGAAAACAAGCATTAAAAATGTAAATATAAACTAGACTCGTGTACCAGGACTACTAGCAAATACTACTACATTGTATTGACATGCAGGCACCTAGAATCACTAGGCTATGATAGTCCAGTTAACAAATTTCCGACGAGAGTCAATGCTCTCTCACGGGGCCCTTCTGCCTGAATCAGGCCAGAATCGCTGTCGGCGCTGGGACCTGACACTGCCGCATCTCCGCTCAACAGATCATGACGCCGGAAAGACCACATCAGACACCACCACCACCGGAGGCTGCTCTATCTCCGCCAGTGTGACACAGACATCAGACACACGGTGACCAGAGGATCCTCCACCTCCGCCATCACGGCGTCCAGGCGCGTGGAGGAGGTCATCAAAGAGCAAGCAGATGGGGGGTAGTGGGCTCAGTCCGAGCCGGAGAGGAAGGATCTCAACCAGCCTCGGGCAGAGGAAGGAGACGACGGCCGCATCCCGTCGACGACGGCAGGGCACGGCAGCGATGGGGCTGGATCTGGTTGCCCAGGGAGCATGGGGCAGTTGGAGAGGACGCCATGGTGGAGTAGGCTGGTGGTGGTGCGGCCAAGACAACCGTCATGGTGGTGGTGCGACGTCGACCTCGGGGTAGAGCCACGCCGGGGTGGTCCTCCCCTCCTCCGATCCACCGGTGGAGTGTGGTGGGCTGGTGGCCGGTTAGTGGGAGGCTCCTGATGGTCGGCGTTGAGGGGAGAGGCCGACGAGCCCCATCTGATCCAGATCCATGGGGAAGAGTGAGAGAGAGAATAGAAAGAGAGACGCAGGTGCTGCGGGAAGACAGAAAGAGGCTGTCGGTGGGGTGGGCCGGGACCTTGTCAGATATCGCTTGTGATGCCGGATCGTGCGGCTGCGAGCCGGCCGCTCGATGTCTCTAAATAGTGCGTATGCACTTTTTAGATTTTAGGATATGTATTGCGTTTTATATTGCAATGTGCCGGGCTACTTTCAGCGGCGGAGCTAGCGTATAGCCGTTGGGTTCAGTTGAACCCAACGATCTTTTTGCTGCACGTACGTGTATATGGGTACGAGTTTGTTATGAACCCAATAAAAACTCACGCCTGAACCCATCGAACTTGGAATGCACCAGCCTGCTTTTCGGCCCCTTAAAAATTTATCAGATGAATGCCCAACCAAAAGCCCATAAATGGTTGTAAAAAAACAAACAAAAAAGCCCACAAATGGTTGTAAAAAACAAAACAAAAAAGCCCACAACTAAATGCGCTAATGTGTAGTACTCTGCAGGCCACAAAAGCGAGCCTCTCGTCTCCCCTATCCCCTGTTTGCAGTCTGCACCCACATCACGAGATCTCTTCTGTGCCCCCTTGGAAAAAAAACGAGATCTCTCCTGTGATGTTCGCTCATCATCCGGCCGCCAAAGGAAAGGTCGGCAGCGACAATTGCAGTATATATTTGAAGGTAATCAAATCACATCCACATCTCTTTCCTTGTGCATCTCCTATTTAGTCTAATAGCCTAATTCAACGCCTTTGCCCTAGTTTTCTAATTGATTTTCCCCTAAACTTTGATCGATCTAGACTATGGCGACATTTCTCAAAGAGAATCCATCACCAGATGCAAATGGTACCCTTTACCCCTTCACTGGAGGTAATTGTTGTGTTCTGGAGCTGGGATGAAGCAATTTTAATCCAGACGATAGAGATGAAAGGCGGTGCCCGATCCACCCCGTTTCGTAGTTATGACTAGGTTTGAGTTTAAACTAGTCCCTACTCTTATGGGCGTATGCGGGACGCCGCCCTGCATCCCTACAGACAAGGAAACTACTAGGTCGAATATGAGCCAAATATGGTACCCAATGAGCAATGTGTTACCTATACGGGCACCCACCTTACCTATGAACACCTCACATGTGGTCCCAAAAAAATCATTAGCCTCAAGCTAATCCTGTTTGTCTAACCTAATTTTTTTCCTTGGGGAGGAAAAACCTTGATGGGGATGGGAATTTTTTTGTCCCCACAAGCCGGGATGTCCATGGAATAGGGGTCACTAGGACACAGTTGTCGGCAAGCAATCCCACCTAGGTAATCGCATTGCTGTCATAAAACGAGTGAACCCAATGGCCAAATTTTCTAGCTCCGCCCCTGGCTACTTTAGTGTTCAAGTAAAGTCTGGACAAAATTTAGATCGAATGTATGTTTCATACTTCCTCAGTTCCTAAATATAAGTCCTTTTAGAGATTCTATAATAAAGACTATATACACCTGACCACAGGAGAGGTAGGAAGGCTGTTACGCCTTCCTCGCCGCCACCCTTAGCTGATTCACCTGACCACAGGAGTGCTCCGTCTGACGTGGACCCGTCTCAGACTCCGGTCCATGAGCCTCCGGTCGCTGATCCTTCCCCCCACCAGACTCGGGTCTCCGATCCTTCACCCCACGTGAGTCCAGTCCCAGAGTCTTTGTCCCAGAAGACTCCGGTCACGGGGTCTTCGGCCCAGAAGACTCTGATCACGGGGTCTTCGTCCCACGAGACTCCGAAGGCTAGTGGCCCGGAGGATGGTAGCGAGGACACCTTTTCAGATGATAGCTACAACGACGACGAGCTGGTTGAGAAGGGAAAGAAGGTCTACAAGCGTGGTTGTACAAAGCTCCCGCCTGTGCCGACGACCCCCGACCAGAGGTGGTTGATTGCGCCTAAAGGGTTGAAGTAAGTGCATTTACTATTTTTTAAAACTTTTGCCTTCATGTTCCTTCAAATTAATATCTAATGCATTGGCCTTGTCATACTGCAGGGGCTGGGTACGTCCCCGTGGTGCCCGTAGGCCCAACCAGGTCCTTGGTGTGCTTTGCCAGCAGCACTTCCCTGGGTGGGTCACGTTGCCCGGTGAGGGTCAGGTTCCACAGCTAGCACTGACCTGGGAGCTGTACTCGGTTGCCCCGGCCCTGCCAGAGGAGAGGGTCGATGGTGTCTTGTGTGAGACGGTGGCCGACATTGTGTTCCGTCGGTTTTGGGTAATTTCTCCTTTGCGGAATTAAAAATCAACACTACCTAGTGATTGTACTAATCAGTGTTGTCTTGTTTGATTCCAGACCTTCTACAGGGTTTCAGAGGGAGAGAAGGAGGCCGTGTGTATGGTTGTCGAAACCGAGTGCAAGCGCCTACTTCAGAACTTAAGGCACGAGGCTCGGGTGCAGGCCGTTCGAGACTACTACGCCTCGAAGGGTATTTTGAGGGGCAAGAAGAAGTGTCGCGACAAGTTTCTGAGTAAGGAGAAGTACATGCAGGTAATTACCTATTCTTAAGACCTTGAACTTAGTTTTCTTGATTTGATTCGTAGGCGTAGCGCTGAAATTTCTCTTGACTCACTTAGGTGCCCCCGAGATGGTGTGTGGATAAGATGGACTGTTGGGTGTCGGTGTGGAACGACACCTATGGGATCACAAGAATCCCTACTACGGTTGCCGGGGCGCAGGGTTGCAAGGAGAGCAGGGCTAGTAGAAAACACAAGGATCGTTTATCCAGGTTCGGGCCGCAATGATGCGTAAAACCCTAGTCCTGCTTTGGTGGGTGTATTTCTGAGAGTTCTTGAGCTCTCGAACTAGCTGTGGTTAGCGTGTGGTTCCAAAAAGCTGAATCCCCATCCTCGTCGCCTCGGGCCTCCTTTTATAGGAAAAAGGGGTTGCCACAGTGGCACACAGGAGGTGGAAAGGTCTACAGTGGCACGAGGTTACCCCTCGTATTACAGGACAAGGTGCATTTAATGCATCGCTTAGGTGTCCTCTTACTTTATCGGGGACGGGGGCGAGGCCCATCCCGTCCGCCGCCGCTCCTCCTCGCTTTGACACGCACCTCGGCCAGGGATGCGTGTGGTGCCATGTAGGCAGGCAGGCAGCTGAGTTGGCGCGGTGGTGGATCCTTCACGAAGATCTGCATGCCGCCACACAGGCGCTTGATGAGTTGGCCTAGGAGCTGCATGTTGCCACGCAGGTGCCCGCCCAGCTGGTTGGGCTGACAGCTGCATGTGAACGGCGGTGGAAGCTTGGTTGACATGGGCTTGGTGGTGGCCTTGCCGACGTCTTTGGCGAGGGCCTTGCCGGGTGGCCCGGCAAGGGTCTCGCCGTGGCGTGTTGTCGTCCCCGGCAAGGATCTTGCCGGGGGTTTGGTGGCCTTCCTTGGCAAGGATCTTGCCGAGAATCGTCGTCGTCTAATCTGATCTTGAATATGTCTTCACAAAGATCTGTATGCCACCACAGGGGTGCCGTCCCGAGCCCTGGCCCCACGTTGATGATGGCACTGGGGGCCGTGGGCTCAAGGGTGGCTCGCTCTGTTGGTGCGGGGCGAGTTGTCCCGGCAAGAATCTTGCCGGGAGAACTTGCTTCGTCCCTCTGCTCTTTGTGGTCTTGGCCTTGGTGTTGCTTTGATTGTCTTGGGCTTTGATCTTACCTTGGCTCACCTCTCTCGTTCTGCTCGGTGTGGCCGTGGGCGCGGCTCTGGCTGCCCGTGCACAGGAAAAGGGGTACAAAGATGCGCCCCTATTTTTGTACACCGACAGGAGCCCCCGAGCCTGGGCCACACATAAGCACAACACGTTATTGGGCCAGACCCAAAACGGTGCGCGGGCAGGTGGGGCGGTTTTTACCGTGGTAAGATTCTTCGTGCGCTCCACCTCCCACGACCCGCGCGTGTGGCGCGGCGTGGAGGGGTGTGCGTGACGTGGGCGGCATGCGTGGGACGGTTTCCACACGCATGCGTCACATCGCAGTAAATGGGCAGCGCGCCCTGCGGCTTCCTCATAAAAAGGGATAACCGTGGGCGCACTGTTCCTTTTATCCTTCGTGCAACCCCAATCTCAGAAACCTCCGTCTGCCTTCTTCTTCTTCCTTAAGCTTCATCCCCGCTTGCCTTCATTGCGCTTCCGCCGCCCTCTGTCCTGCCCTCCTCCCCCAGTCGCCATGGCGCCAAAATCCACCAAGGGCAAGGGAGTGGCCAAGGACGTCGGAGCTGCGGAGCCACCGGAGAGTGCGCTGGCGGTGCAGCGGACGCAGTCCGCTTTCTTCCCCTCGATGATCGACATGTTCGAGCTTCGGGACTCCTTCAGGCCCCTGTGGCGAGTGAAGACGGGGGGGGGGGGCTAAGGCTGCCCCAAACCGGTACCCCTTCTTTGTTGATTATTTTTCTTGCGGGCTCTGTCCTCCCTTCTCTGTTTTCTTCAGCGACATCATGCACACCTTCGGCTTCCACCTCCTGTATTTTAATCCGAATGCAGTGGCATGCATGGACCTTTTCGCGCACCTCTGCGAAGGCTTTGCCGGGGTGCACCCCAACACGGCGCTCTTCCGCCATTACTTCTTCCCTCGGATCCAAACGGGAGGTGCCATCTCGGGGTGCATCGCCTGGATCCCAAAATCCAAGGGAGTGTACCCGGACGACGCCATGAAGGAGAGGTGGGAAGAATGGCGGGGCCGGTGGTGCTGGATCAAAGAGAAGGATCCGCCGGCGTTCTGTAGAGTTCGCTAGGCGCCGCCGGTTCGTGGAAGCGATTGGAGCGACGTCTACGCCGACGACGGAAAGCTCACGGTCGCCATCACCAGGATTCTCCGGCTTACCCAGGTCGGGCTCACCCTTGAGATGATCGGGGCGGACTTCATCCGTCGCCGGATCGCTCCTCTCATAACAAGGGGAGGCCAGCCTGGCTCTTCACGAACCCCGCCGACATCATGCGGCTCCGCCCCGGCCTCGGCCACAACTTCACAGTGATGGCGCACGCCCATTTCTGCCAGCGGATCTTCCAGCTCGACGTGGGCCACGGAGGCGAGGTCGAGCGGACCGGCAAGGTTGCGAGGGCCGTCGTGAAGGCCGGCAAGGTCCTCAAGGGGCCTTTGTTCAAGCTGCCGACAGGGGTGGTCCCGTTGTGCAACAACTCGCGTCGGTTCGAGATCATCGCCATGATGCCGGACTGCAACGCGCACGGCCCCGTCCCGAGCTGGAAGGAGCCAGAGGACGCTGAAGTGCAGCAGTTCTTCGACACCCTGCATGAGGTGTACCTCAACACCGACGCCAAGCGGCTGCTTGTCCAGAACACCTCCCAGGCGGAGCTGAACTACATCGCCACCAGGACGAGGGAAGCGCAACTTGCCAGGGAGGCCGGCAACGCCGACGGAGTGGAGGACAAGGCCGCGACGGCCGCGGAGGAGGAGGAGGAGCTCGCCCGACGGGTGATGGCCGCCGGGGGAGTCAGCAGCGCCGGCACCGAGGCTCCTTTGGTCGAAGATGTGACCGGTGGGTCGTTGTCGGAGGAGGCCGAGACCGCAGGGCCGACGCCACCTACGGGGAGGGGGCGAGTCCTACGACGGGCCAGTTCCGGTGAGCCGGTCCGGCCCGGCAGGGCTGCGCGGTCACAGCTGACCTTGGAGGAGCCCGGGCGCCATACGAGGGACGCAGCGGCAAAGAAGCCGGCGAAGGCCGCGGTGAAGAAGAAGACAGCCGCCCTTCTTCGTCCGCGCGTGCCCAGACACCACCCCTTCCCCTCCTCCAGCAAATGTTGATATGGAGGTTACTTTTGATTACGGATCCCTCAGCCCGAGGAGGAAGAGGAAGACAGCAGAGGAGGAGGAGGACGACGAGTAAGTATCTGGTTCCTTTTCATTATCTCTGCCTCCTCAATCCGCATTGCTTGTCTTGACTTGTTTTCATCTTTGCAGGGATGGGGAGACGTTGTCCCAGAGAGCGAAGAGGGCCAAGGTCTCGGTGGGTGGCCAGCCCCCAGCTGGTACTTCGGGGGCGCCACTGGTGGTGTTGAGCAGCCCGGACAGCAGCCCCCGGCAGAGCCTCCAGCGTAAGTTCATCACTCTTCTCCCGTCGACATGTGTCAGGGGCACGACACCTTGGTTCTGACCTTGTCAGGTACGCAGGAGGAGAGCAGCAGCAGGAGGAGCCACAAAGGGCTACTCCCAACACGCCGCCCCCATTGACCACGCCGCCCCGGGGGGCGCCCCCGGCAAGGGCGCCAGGCACCGGGCCCACGCACAAGGGCGCCAGATTCGGGCCGCAAGGATGCGTAAAACCCTAGTCCTGCTTTGGTGGGTGTATTTCTGAGAGTTCTTGAGCTCTGGAACTAGCTGTGGTCAGCGTGTGGTTCCAAAAAGCCGAATCCCCATCCTCGTCGCCTCGGGCCTCCTTTTATAGGAAAAAGGGGTTGCCACAGTGGCACACAGGAGGTGGAAAGGTCTACAGTGGCATGAGGTTATCCCTCGTATTACAGGACAAGGTGCATTTAATGCATCGCTTAGGTGTCCTCTTACTTTATCGGGGACGGGGGCGAGGCCCGTCCCATCCGTCGTCGCTCCTCCTCGCTTTGACACGCGCCTCGGCCAGGGATGCGTGTGGTGCCATGTAGGCAGGCAGGCAGCTGAGTTGGCACGGTGGTGGAGCCTTCACGAAGATCTGCATGCCGCCATGCAGGCGCTTGATGAGTTGGCCTGGGAGCTGCATGTTGCCACGCAGGTGCCCGCCCAGCTGGTTGGGCTGGCAGCTGCATGTGAACGGCGGTGGAAGCTAGGTGGACGTGGGCTTGGTGGTGGCCTTGCCGGCGTCTTTGGAGAGGACCTTGCCGGGTGGCCCGGCAAGGGTCTCGCCGTGGCGTGTTGTCGTCCCCGGCAAGGATCTTGCCGGGGGTCTGGTGGCCTTCCTTGGCAAGGATCTTGCCGAGAATCGTCGTCTTCTAATCTGATCTTGAATATGTCTTCAAAAAGATCCGTATGCCACCACAGGGGTGCCGTCCCGAGCCCTGGCCCCACGCTGATGATGGCACTGGGGGCCGTGGGCTCAAGGGTGGCTCGCTCTGTTGGTGCGGGGCGAGCTATCCCGACAAGAGTCTTGCCGGGGCCGCTGAGGCCACCCGGCAAGGGTCTTGCCGGGAGAACTTGCTTTGTCCCTCTGCTCTTTGTGGTCTTGGCCTGGGCGTTGCTTTGATTGTCTTGGGCTTTGATCTTACATTGGCTCACCTACCTTGTTCTGCTCGGTGTGGCCGTGGGCGCGGTTCTGACTGCCCGTGCACAGGAAAAGGGGTACAAAGATGCACCCCTATTTTTATACACCGACATTGGGAGGCATTGGTGGATGCGTGGTGCTCTCCCCAATGGAAAGTCTAACACCAAAGGGCCAAGGATAAGCGCGACCAAATGGAAGGTGTGCCACACCATCAAGGGAGCTCCAACCTGTTTGAGTACGGGGATAACTGGGTATGTGGTTTGCTACATGATTCATGCAATTCATTCTTCATGCTAGCATTTATCCCTTCCAAAATGACTTAATTAATATGCTTAGTTAGTTAAAAATGGCATAACTAATCTTAGCTAGTTCATTCATGACATAATTAGCTCAAAAATGACATCATAACCTTAGATAGCTCTATAAAATGACTTAATATGCTTTAGTTAGTTAAAAAATGGCATAACTACCTTCGATGGCTCAATAACGACCTAAACTAATCTTAGCTAGTTCATTCATGACATAATTAGCTCTAAAATGACATAATAACCTTAGATATCTCTATAGAATGCCTAAATATGCTATAGTTTGCTCTAAAATGACATGATAACCTTGGATAGCTCAATAATGACATAATTAGTATACTTTGGTCAAAAATGGCATAATAATCTTGGTTACCTCGAAAATGACCTAAACTTAGCTTATTTTCCTCGAAAATGACATAATAACCTTTATTAGCTCCAAAATGACCTATTTACATAGCAATATCATTCTTCATGCTAGCTTGAGCCCTTAACTAATATTTTGTTCCTCTCTCTCAGGCGCACCACCACAAGAAGCCTGTGCCATGTCTGTTCGACCTCTATGGCATGGCCCATATGGCCTCGTACATGAAGGCCAAGCCATTCACGGAGTCTGACCTAGATGATCTAGAGAGCTTCACCAACAAGACCTCCCACCACAAGCTTGTGAGGTACAGAGACGAGGAGAAGGCGAGGAAAGGGGAGGACTTTAACCCGAGCCAGGATCCTTTTGATACAGAGCTGGTGATGATATCTGGTGGCGGGAGGTCCCATGGCTCTCAAGCCATTGGTGATGGAATGATACGTTGTCCTAAGACTCTCCCACAGATCAAGAAGCGCCTGAGTAGCTCTGGTCCTGAGATAACGCCTCGTGCACGGCCCGCGGAGATCGCCATGGCAGTTAGTTATATGGACTCTCTCACCTTTCCTCCATTACATTGTGTGTGCGTCCGTCGATGATTACAATGCTAACGAGGAGTGGTGTGTTGCAGGCTATTGTTGAGAAAGAGAGATTGAAGACGAAGGCGCTTGTGGAGGAGGCAAAAATGGAGGCACAAAGGAAGGCGGCGGAGAGGAAGAGGGAGATGGTGGAGAGGACGGCTAAGCTGTTGGAGGAGGAGAGGAACCGGAACGACATCGCTAATCGGGCCCTATGCAAGCTCATCATGGTACGTTACTCGTGCATATTAGCCCAATCATGCACGTAATGTTCGCATTACTATCTAATATGACTGACTCGTGAGAACCAAATGTGCAGACCATGTGCGAGAAAAATGGTCAGGCCCCTCCGCCGATGCCCCAGATTGCTCCGGCGACCACGGTGAGTTTGATTTGAATGGTCATTGCTTACTACTATTCACATTTCAGTTTGCGAACTTGATAACGAGACATTATTGGAAATGATCTTTGGTGCAGCATGGCTCCCGACAAGCATCGACCACTCCTTCTTCCAATGCCGGAACCCCGACCGGTCCTTCACCTTCGTCTGGCACTGGCGCAACCCCGACCATTCCTACACCTCCGTGATAACGGTATTTTTCTTCTTATTTAGTGTGTTTAGTCCACTTATGACATAATTTAGCCTATTTAGTCCACAAATGACATAATAAGACGAAGAAAATCAAGGAAGAGGAAGGAAAGAAGGAATAGGAAGAAAAGAAGAAGAAGAAGAATAAGAAGGAGAAGAAGATCTTATAGTCCACAAATGACATAATTTAGCCTATTTAGTCCATTTATGACATAATTTAGTCTTCTTCTTCTTCTTTTCTTCTTCTTCTCCTTCTTCTTCTTCTCCAAAATGAAGTTAGCTCTAAGTTATATCAAAAATGGCATAATATGCTTAGTTAGGTCAAAAATGGCATAATTAGCTAGGTAAGCTCAAAAATGACATTTTCCTTCTTATTTAGCCTATTTAGTCCATTTATGACATAATTTAGCCTATTTAGTCCACAAATGACATAATAAGATGAAGAAAATCAAGGAAGAGGAAGAAAAGAAGGAATAGGAAGAAAAGAAGAAGAAGAAGAAGACTAAAAGAAGAAGAAGAAGATCTTCTTCTTCTTTTAGTCTTCTTCTTATTCTTCTTCTTCTTCTTCTAGTTTTCTTCTTCTCCAAAATGAAGTAAGCTCTAAGTTATATCTCATAATATGCTTAGTTAGGTCAAAAATGGCACAATTAGCTAGGTAAGCTCAAAAATGGCATTTTTCTTCTTATTTAGTCTATTTATGACATAATTTAGCCTATTTAGTCCAGAAATTACATAATAAGATGAAGAAAATCCAGGAAGAGGAAGAAAAGAAGGAATATGAAGAAAAGAAGAAGAAGAAAAAGAAGAAGAAGAAAAAGAAGAAGAAGAAGTTCTTCTAGTCTTCCTCTTCTTCTTCTTCCTCTTCCTCTTCTTCTTCTTCTTCTCCAAAATGAAGTTAGCTCTAAGTTATATCAAAAATGGCATAATATGCTTAGTTCACTCAAAAATGGCACAATTAGCTAGGTTAGCTCCATTTTACCTAAGTACGCTTACTTCTTCTTCTTCTTCTTCTTCTTCTTCTTCTGATTCTGGTATTCTTCTTCTAACTTTCTTGTTTCCCATTTTGCAGATTTAATTCACTATATGGAAGCTTGCATGGATGGAGTGCTTGTTTCCCTTTTCTTTTTTTCGTTTGTATCGATGAAAAATGTGGAACTTGTTATATGGATGCATGGAACAATGTGTTGGATGAACATTGTGATGTTACTGTAATATGTATGGATGGAACTCTGTTTCTTATTATGTATGTATGTTTTCATGGATGGAGCTATGTGTTGGATACATCATATGTCTGCTATGCATGTGAAAAAAATATATGTATATCTGTGTGTGAATTCCTGTGAAATTAAATGGATTCAAATGAAAACAGGGGATATGTAGCATGTGTTGACACCTGATTTTGGCAAGATATAGAGTGAAAGGGTTTCAGCAGGAGAAAGTTTCACACCATCGAGTGGAACAACTTTGATGTTTAGGCTATCGCCATTCGACCTCATCTCAGTGGCCGAAGCTGTAGTCCGAGTGACAAAATTTAGTGTTTTGAATGCTTTTCGGCAGATTACGCCCTCAATATGAGCTCAGATGAAGGAGCACTCTAAAGGAATTATCCTCGTCTCATTGAGGCAATCGATTTTCATATATGAATCATCTTAATCCGAGTTCATATGCAAAAGTTACAGTCAATACGGTCTGGACAGGCCAGAGACCAAAATATTACGCTTGACACCAGACAAATGTTGATGAGTGTCTGATACAATGCGTGAGCAATTCGGACCTTAAGACGGCCTTGAATCGAAAAACCTTCAACACAGAGAAGTTTCGTCTCGTCGAGCCGATCGATTCTCATATATAATTCGTTTCAATCCGAGGTCGTATGAGGCCTGGAGAGACAAAACAAGATCAGGCTATGTTTTCAGTCGGAAAATCCGAGTGAAAAGCTACCATCCGAGTGAAAACTTACCGGTCGAGTGAAAGCTTACCATCCGAGTGAAAACTTACCGGTCGAGTGAAATTTTTTCGCCTGAGTGAAATTATTATCATCCGAGTGAAACTGTTACCATCGGAATGAAAACTTGCCGATCGAGTAAGAGATTGTCTTCCGAGTGAAAATATAATAATCCGAGTGAAAAGATTACTGTCGAAATAAAAACTTGCCGATCGAGTAAAGAGATTACCTTCCGAGTGAAAAATATGGTCATCCGAGTGAAGATTGTCTTCTGAGTGAAAGATTCTAACATTCGAGTGAAAAATTCCAGTCGGACGATCCAAGTGAATGACTCTAATCTGAGTGGATGAGCTCGAATCCGAGTGAAACTGAACATATGCCCGAAAGTGTATCAAGATGACCTCGGATGAAGAAGTGTTCAATACAGAAGTTGTGCATATCATCAAGACGGTAAACTTTGGTTTTGGAGTCATCATCATCAGAGATAGGATATGGCTTACAAATTCACTACGAGACTCGGATAATCTAGTCTACTGCAAGACCGAGTCCGACTGAAAGGTAAAGATGACCTCGAAAAGTATTCAAGAAGGCCTTATTTGAAAAAGTGATCAACATGAGAGTTGTTCGTATCATCGAGGCGCACAAATTTGATATTTGGGCTGTATTTATCGGAGATCATATGCAAGCTCAGCGGCCCGCGCAAGAAGGAAGACAGAGTTTGGGCCAGATTCAGACTGAATCTCAGTTGGAATAGAACTAGGACTCTAGGACGTGAATTGATGTAATTTTTCTTGTAAGGAAAGCCTAGATGAATTCTTTACTTGTACGGGAAGTCCAGCCACCTCTTATATATGTTGGGGGTGATGGCCGATTGAACAACACGCAATCGAACAAATCAATATACTACTTTTCCAGTTTACGTTTTATCTCTCCACCATTTTCTCTCTCGTTCTTCGCTGTTCCTCAAGTTTGAGAGCTACAAATCCCGAGGCTCTAGGGGCGAGCGAATCGACCTAGGGCAGCCCATAGCCGCCGCACTCCCTGACGGGGTCCCTCCCGGGGGTGTGGGGTTTCGAGTCTGCAAAAGCTCCCGTCGATTGTCTTGCGTATCGCGCTGTCGGTCGGGTCTCCTTCGACGTGAGCTGCGGTGCATCACCCCCGGTGTTGAAGGTACACATGACGTGTTTGTGTGTCAACACACTTTTTGGCGACTCCGCTGGGGAACGAAGATCAATCATCATCATCCACCATGTCCGATCTTCCCAAGCCATCTGAGGTAGATGCCGATAACATCATTAAGCCCAGTATTGATGAGATATCGGCCGATCATCTCCAAGTCTATGAGGAGTACAAGAAGGCGCGCGAGGAGAAGGACCTGCAGGAGTTCCTTGAAAAATTCAAGAAAGATCGCTAAGGCAACATCACTCCGATTGAAGAAATCAAGTTCCGTCCTCTTCAAACTGAACAGGTTAAACCCTCTGTAAGTACTGCCTTTTCTCCTGAGCAGTGGGCTGAGATTGAAAGTCGTATTGCTGATGGTAACAATCTAGTCTATCAAACTTTCATAGAAAATACTAATGCTCAGAAGAATATATCTCAATCGTCTTGTGGTAATGATGGTGCAGATGCTAGTGTGCAAAACTCTAATCTGGCTTTACCTATTTCATCGGCGCCTCACGTGCCGATGACTTATTATCCTACCCAAACAAATCAGATTGTGGCTGCACCCTTTAATCCTATTATGAGCATGCCAGGTTCGGTGGCAACGCTGAACCAAACCCTACCTACAGCTACATCCACTCGACCACTACCAAATTATGGATCGACATACATGCCACAATTCCTACCTACAACTAGTAACCCTACTCCTCCTATGCCACTGCCACAAGCTGCATCGTCCACTATGGATGATGGTCTAGCTAATCTTAGAGAGGATATGGCTAAAATGCTTCGAGAGAATTTTGGAGTTGAGTTACCTCGGAATCGGATATACCAAAAGTCGTACCCCGAGTACTTTGATGCCATCCAGTGCCCTCCGGGATATAAGATTCCAGATTTTATTAAGTTCAATGGAGAGGGCACAAAAAACGCATGGGGGCACGTTAGTCAATATTTAGCACAACTGGGTGATGCAGGCTCATTGAATGAATTGAAAGTGCGTTTATTTCCTTTATCATTAACTGGTACCGCATTTTCATGGTTTTCTTCTTTACCACATGGTTCCATTCGGGTTTGGTCGCAGCTAGAGCAGAAGTTTCATGATCACTTTTATAGCGGCGACAATGAACTCAAGTTGTCACATCTGACATCGGTTAAATAGAAGCATGGTGAATCGGTCTCCGATTACGTCAAGAGATTCAGAGAAACAAAAAACCGGTGTTTTAGTTTGGTGATAACCGAGAGGGACTTGGCAGACCTAGTGCTGAGTGGTTTGAGAACTCCCATTAGAGAAAAGCTAGAAGACTACGAGTTCTTAAATATCAACCAAGTCTTACAAAGGGCTTTGGCTCAGGAAAGCCGAAGCAAAGACCTCAAAGAAGTGCATTGATACAAAGCCGATCATCCAAAGATGAATATGGTGGAATATGAAAGTGATCACTCAGACGATCAGGGTGATGTTTTTGCTACTGAATTTATTTGGCCATCTAAGGCCAAACCCTTTACTTGCAATGATCTGAAACCGATTCATAAGAATCGTGATGAAGAGATGAAGTTTACTTTTAACATTGCCAAGTGTGATAGAATATTTGATGCTTTGCTGCAGGCTAAGATTATTAGAATATCTCATACTTTACCGCCGTTTGAAGAGCTAAAACGGTGTGCTTATTGCAAGTATCATAATTCTTTTTCTCATGCTACTAAAGATTGCAATGATTTTCGATGACAGATACAATCGTCCATTAATGACGGACGATTGAACTTTTATGAGATGCAAGTTGATAAACAACCTTTTCTAATGAATACCATGGATTTGGAGGGGAAGAAGCTACTCATTCAGTCGGAGGTAGCCGAATCTACTAATAAAGCTAATATCATTGTTGGTGAGCCCAGGAAAGACAAGGAAGGCAACACGGTCTTGGGGAGACATGTTGTGCTTGATAAGCAGCCCAATGGTGTCGGTGTACAAAAATAGGGGTACACTTTTTGTACCCCTATAACTGTGCACGGGCAGTCTGAGCCACGGGCACCACCACACTGAGCAAGGCAAGGGAGGTGAGCCAAGGTAAGGCCGAAGCTCAGGAGAAGCAGAACGACGCCAAGACCAAGACCACAAAGAGCAAAGGGGACGAAGCGGACCCCCCGGCAAGATCGTTGCCGGGAGGCGGTTTTAGCAAACCCGGCAAGACCCTTGTTGTGGCAGCTCGCCCCACACCTACGGAGTGAGTCACCCTTGAGTCCACTGCCCCCATGGGGCAAGGATTCGGGAGACATCCCCGTGGTGGCATGCAGATCTTTGTGAAGACATTCAAGATCAGATACACCCTTTAGAAGATGATGATCCTTGGCGGGATCCTAGCCAAGGAGGACCACAAGGCCCCCGGCAAGAACCTTGCCGGGGATGACAGCAGGCACCACGGCAAGACCCTTGCCGGGGCCCCGGCAAGGCCCTTGCCAAGGACACCCGTGGGGCCACCATCAGGCCCACGACAGTCAAACCTCCACCGCCGTTCGCATGCAGCTGCCGACCCAACCAGCTGGGCAGGCACCTGCGTGGCGGCATGCGGATCTTCATGGAGACCCACCACTGCGCCACCTCAGCTGCCTGCCTGCCTACGTGGCATCACAGGCGTCGCTGGCCAGGGCGCGTGCCAACACAAGAAGGAGCGGCGACGACGGACGAGGCATATCTCTCCCCCCGTCCCCGATAAAGCAAGGACACCTGGGCAAGACGCATTAAATGCGCCTTGTCATGTAATGCGAGGGATAACCTCGCATCACTATACCCCTCCCACCTCTTGTGTGCCACTGTGGTGAACCCTTTCCTATAAAAGGAGGCCCGAGGCGACCAGGAGGAGGATTCGGCTTTTTGGAGCTCCTCACGCCCCATAGCTAGCTCAAGAACACAGATATACAATCCACCAAAGCAGGAGTAGGGTTTTACGCATCCTCGCGGCCCGAACCTGGATAAACAAACCGTGTGCTATCTGTTTGATCCGCTCTTCTCACGACCCCGTGCCCCGCAACCGTAGTAGGGATTCTTGTGATCCCATAGGTGTCGTTCCCACCGACATCTTTGGTGCACCAGGTAGGGGGCGCAGTTGTGAGAATCGGCTCTAGCAGTTAGCCCGACACTCCTTCATCTTCGTGACCCTTGAAGAAGAAAGGAGGCCAGAAGATCGACACTCGAGCGATCGCAAACAGAAGCTAAGTTGCACTGAACCCTTATTTATGCTATCCTTCTTATTTGAGGTTCCCCCGGAGATATTTGCTTTGTATGAGAAACCTGCACGCCAGGGGGCTCTACCACGATCGGCAACACCCTTGCCCTGTTTCGAGTCCACTCAATAGCTCAAGCGGCTGCGTCGAGAATGGCAGAGTAACCTTCCGCGACCAACAACGCTCTCGATTCTGACTCGAGTCAAGCTCGACAGTTCGAGCGGCCGTGTTCGGAACGGAAAGGTGGCTCGTCCGGCAGCACGCGTACCCAGCAGGCCCATGGGGATCCGTCCCCAAAACTCCACTCGGGGCTTCCGTGCCGGCGAGCCTACCCAATCGGCATAGGGCGCGCATACAAAGAGGAATTGAACGGGGAAATAACATGCATGAAAATTAAGAGTACTTCAAAGTTATATTACATCACATCATAGCTGCGGTTCTAACTAAAGATAAAATTTGTCTTGGTCGGGAACCCGCAGTGGCGAAGAACGGGATGCCTAATCCCGGCGCTGGCCTTCCACCCTCTTGATTCCGTCGATGCAGTCGGGTGATGGGCTTGATGCGCTCCTTGAGCACCGTGAGGTCGGCACCATCCGGCAAGCTCTTCATCGCGGCCGCGAAGTCAATATCAGGGTTCCAGTACGCCATCTTGGTGAGGACCTTGGTCACGACCCTCCGGCAAAGTCGCCGGCCCTCCTCGGCCAACGTGGCCGTCCTGTTGAAGTGAAGATAGGCCAAGGCTCCGAGGACGCCCTCGAAGAACTGGGCCAGCTTGGCTTTGACGGTCCCGCTGCGCTCAGGGGCGTACCTCACGTTTGGTATCCCCATGGTGGCCAACTGTGAGGTGACCCTGCCGGCGACCTCCTCCAGACGGCTGATCCATCTGTTCTCGCCCGCCATGTAATCCTGGTGGGAGGCGGCCTCGTTCGCCCGCAGCTGCTTCCCCTCCTCCAGGCTCCTGGTCAAGGTCTCCTCCCGAGCCCTGCTCTCCAACAGCATCTTCTCGAGATCCTCCAGCTTCAGCTTGAGATCTCTGATGGAGTTTTGCGCTTCGGAGAGCTCCCAGCCCTGCTGATGACCGCTCCTTGCGCCTCCACCAAGGCGTTGTTGAGCGTGCTCTTCTCGTTGGACAGCTTGAGGGCCTGCTCCTTCAGCTCGTCCTGCACCACCTCGAACTCCCTTACCTTGCCGGCATGGGGCAGAGCCTGGGCATTGAGTGCCTCCTTGTGCCTCTGCTCCAGCTCGCGAGTCCGCCGCGCGACAAGGGCCTCGAGCTCCTCATCCTTGCCACGGAGTGTTGCGGCAAGCTTCGCCTCACGCGCGGTGAGGTCCTCTTCCTGGGAATCCAGTGCGGCTTGATGCTGGTTCCGGACGGCCTCGGCCGCGGCAGCCAAGTTCGCCGCCTGTTCCTGGGCCTTCTCGATGTCGGCCATCTTCATGGTGAGTTCGACATTGCGCTTGGCCAATTCCTCCTGAAGGGCCCTCTGCTCCTCGCGAGTCTGGTGGAACCAGGTCTGCGTCTCAGCAACGCGCACCTTGAAATCCACCTCCGCCTGGTCCACCGCCGCCACCCTGGACTTAACCTTGTCCAGACGGACACGATAGAGCGCTTGGAGTTTTCGGAAGTTGGCCCCCATAGCGCGGAAAAGCTTCTCTTTCGGAGAACCGTCACCGCCAACGCCAGGCTCACCGACAACCTCAAGCCCGGTGGCGGCAAGCACCTTGCCGTCAAAGACTTCCCCTTCGGCGGGCGCCCGGGAACTTGACGCCCCTGGGAGGTGGACGGAAAGATTGCCGCCCACCTTCAGATACTTGCCGGGGCCCGAGGTTGAGGAGGAGGGAGGCTGATCATCAACCGCCTCTTCCTCGGTGGTGGCCTTGCCGGCTTCCCCGGCAGGCCCACCGTTGGCGCCCTCGGCAGAAGCCTCCCCGGTCGCCTTGGCGGCCCCCGCCGCGGTGTCCTCGGCAGCATCCTTGGCGGCCTCATCAGCGGCGACCTCGGCAGCGTCCTTGGCGGCCTCCTCAGCAATGTTCCCAGCAACGGTATCCACATCCTCCATACCTGTTGGAGGAGGGTCTGAGTAGTAATGGGAGCATGGAAGCCAAGAAAAGAATGAGGGAAAAACAGAGACGAAGGACAGGCGACTCATCAGTGCCAGGCTATGAAGCAGAAGTCCCCTCTCCGCCAGCATTTGGCGCCGTGGCAGAGCCACCAGCGCCCAAGTTCCCCTCTTCCTCCATGGGTGTGGGCTCCGTGCCTGATGCCCTTGCCGGGGACGCCCCCCGCAGCGGCATAGTCGATGGGGGTGATGTGTTAGGAGTAGCCCTCTGTGGCTCCTCCTGCTGCCGCTCCCCTCCTGCAAACCCGGCAAGGTCAGCATCATAGCATCGAGCACCTACCACATGTCGAGTAAGAAGAGGATGGCGAACTTACGTTGGGGGCTGCGCCGGGGGCTGCTGTCCGGGCTGCTCAGCACCACCAATGGTGTCTTTGAAGCCCTAGCCGGGGGCTGGCTGCTCGCTGAGGTCCTTGCCCTCATCACCCTCTGGGCCAACGTCTCTGCCTCCCTGCGGAAGCAAAAATGGATCAAGACAAGCGATCCAATTCAAGGAAATGGAAATGACAGTAAGGAACGGAGAACTTACTCGTCATCCGTCTCCTCCTCTTCCACCATTTTTCTTTTCCTCTCCGGGTTGAGAGGCCCGAGATCAAAAGGGAGCTCCACATCATCATCCGAGTCGACGCCTGCCGGAGGAGGCGAAGGAGGCGACGGGGTTTGTGCGCGCCCGGATGAGGAAGGGGTTGTTGTCTTCTTCTTCTCAGCGGCCTTCATCAGCCTCTTGGCTGCCGTGGCCCTCGTGTGGCGCCCAGACCCCTCCAGGGCCAATTGAGGCCGCGCAGCCCTGCCGGGCTGGACCGGCTCACCGGAGCCAGCCCGCCGTGAGACTCGCCCTCTTCCCCTGGTTGGCGTCGAACCCGCCGCCACGTCCTCCTCCTCCCCCGACGACTCGTCGGCCGCGTCTTCGACGAGCAGAGATCCAGTGTCGGTGCTGCTGACCTCCCCGGAGGCCGTCGCCCACCGGGTGAGCTCCTCTTCCTCCGCCGCCGTTGCGGCCTTGTCCTCCACGCCCCCGGCGCTGCCGGCCTCCATGGCAAGCTGTGCCTCCCTCGCCCTAGTGGCAATGTAGTCCAGTTCTGCCTGGGTGGTGTCCATGATAAGCCACCGCTCGACGTCGACATTGACGTACACCTCGATCAGGGTGTCGAAGAATTGCTGCACATCCTCGTCCTTCGGCTCCTCCCAGCTCGGGACAGGGCCGTGCGCATTACAGTCCGGCATCATGGCAATGATCTCGGACCGACGCGAATTGTTGCACAACGGGACCACCCCCGCTGGCAGCTTGAAAAATGGCCCCTTGAGGGCCTTGCCAACCTTTGCGGCAGCCCTCGCGGCCTTGCCGGTCCGCTCGACCTGGCCATCGCGACCCACATCAAGCTGGAAAAGCCGCTGGCAGAAGTGAGCATGCGCCAGCACTGTGAAGTTGTGATCGAGGCCGGGGCGGAGTCGCATAATGTCAGCCGGGTTCGTAAAGAGCCAAGCTGGCCTCCCCTTGTTGTGCAACGGGGTGATCCGGCGGCGAATGAAGTCTGCCCCGATCATCTCAAGGGTGAGTCCGGCCTGGGTGAGCCGGAGAATCCTGGTGGTGGCGACGGTGAACCTCCCATCGGCGGCGTTGACATAGCTCCAAACGCTGCCACGGACCGGCGGCACTCGGTGGACCTTGCAGAATTCCGGCGGGTTTTCATCTTCAATCCAGCACCACCGGCCACGCCATTCCTCCCACTTCTCCTTCACGGCATCGTCCGGGTACGCCCCCTTGGATCTTGGGATCCAGGTGACGCAACCGGAGACGGCTCCTCCCGGCTGGATTCGAGGTAAGAAGTAATGGCGGAAGAGCGTCGTGTTGGGCTGCACCCCGGCAAAGCCTTCGCAAAGGTGCGCAAAGAAAGACATGCATGCCACCGCATTCGGAGTAAAATACAAGAGGCGAAAGCCGAAGGTGAGCATAACGCCGCAGAAGAAATCGGAGAAAGGAGGGCATAACCCGCAACAAAAGTAATCAACGAAGAAGGGGTACCGATTTGAGGCAGGATCAGCGCAAGCAGCAGGAATGATGCGCGTCGCCGGGTGTCCCGAATTCTCTCCCCCCATCTTCACTCCCCATAGGGGCCTGAAGGAGGCCCGGAGCTCTTGAACATCAACCGTCAAGGGGAAGAAGAAGGCGGACTTCGTCCGGTCCCCCGACAGCACACTCTCCGGCGGCTCCACCGTCCCGGCGCGCTTAGCCACCCCCTTGCCCTTGGCGAATTTGGGCGCCATGGCGGCCGAGAAGTCTAGAGGGTTGAGGAAAGGGGTGGCAAAGCAGCGGCGGCGGGCGACAGCGAAAGCTTAGGAAGGAAGGAAGAGAGGGAACGACGGCTCTGAGATTGGAAAAGGCACGAGGGAAGAGGAGAAAGTGAGCAGTGCGCCCACGGTTATTCCTTCTTGTGGGGGAAAAACGCGGGCCGCCTCCTTTCACATTAACTGTGATGTGACGCATGCCCGCGGGAAGCAACCCCACGCATGCCGCCCATGTCACACACGCCTCCCCACGCCGCGCCACGCGCGGGAAGCATGGGAAGCGCAGCACACGAAGAGATTTACCACGGTAAAAACCGCCCTGCCTGCCCGCGCACCGTTTTTGGGCCTAGCCCAACGACGCGATTGCACTTACGTGTGGCCCAGGCCCGGGGGCTCCTGTCGGTGTACAAAAAGAGGGGTACACTTTTTGTACCCCTATAACTGTGCATGGGCAGTCTGAGCCACAGGCACCACCACACTGAGCAAGGCAAGGGAGGTGAGCCAAGGTAAGGCCGAAGCTCAGGAGAAGCAGAACGACGCCAAGACCAAGACCACAAAGAGCAAAGGGGACGAAGCGGACCCCCCCGGCAAGATCCTTGTTGGGAGGCGGTTTTAGCAAACCCGGCAAGACCCTTGTCGTGGCAGCTCGCCCCACACCTACGGAGTGAGCCACCCTTGAGTCCACTGCCCCCATGGGGCAAGGATTCGGGAGACATCCCCGTGGTGGCATGCAGATCTTTGTGAAGACATTCAAGATCAGATACACCCTTTAGAAGATGATGATCCTTGGCGGGATCCCAGCCAAGGAGGACCACAAGGCCCCCGGCAAGAACCTTACCGGGGATGACAGCAGGCGCCACGGCAAGACCCTTGCCGGGGCCCCGGCAAGGCCCTTGCCAAGGACACCCGTGGGGCCACCATCAGGCCCACGACAGTCAAACCTCCACCGCCGTTCGCATGCAGCTGCCGACCCAACCAGCTGGGCAGGCACCTGCGTGGCGCATGCAGATCTTCATGGAGACCCGCCACTGCTCCACCTCAGCTGCCTGCCTGCCTACATGGCATCACAGGCGTCGCTGGCCAGGGCACGTGTCAACACAAGAAGGAGCGGCGACGACGGACGAGGCAGATCTCTCCCCCCGTCCCCGATAAAGCAAGGACACCTGGGCAAGACGCATTAAATGCGCCTTGTCATGTAATGCGAGGGATAACCTCACATCACTGTACCCTTCCCACCTCCTGTGTGCCACTGTGGCGACCCCTTTCCTATAAAAGGAGGCCCGAGGCGACCAGGAGGAGGATTCGGCTTTTTGGAGCTCCTCACGCCCCATAGCTAGCTCAAGAACACAGATATACAATCCACCAAAGCAGGAGTAGGATTTTACGCATCCTCGCAGCCCAAACCTGGATAAACAAACCGTGTGCTATCTGTTTGATCCGCTCTTCTCATGACCCCGCGCCCCGCAACCGTAGTAGGGATTCTTGTGATCCCATAGGTGTCGTTCCCATCAACAAATGGCAAGGAAGTAATCAAAATCACCATCAAGAATCCTACACTCGGGGGGCAACCGCAAGTGCAAGAAAATACTCGAGTTAAATTTGTCAAACCCAAGAGTCCAGAAGTTGGCAAGTGGAAGAGGAATGAAGCTAAAGTGCAACGCAAGCGGATCAAGCCAACTTTTGATATGTTGCTGTCCAAGTATGCCAATCAGTCGGTTGGTTCCAGCTCTAACCAGCCATCACAGTTGAAGCGACCAAGATCACCATCAGATGATATGTTCAGTCGGTATATGAAACCGAGTGGACCAAAGGCGTTATTTCCAGAAGAGCAGAGGCAAACTGTTTGGGACCGACTTGAATATACATATAATGGCCGACTGGACATCAGTAACTATCGGTCGGCTGGTCAAAACATGCGACCGGATGGAATCTATCCGAGTGTAAGAATGCACCCAGGTGGAAGCTATCCAAGTGAAAAAATGTGGCCAAGTAGATTCCATCCGACTGAATTCCATCCGAGTGGATTCCACTCGAGTGAATTCCATCCGAGTGGATTCCATCCAAGTGACACCCATCCGAGTGGATTCCATCAAAGTAAAAAGGTGCGCCCGAGTGGAAATTTCATGCATTTGGAAAGTCGAAAAGAATGGCGTGTTAAATCACCAAGTGTTGTAGCAGTTGAGTCGGGAAAAGGCAAGGAGAAAATGGATGCCGACTCACTTATCTTGGGCACCAAAACATTCACCATACGGCAGCCGATTGTGCATAGCAATCCGACTGAGCCGATACTTGCTATCGCGCCAAAGCACTCGGCTAATGACCATGAAGCAAGCACCAGCCAAGTAAAAACGAGAAATCCTAAATACACTCAGCCAAAGTGGTGTCCTCCAGGGCTAACAAAGACACAAAAAAGGAAACTACAGAGGTTAAGGAGTCAAGAAATGGCAGAACAAGAGGCCGAGAAGCAAAGGGATAAGTTGTTCAATGACACTCGGCCTATGGTACCTACAAAACAAGTGTGGAGGCCCAAGCGAATACAAGATGCAGTGGCTTCTACACCTATCACAGCAGCACCTACACTACCAAAAGAGGACGACGCAATCATTGCATCGTCTATGTTACCTATTGCTTCCTCTTCACTCGGACAAATTTCGGAATCAGTGGATGCACTCGCGGAGGAGGCTGATATGTTGGACTATGAGTCTATGCCGGTTCATGAAGGTATGGATATCAATATGGTGTATTACTTACCTGCTGAGTTTCGTGTTGTAGATGAGGAAGGGGAGGTGGCTTAGCTAGATTTTGGCCCTAAAAATGCAATATTCGAGAAGCCAAAAGAACTAGTAACGCATCTGAAACCGTTATATCTCAGAGGTCATATCAATGGGTCGCCGCTCACTCTGATGCTTGTTGATGGGGGTGCCATGGTAAATCTTATGCCCTATTCAGTCTTCAAGAAATTGGGTTTGCCTGATGAAGAATTGATCAAGACCAATATGGTGCTCAACGGGTTTGAAGGCAAAGAGAAAACTGAAGCCAAAGGTGTAATGTATGTGGAGCTTACAGCCGGAAGCAAAACTTTGGCTACTGCATTCTTTGTCGCTGAGGTGCAAGGTAACTACAACGTTATACTAGGCCGTGATTGGGTTCATGCAAACCAGTTCGTGCCATCCACTATGCACCAGTTTTTGATTCAGTGGGTTGATGATGAAGTGGAAGTTATTCATGCGGATAACTCGGCCTGTGTTGCTTTGGTCGATGCATCGGTGGATTGGCAACATCCCAATGCTACTTGCTTGATGGGACGTGACTTATCAGAATTTGATTTTCTCAGCGCGACCAAGAATGGTTTTGTGCCCGTCTCTTTAAAGCCGACTGAATGCAATCGGCTCCAAGGTATGATATGTTTAAATGGGTCCTAATTCCGAGTGGTTACAAAAACGTCTTGTAAACTATCGGTCCAGTGAGAACGATATGTATGAGTCTATAGAGGAGTTGGATGACATGGATAAACTTGGACAAGGTTTTACATCAGCCGATCCATTAGAAGAGGTTGATGTTGGAGATGGTTCAGTCACTCGACCGACATTTATAAACAAAATTTTGAAAGCCGATTGTAAGGCTAAGTTAATCGAGCTATTGAAAGAATATGTTTGTTGCTTTGCATGGGAATATCATTAGATGCCAGGGTTAAGCCGAGAGCTAGTGGAGCATCGGTTGCCTATAAATGCCGGTTTTAGACCTTATAAACAGTCAGCCAGAAAATTTAATCCGAAAACATATGACTGGATCAAGGAAGAGATCGGTCGACTGCTTGAAGCTAATTTCATTCGACCTTGTAGGTATGCCGAGTGGATTTCTAACATTGTCCCAGTGGAGAAGAAAGGTTCCGGAAAGTTGAGGGTGTGCATTGATTTCAGAGATTTGAATAGGGCTACACCCAAAGATGAGTATCCTATGCCAATAGCCGATATGCTTATTAATGATGCTTCTGGACATAAGGTTATTAGCTTTCTAGATGGTAATGCCGGATACAATCAAATTTTTATGGCCGAAGAGGACATGTACAAAACGGCTTTCCGATGTCCTGGTTTCCTTGGTTTATTCGAGTGGACAGTGATGACATTCGGATTAAAAAAATGTTGGAGCCACGTATCAAAGGGCTATGAATTTAATTTTTCATGATTTACTCGGTGTCATACTTGAAGTTTATATTGATGATATTGTTGTCAAATTGGATGCTTTTGAATCTCACTTGGCCGATTTGCGTTTAGCTTTCGAAAGAATGAAAAAGTATGGACTGAAGATGAATCCTTTAAAGTGTGCATTCAGCGTATCAGCTGGCAAGTTTTTGGGTTTCATTATTCATGAAGATGGCATAGAGATTGATCCCAAAAAGATAGAGGCCATACATAAAGTGGAGGCTCCAACATGTAAGAGAGATATGCAAAAGTTCCTTGGCAAGGTCAATTATTTGAGAAGGTTCATACCTAATCTATCAGGGAAAGTTGATGCATTTACTCCTATCCTTCGGCTAAAGAATGATGCTGATTTCACTTGGGGGCAAAACAACAAGAAGCATTTGATATGATCAAGAATTATTTGTGCACTCCTCCGGTGATGAAAGCACCCAAGCATAGGGAACCCTTCAGACTTTACATTGCAGCAGAGGAAGGAGTTATTGGTTCTGTTCTAACTCAAGAGACCGAAGGAAATGAGCATGCCATCACTTATTTGAGCCTCCGCTTATTGGACGCAGAGACAAGGTATACATTTATTGAAAAAATATGTCTATGCTTATATTATGCTTGCACAAAATTGAGACATTATTTAGTACTGAGTGCTTGCATAGTAGCTTGTCAGACCGATGTCATTAAATACATGTTGCATAGACCAATTCTTAGTGGTAGAATTGGCAAGTGGGCTTATGCTTTGATTGAATATGATTTGGCTTATGAATCTCTAAAATCAATGAAAGGCCAGATCATTGCTAATTTTATTGTTGAACATCGGATTGATGACAAGCATGATGTTGATATAAACCTTGTCTCAATAGTACCATGGAGATTATATTTTGATGGTTCAGTTTGTACCAATGGCCAAGGTGTTGGTATTGTTTACATATCTCCTCATGGTGCTGTTTTTGAAGCCTCATGCCGCTTAGAATATTTTTGTACAAACAATCAAGCCGAATATGAAGCATTATTATTCGGCCTAGAGATGTTACTTGCTATAGGTGTTACACATATTGAGGCTTATGGTGATTCGTTACTAGTGGTGCAGAAAATATCCAAAGTCTTTCAGTGTTTGGACGAATCACTTAATGTTTATCTTGATAAATGTCTAGATATAATTTCTACTTTGGATTGCTTTAGCATTGCTCATACATCTAGACATGACAATTGGAAAGCAAATGAATTGGCACAATAAGCATTCAGATATCATGTTGATAATGGCATGTTTCATATCTCTCAAAGACCGATGTCTTGTCTTGCCAATATGGGAGAGGCTGAACCTGAACCCACTGATTCGGCCATTAACAAAAAGTCTAGTGCAGATGACAATCCCGACTGGAGGAAGCCCATTGTTGATTACTTGTGCAATCCGAGTGAAAGGGTGGACAGGGTTGTTCGGCGTATGGCTTTCAAGTATACAATGAGAGATGATGGTTGTCGGTGTCAAAACCGGCGGATCTCGGGTAGGTGGTCCCGAACTGTGCGTCTAAGGCGGATGGTAACAGGAGGCAGGGGACACGATGTTTTACCCAGGTTCGGGCCCTCTTGATGGAGGTAAAACCCTACGTCCTGCTTGATTAATATTGATGATATGGGTAGTACAAGAGTAGATCTACCACGAGATCAGAGAGGCTAAACCCTAGAAGCTAGCCTATGGTATGATTGTATGTTGTAGTTGTTGTGTCCTACGGACTAAAACCCTCCGGTTTATATAGACACCAGAGAGGGTTAGGGTTACACAAGGTCGGTTACAAAGGAGGAGATACACATATCCGTATTGCCTAGCTTGCCTTCCACGCCAAGTAGAGTCCCATCCGGACACGAGACGAAGTCTTCAATCTTGTATCTTCATAGTCTAACAGTCCGGCCAATGGAGATAGTCCGGCTGTCCGGAGACCCCCTAATCCAGGACTCCCACAGTAGCCCATGAACCAGGCTTCAATGACGATGAGTCCGGCACGCAGTATTGTCTTCGGCATTGCAAGGCGGGTTCCTTCTCCGAATACATCACAGAAGAATTTGAATACGAGGATAGTGTCCGACCCTGCAAAATAAGTTCCACATACCACCGTAGAGAGAATAACATTTCCACAAATCCAATTTGCTGACTTGTTTTGGCAACACGACATTATGTCACGGCCCGGTGATTATTCGAACCGTTTCCTTTAACTAGCCCCGCACATAACGCGAGGCAGTTTTTTGACACGTCTTGTCGAAGCAAAGATCGTGTCCCCTTATCACGGGATTCTCATCAATACGGGTGTGGGTAACCCAACCACGCCATCGATTACGGTGCTTGGGGGATAAGAGAGTTTTACCAGGCTAGTGGGGACGCTTAGTTTCGTCCGCCCATATAAAGGGATAAGGATTCACCTTTTCATCCACGCCTTCTTCCTCCTTTGCTCATCCGTTTTCGCACACTCGAGCTCTAGCGCCCAAGTCCGCACTTCCCACCTCAACCTTCCCCAACCATGTCCGGAGCGGGAGGCAGGTGGATGGTCTCCTCTGTCACGGAGGGAGACATCAAGAAGCTGAGGAGAGCCGGATACCTGCCCGACGACATCGTGCACCGGCTCCCATATGAGGGGTAGCTCATCCCCACCCCCGGGCCCCATGAGAGGGTAGTGTTCCTTACCCATTTCCTCCGTGGACTGGGATTCCCTCTCCACCCATTCGTCTGGGGGCTCATGTTCTAATACGGCCTGGATTTCCACGATCTGGCCCCAAACTTCATCCTCAACATCTCGGCATTTATCATCGTGTGCGGGGCCTTCCTCCGCATCAAGCCCCACTTCGGCTTATGGCTGAAGACCTTCAATGTCAAGCCGAAGGTTGTGGGCGGCCGCCAGGCGGAGTGCGGAGGCGCCATGGTGGGCAAGATGCCCAACGTTACATGGCTCGAGGGCTCCTTTGTGGAAACCATAAAGGGGTGGCAATCGGGGTGGTTCTACATCACCGAGCCGCATGACCTTGCATGGGCAGCGGCCCCGAGTTCCGATCTGGCATCCCCACGCGGCTCACCTCCTGGAAAGAGAAGGGCCTGTCCTGGGGTAGTTCGGGAGAGCTGACCGGACTCCAAACATGTATTCAAAACATGGTGAACAAGAAGCTCAAACTCATCAACGTAGTCCAGGTCATGCTCCACCGCCGGATCCTCCCGTGCCAACAACAGGACTACAACTTGTGGGAGTTCGACCCGGCGCAGCACCGAACTCTGAACAGGCTCTTCGACACAACTCACGAAGATGCCTGGAGGGTGCTGTTCAAAAGCGCCGAGGTCCCCCCTCCCATTATTGAGGATCGCGGATTCAGCGCGAAGCGCCAAGCCAGTGCGGTAAGCTGATTTACCTTTCACAGGATACTTATTTTTTATAGATTGACTCCATGCGGGATCTAAACTCCCGTACCTTTGATAGGACTGGCAGGAGATGGCCGGACAGATCGACTGTCCGGCTCCTTTGCCCGAAGGCCCAGCAGACGCTCTTCTGGCGAAGATGCTGACTCTGGCTCCTTATACGGTGCCGAAGAATACCAAGAAGGCCAAGGGAACCCGAAAGAGTTCCTGACGCCAGGCATCGTCGGACTCACCATCCGAGGATTCTACAGCGCAATCCTCCCCCGAAGACGAGGTGGCAGAAGAGGATGCTCCCCCTCCAGACGGGGGAGACAAGAAAGGGAAGGCTGCCCCAACTAGGGAGGCCGAAGGGTCCAAGAAGGGGAGAACTCTCCTTCCGGACTACTCTACCACCGCCGCCGACGGCGAAGACGAGTGGCTTCCCAGGGCCAAGCCCCTGGGGAAGTCGTAAGTATTCGGATACCAGAGTAAGTCATAGTATTCCTTTGCCGCACTACTTCACCTAACGCCGAAATATGATTATGCAGGCCGCCCCGAGCCCGTATCGATGTATCATCGGACGGCTCCCTGGGCTCGTCGGACATGGTTAGCGATCCAGTCCCGAATGCCACCTCCCCCTATCTTGCGGACGACGCTGAGGTGCTGTCTCACGAGGCACCGGGTCGAGGGGAGACAGTCCCGGAGGCACCTCAAGGCGGCCTCCCGGACTCCGGGAGCCGAGGGGACAAGGCCCCTGAGAGCTCCGAGTTCGGCCCTCAGCCGAACACCGCGCCGGAACCTCCAGTGGTTCCGGGCTCGGGCAAGAGGCCTCCTTCTAAGAGGGGCAAGACGCCTGTGCCGGTGAACTCTGTCCATCCAGAGGCGCCGGACAATCTGCTGGAAGCGCTTCGCAGTGCTTCCATCGACGAGGAGCACCGTACTATTATGAGTGCGGTGGTCCAGAAGGTTCAGTCCGCCAAGAGCGGATTGACTGAAGCCTGTGCCAGCCTTCTAACAGGCTTTGAGGTAAGTGTTTTAAAATATAGGAAAAATATTACCGCATAGACAGTAGCCCCTGATGCTTTGTTCGGTGTTCACAAAGAAAAGCCGAACAGAGGATCAAATAATATCGCAGGAGTCTAATATAAGTATGTCAATATGCGTATGCAGGCCTCGCTGCTGGCGTCCGCCGCACTGACTGCGGAGGTCGCCGTACTGAAGCAGGACCTCAAGGGGTCCAAGAAAGAGCTCGGCCTTGCCAAGAGGAAGCTCGAGGAGAACAAGGGTAAGTAATACCTTGTCTGTAGATATGTATATATAAAACAAGACACGATTGCAGAATGATAGGATCATCGTATATTTGCCAGGGGCCACGACCGAGGTGGCAACCCTGAAGCAAGCGCTAACCAAGGCCGAAGATAAAGTGGCCAAGGAGCGCACCGAGTGGGAAAAACAAGAGGCTCGTGTGGGCGAGGTGCAGCAAGAGCTCCAGGCTCTTGTGACGAAGCACGAGGCGTTGGAGCTTGACTCAAAGACGTGAGAGTCTGAGCTTGCCGCGGCCCTTGAGAGCGCAAAGAGTTCCAAGGCCGAGGCCCAAAAGGCCCTCCCGGGGATTGACGCGATGAAGAAAATAGCGGTGGGTAAGGCATTCTATATGAAAAGCAAGCATGTGAAAGTAAATTACCGATTACTTACCCGAATTCGGAGCTCTCCAGGAGCATTCGCAGATTTGCCCGGCAGCGTGTCGGATGCCGCACAATTTTTCCAGGTCGAGGAGGGAAGCTCAACGGAGAAGTTGTTCTGGTCTCAGTATACTGAGACCGAACACCCGATGCCTCTGAGCGACCAGCTAAAGCAGCTGGTCGAGCTGCACTAGGCGGCCGAACAGGCCATGAAGGGCCTTATAGTCCGGTTGTGTCCTGGCGACGCCCTTCCGAACAGCTACTTCGGCCTGGTGAGGCGGCTTGTGGATGCCTGCCCACGGCTGGAGGTCGTCAAGCGGTCCGTCTGCATCGAAGGTGCACGCCGGGCTTTCGCCCGTGTGAAGGTGCAGTGGACCAAGCTAGACGTTGTGATGCTGATCAAGGAAGGGCCGCCGCAGGGCAAGGAGCATCGCACCCCCGAGATTTATTATGAGGGTGTCCTGAAGGGTGCCCGTCTTGTAGCGGAGGAATTTGCAAAGGATGTAATATTTGAGTAAACTTGCTCGTGTGATCATGTATGATGAAAACTTGCTTCATATGCGCTATGCAACGCTTGTGTGAATTTAAAATATTACCTTCTGTTTGGCCGTTTATCCAATCTGAGAGATGGCTAGTCCTCGGCTTCTGCCCCCATGCCACGAGTGCTGGGGTGTTCGGGATAAACCTGAGCACTCTTGTTCCCATGTTTGGGTCCTTCGAGGGAGGTGCTCAGCACAACGAACAAGGCAACCGGACTAATAATGCTTTATCACTCTCACTTAGCCATAGAATTCTATAATTTTAAATTTCAGCGAAGCCCCTGGTATTTGGAAGGCCGAATTCGGGGCGTGATACACGCCTTTAAGCCGGACAGGGTCGGCCCCTCGCCCTAAGCGGCATAAGTCTTTAGGGACTCAAAAACCTCGCCGAACAACGACCAGTCTCTCGCCTTATCACGACAGACAGTTTTAGCTTTCTCTACTGAGGTGCTAAGCCCGGCAGAACTGGGGCACAATCGCAGTAGTTCTCCTAGCGCTACCTTAGCCGATAGAGCGGAATGTAAGGTACCAAAACATAGGAGCCGGGCAAACCCAATATTTGACCAAAGACATGATTCAGAGCTGATGCATATAATGCTATAAGTTCGGGGTGCCGCACTTGTGGAAGTGTTCGGACTTTTCACACCATATTGTGGGGTACTTAAGCCCCTAGTGTATTGGCCGTACCAAAGTGTATGGTTGCAAGGCGTCGTTAATGAACACATATATATAACAAGAATGCAATAATAGTCGTGATGTTATGCATTGTTTGTTCAGAAAGGTGCGTTAAAGCAGAATGATACAGATAGTGCGATAAGCAAAGAGTGGGACTATGTCCCTTCCAAGGGCAAGCTGAGGAATAGTATTAAATCAAATATTTCGCTCGTTATTGTAATCCACCCGGGAATTCCGTGGTGTGACGTAGCTTTCTGCCTCCTTGGTTGCTGCATCATGTGTTCGGTAATAGTGCTGCCGGACAGGGTTTCCAGAGATTAAGGTCCTAAAAAAGAGAAAAATAACCAAACGGGAAGCCCCTAGTGCGGTTTAAGCCGCGTCTTGGGGCGTTCCGCAGTTGTGCCCCCCTCCCCACTTGTGCCCATGGTATTTTTAATGCGTAATTATGTACGCGTGGCACGAGTTTCGCCGTTTGGCTGGGACTGGGGTGGGGGACGCATTGCTACACGAGCTCAGATCGCGCCAGGCGGTCTATTTGCCGATTGCTCCGAGCGCGCTTGAAGGTGTACGAGTCTTGAAACGCCGAACTGGTGGATTGCCTTGAGAGGCTGTTTTGCACTTCTGCTGCGAGGGCCGCAGTGTGCTCCTCTGTTCGGAGAGAGCGCTCTGTATTTCCATTGACTGTAATAACCCCGCGAGGTCCTGGCATCTTGAGCTTGAGGTATGCATAATGCGGTACCGCATTGAATCTCACAAATGCGGTTTGCCCGAGCAGTGCATGATAACCACTGCGGAACGGGACTATATCGAAGATTAACTCTTCGCTTCGGAAGTTATCCAGGGATCCGAAGACCACTTCCAGTGTAATTGAGCCTGTGCAATGGGCCTCTACGCCTGGAATGATGCCTTTGAAGGTCGTTTTTGTGGGTTTGATCCTTGAGGGGTCTATACCCATTTTGCACACTGTGTCCTGATAAAGCAGGTCCAGGCTGCTGCTGCCGTCCATAAGGACTCGAGTGAGGTGAAATCCGTCAATGATTGGGTCCAGAACCAGTGCGGCGAATCCGCCATGACGGATACTAGTGGGATGGTCCCTGTGATCGAAAGTGATCGGATAGGAGGACCATGGGTTGAACTTTGGGGCGACTAGCTCCAACGCATATACATCCCTGAGCGCACGCTTCCGCTCCCTCTTGGGGATGTGGGTTGCATATATCATGTTCACCATCCGCACTTGTGGGGGAAACCTCTTCTGTCCTCCGGTGTGTGGCTGTCGGGGCTCCTCCTCATCATCGCTATGTGGCCCCTTGTCATTGTTTTCGGCAATTAACTTGCCGGCCTGCTTGAACACCCAACAATCCCTGTTGGTGTGATTGGCTGGCTTTTCTAGGGTGCCGTGTATTTGACACAAGCGATCGAGTATACGGTCCAAGATGGACGGACCCGGCGTACTTTGTTTGAATGCCTTTTTCCGCTGACCGGGTTTAGAGCCTTTGAATCCGGCATTGACTGTCGTATCCTTGTTATTATCGCTGTTAATGCGGCACTTATGTTTGTTGTGACGTGACCTGCTATTGCCGTCCTTGGTATCCGAAGTACCATGGCTCTTTGATATGTTATTACTGCGAGCCAGCCAGCTGTCTTCTCCCGCACAAAAGCGGGTCATGAGTGTCGTGAGGGCTGCCATAGATTTTGGCTTTTCCTGACCAAGGTGCCGGGCTAGCCATTCGTCACGGATGTTGTTTTTGAAAGCCGCTAGGGCCTCTGCATCCGGACAGTCGACGATTTGATTTTTCTTTGTTAGGAACCGAGTCCAGAATTGCCTGGCTGATTCTTCTGGCTGCTGAATTATGTGGCTCAAGTCATCGGCATCTGGTGGCCGCACATAAGTGCCCTGAAAGTTGTCGAGGAATGCGGCTTCCAAATCTTCCCAACAGCTGATGGACTCTGCTGGCAAGCTGTTAAGCCAATGCCGCACTGGTCCCTTGAGCTTTAGTGGGAGGTATTTGATGGCATGTAAGTCATCACCGCGGGCCATGTGGATGTCAAGGAGGAAATCCTCGATCCATACTGCGGGATCTATTGTGCCGTCGTATGATTCAATATCTACAGGTTTGAAACCTTCTGGGATTTGATGATCAATTACTTTGTCTGTGTAGCATAAGGGGTGTGCGGCGCCTCTGTATTGGGCTATATCGCGTCGCAGCTCGAATGGGTCTTGCCCGCTGTGTTCGGCCCGGCCGGATTTACTTTTAATGTATTCGGTGTGATGTTTATCGTCTCGCATAGTGGCGCGCCCTCGTGATCCGTAGATCGATCTTGCATACTTTGCTTTGTCCTCCAATATGTGTCGCAGGTCTGGCGTATCTCCACATGCCTTTTTATTTGAATGGCGTCGGGGTGCAGGCTGAGTTTTTGGCTCGAATGCCTCTCTATCGCGGCCACGAGGTGGCCGATCAGCCGCATCATACGCTTCTTCCTCCAGTCGGGGTAGCAACATGTACTTTCGGTAACTCTTGGAGGGGCGCTCGAGTTTATATTCCTCGGCCGCGAGGACTTCAGTCCATCTGTCAGCTAGCAGATCCTAATCAGCTTGAAGCTGCTGCTGCTTTTTCTTATGGCTATTTGCCGTGGCTATAAGCCGGCGTTTGAAGCGCTCTTGTTCGACGGGATCCTCTGGCACAGCGAATTCGTCGTTGCCGAGGCTTGCCTCGTCTTCGGGGGGGGGGGGCATGTAATTATCATCCTCCTCCTCTCCATCTGCCGCTCTCTCAGGAGGGCTGGCTCCTCCATCCTCCTGCTCTAAATCTTGCTAGAGGGGATTATTGTTGTCTTCAGCACTATCCGGAGTGTTATTATCTCCTGTGCCGGTATCACCACTTTTGCTTTGGCGGGACTTAGAGCGGCGCCGCTGACGTCGGCGCTTGGGTTGCTTCTTGGAGGGGTCATCCTCCGCTATCTCGTCGCCATTGCCTTCTTTGGGTGTATCCACCATGTATATATCGTATGATGAGGTGGCTGTCCAGTGCCCTGTGGGCAGTGGATCCTCTTCGTCTCCCGCATCGTCGTCCATACCGTCGATGTCTTCGGAGTCGAAGTCGAGCATGTCGGTTAAGTCATCGACAGTGGCTACTAAGTGGGTGGTGGGTGGGCCACGAATTTCTTCGTCGTTCGCATCCCAGTCCTGTCGGGCATAGTTCGGCCAGGATCCTCCTGACAAGGAGAGAGACCTTAATGCGTTCAGTATGTCGCCAAAGGGCGAGTGCTGAAAAATATCCGCGAAGGTAAACTCTATGATCGGCGCCCAATCGGATTCGATGGGAACGGGCGAGGGCGGTTCGGAGTCCGTGGCCGGAGAAGGATCCGACAGTTTAACAACACGGCTCTTGTGCAAGGTAAGGTCAATGTTTGGCTCGATCGCCGCTGAGGGTAAGGCCTCCGTGGTGGGGTCCATCCACCCGTCCATGGACGGAGCAACTGGCTCCGAATTGAGGGTCGGAGCGGCTGCCTGTGCGATCTCCTAGACACTGCCCGATGGTAGAGCTAAATCGTACTCATCATGACCACATGACGCACAAGGCAGAGGCTCGAATCCGTCGAAGATCAAGTCTCCACGGATATCGGCCGTGTAGTTTAAGCTTCCAAACCTGACCTGGTGGCCAGGGGCGTAACTTTCAATCTGCTCCAGATGGCCAAGCGAATTGGCTCATAGTGCAAAGCCGCCGAAGACGAAGATCTGTCCGAGGAGAAAAGTCTCACCCTGGACTGCATCGCTATCGATGATAGTAGGAGCCATCAAGCTTAACGGCGACGACACAGAGGAACTCTCAATGAAAGCACCAATGTCGGTGTCAAAACCGGCGGATCTTGGGTAGGGGGTCCCGAATTGTGTGTCTAAGGCGGATGGTAATAGGAAGCAGGGGACACGATGTTTTACCCAAGTTGAGGCCCTCTTGATGGAGGTGAAACCCTACGTCCTGCTTGATTAATATTAATGATATGGGTAGTACAAGAGTAGATCTACCACGAGATCAGAGAGGCTAAACCCTAGAAGCTAGCCTATGGTATGATTGTATGTTGTAGTTGTTGTGTCCTACGGACTAAAACCCTCCGGTTTATATAGACACCGGAGAGGGTTAGGGTTACACAAGGTCGGTTACAAAGGAGGAGATACACATATCCGTATTGCCTAGCTTGCCTTCCACGCCAAGTAGAGTCCCATCCGGACAAGAGACGAAGTCTTCAATCTTGTATCTTCATAGTCTAACAGTCCGGCCAATGGAGATAGTCCGGCTGTCCGGAGACACACTAATCCAGGACTCACACAATGGTCTTTATCGCAGAACAGTCGATGATGTTCTTCTAAAGTGTTTGGATGAGGACCAGGCAAGAGTTGCTATGGGAGAGGTACATGAAGGCATTTGTGGCACTCGCCAGTCGGCTCCCAAGATTAAATGGTTATTGCGACGTGCTGGGTTTTATTGGCCGACTATGATTAATGATTGCTTCAGATATTATAAAGGGTGCGAAGCTTGTCAAAAATTCGGTGATATTCAATTGGCTCCTGCTGCTATGTTACATCCTATTATCAAGTCGTGGCCCTTTAGAGGATGGGGATTAGACTTTATTGGGCAAATTCATCCATGTTCCTCAAAGGGGCATCAGTTTGTATTGGTGGCAACTGATTAATTCACTGAATGGTCTGAAGCAGTACCTCTCAAGAACATGACACATACAGAGGTAATTCAATTTATAACTCAGCACATTATTCATAGATTCGGTATTCCTCAAATGTTAACAACAGATCAAGGTTCATCTTTCATGTCACACCAAGTCAGAGAGTTTGCCGAATCTTATAACATAAAGTTGCTCAATTCCTCTCCATATTATGCCCAAGCTAATGGACAAGCTGAGTCTAGCAATAAATTTTTAATCAAAATCATCAAGAAGAAGATTGAAGATAATCCAAGGAGATGGCATGAGTTGTTGTGTGAACCTTTGTGGGCACATAGAATTTCAAGGCATGGTGCTACGAAGGTGACCCCATATGAGCTAGTATATGGTCAAGAGGCCGTTTTACCAGTGGAAGTAAATTTGAATGCTTTGAGAATAGCCAAACAAAATGATTTATCGGCAGTAGACTTTTATAACTTGATGATGGACAATATTGATGAGGTTGCCGGTAAACGTTTGGTTGCTTTGAAGTCCATAGAGAGAGACAAGTTGAGGGTTGCAAGAGCTTACAATAAGAAAGTTAAGTTGAAGAATTTTCAAGTTGGTGATCTCGTCTGGAAAGTGATTCTGCCAATTGGTTCAAGAGATAGAAAATTCGGGAAGTGGTCTCCAAGTTGGGAAGGTCCATTTAGGATTACAAGAGTTGTTCCCTGGAATTCATATTTGATGGAATCAATACAAGGGGCGTTGTTACCTCGAGCTCTCAATGGCAAATATTTGAAGAAGTACCACCCGAGTGTGTGGCAGGAAGCCTAAGTAGGCAATGGCGGATATACGATTATCGCCCTTAGCACAAACATGGCCGATACATGATTATCGCCCTGAGAAAAATAAATGGCCGATGGAGTGTTGACATCATCCTTAGAACGAACACCATGCATATTATTTTTCGGCGTGCAAGATTTGCTGAAAAACAGGGGGCATGTGTTAACACCTGATTTTGGCAAGATATAGAGTGAAAGGGTTTAAGCATGAGAAAGTTTCACATCGTCGAGTGGAACAACTTTGATGTTTAGGCTATCGCCATTCGAACTCATCTCAGTGGCCGAAGCTGTACTCCGAGTGATAAAATTTAGTGTTCTGAGTGCTTTTCGGCAGATTACGCCCTCAATATGACCTCAGATGAAGGAGCACTCTAAAGGAATTATCCTCGTCTCGTCGAGGAAATCGATTTTCATATATAAATCATCTTAATCCGAGTTCATATGCAAAAGTTACAGTCAATACGGTCTGAACAGGCCAGAGACAAAAATATTACGCTTGACACCAGACACATGTTGATGAGTGTCTGATACAATGCGTGAGCAATTCGGCCCTTAAGACGGCCTTGAATCGAAAAACCTTCAACATAGAGAAGTTTCGTCTCGTCGAGCCGATCGATTTTCATATATAATTTGTTTCAATCCGAGGTCCTATGAGGCCTGGAAAGACAAAACAAGATCAGGCTATGTTTTCAGTCGGAAGATCCGAGTGAAAAGCTACCATCCGAGTGAAAACTTACCGATCGAGTGAAAGCTTACCATCCGAGTGAAAACTTACCGGTCGAGTGAAAGTTTTCCGTCCGAGTGAAATTATTATCATCCGAGTGAAACTGTTACCATCGGAATGAAAACTTGCCGATCGAGTAAGAGATTGTCTTCTGAATGAAAATATAATCATCCGAGTAAAAAGATTACCGTCGGAATAAAAACTTGCTGATCGAGTAAAGAGATTACCTTCCGAGTGAAAATATGGTCATCCGAGTGAAGATTGTCTTCTGAGTGAAATATTCTAACATCCGAGTGAAAAAGTCCAGTCGGACGATTCAAGTGAATGACTCTAATCCGAGTGGATGAGCTTGAATCCGAGTGAAACTGAACATATGCCCGCAAGTTTATCAAGATGACCTCGGATGAAGAAGTGTTCAATACAGAAGTTGTGCATATCATCAAGACGGTAAACTTTGGTTTTGGAGTCATCATCATCAGAGATAGTATATGGCTTACAAATTCACTACGAGACTCGGATAATCCAGTCTACTGCAAGACCAAGTCCGACTGAAAGGTAAAGATGACCTCGAAAAGTATTCAAGAAGGCCTTATTTGAAAAAGTGATCAACATGAGAGTTGTTCGTATCATCGAGGCGCACAAATTTCATATTTGGGTCGTCTTGATCGGAGATCATATGCAAGCTCAGTGTCCCGCGCAAGAAGGAAGACAGAGTTGGGGCCAGATTCAGACTGAATCCGAGTTGGAATAGAACTAGGACTCTAGGACGTGAATTGATGTAATTTTTCTTGTAAGGAAAGCCTAGATGAATCCTTTACTTGTACGGGAAGTCCAGCCGCCTCTTATATATATGGGGGGTGACGTCCGATTGAACAACACACAATCGAACAAATCAATATACTACTTTTTCAGTTTACGTTTTATCTCTCCACCGTTTTCTCTCTCGTTCTTCGCTGTTCCTCAAGTTTGAGAGCTGCGAATCCCGAGGCTCTAGGGGTGAGCGAATCGACCTAGAGCAGCCCATAGCCGCCGCACACCCTAACGGGATCCCTCCCGGGGGTGTGGGGTTTCGGGTCTACAAAAGCGCCCATCGACTGTCTTGCGTATCGCGCTGTCGGTCGGGTCTCCTTCAACGTGAGCTGTGGTGCATCACCCCCGGCGTTGAAGGTACACGTGCCGTGTTCGTGTGTCAACAACATGTTTGTCATCTGCTAGCATACGACAAAGAGGACACGTGGCAGCTGTCGTGGTTCTAAGTCTGACAGTAGAATGGGGGTAGGAGTGTAGAGGCAAGATCCTAGCTATGGAGGAGTTGTACACGCGAGTTTTACGAGTTCAGGCCCTTCTCGGAGGAAGTAACAGCCCTACGTCTCGGAGCCCAGAGGCGGTCGACTGGATTATATGCGTGTGAGTTACAGGGGGTGCGAACCCTTGTGCCTGTGGAGGGAGGTGGCTTATATAGAGTGCGCCAAGACCCCAGCCAGCCCACAACACAGAGGGTTTAAGGTACATTGAAAAGAGAACGTTACTGGTAACGCCCACATTAAAGTGATGTAAATGTCAATTAAGTCTATAAGTAAATGCTCGACCGTTGCATATGCAGAGTGGCCTTAGCTCTTCTGCCCGTCGAGTGACTTCTGTGACGGTCGAGTGGCATCGGTTCTTCTGAGTGGAACGTTTCTGGTCGAGTGGATGATGGTACCCTTTGGATGATCCTGGCTTTAGGGTGTTGTCCTAGGGGAGGATGTCTAGGTCAGGTCTATGGCCCTGCCCTAGGTACGTCGCTTCATCATTAGCCCCCGAATGGTTCAGGGTTCGAGTGGAGAAGGAGTTGATAATCCCTCTGATTCAGCTTTTGTGCTTTGAGAATGTCTCGCCCAGAGGTCGAATGAACTTTCATGATGGCTTCAACTGCTTGTTCAGTCGCCTTGATCCATTCTTGGTTTTGTCGAGTGAACTTTCGTTGATAAGTTTCGAGTGTTGATATGGGAAAAATCTTCCGTCTGACGGGTCGTTCTGTCATCTGCGGATTTCACGGGATTCGAATTTTGGGAAGCGCGCCGGGCGGAAGAGGCCGCAGTAATTGGGACGGATTAGGCAGGCCGCCTCGATCTCCATGCCACCTTTTTTGTCACGTATCGCGCGCGCGACTGTTGCGGGATTTGATAAGATCGTCCGGGCCTACAAGTCAGTCACTCGGAAGCGACCTTATATAAGGCGCCGGACCGGGGCCTTTGAACAGTGCGCCCCATTCTTCTTCTTCCTCCTCAGGTTCCTCCGCTGCGCCTGCTTCTGCTCTCGGCGTCGTCGCCCCGCTCGAACTCGACCCGCTGCCATGGGGAAGGAGAAGACGGTGGCGTTGGAGCGTGCGAAGAAAGCGACGGCGAAGGCGAAAGGGAAGAAGACCACCCGGGGCGGATCTTCGTCGAGGTCCAGCCTACCGCCTGGCTGGATCCAGGGCGACTGGATCTGCTCGACAATCAGTCAAGACGACATTGATGACCTGGTGGAGGGGGGACTGATCCCCCATGAGTCGGCGCGGCTCCCGGGGAACGACACCGAGCCGCAGCCGCAGGAGGGTGAGTGCGCCCTCCTTGCCACTCATGTCGAACGCGGGTTTTCTTTGCCTCCCCACCCTTTCTTTCGCGGTTTCTTGAACTTATTCGGGGCTCAACTCCACCACTTTTCTCCAAACACCATCGTGTACCTCGCTGCTTACGTGTCTATGTGCGAGAATTTCTTGGGCTACCGACCACACTGGGGTCTCTTCAAGCACATATTCACATGTCGCTCCTAGACGGTCAAGAAGGCCAACCCGAGTGACGAGAGGACGCATGTGATACAGATGTGCGGGGGTCTTGGAATCCAAATGAGGAACAAGAGCACCTTCCCGCTATGATCCTACCCGACTCGGTCCGGGGCTAGCAGTCGACCTGGTTTTACTGCAAGGACCAGCCGACCCTGGGTCAGTCGACTGGACTCCCCCCTTATCCATGGCTCGAGTGGAGAAGCCCTCCTCCTTGAGAGTGATCCCGAAAGAGAAGGCGCAGGTGAAGGTGTTGGTCGAGCGGGTCGTCCAATTTGTCTGCGACGGAGTGACTGGTATGGACCTGCTGGAGGTCTTCCTCAGTCGACGCATCCAACCACTCCAAGCTCATGACCATCCGATGTGGATGTACTCGGGACTCGAGGATTCCACTCGGATCCACTCGGAGGATGTTAGTGAGGACACGGTGGAGAAGTGGCTGAGGGGTATTACCGGCAACAAGGATAATCCCCGGGGGTCCAGGAGGGTGGTTCCATTCGACCATTTGCGCCAGCCGGAACAGGTACGATTCTGCATTGTCGAGTGTCTTCTTGATTCACTATGTAACATCTTGTTGACGGTCGACTGTCTTTCTTTTGTTCATTGTATTTTTAGGATCTTATTGATATGTACTCGATGCCCAATGGAGTGCAGGAGCAAAATGTCAAGGAAGAGGCGAGCGGGGGCGAGAGTGGCGAGTGGCACTCGGATGCAGAGGAGGACGAGGAGAATGATGACCCGAGTGATGAATCAGAGGTCGACTCGCCTTCTCGCAGAGAAAGGAGGTCTAAGCACGTTCACGACCCGGCAAACACCTCTGACCTGGTGGCCGCACCGACTGGGCAGTCTTCAAAGCGCCCTCGGACGTCTTCTCCGGTGCCGACTGAGAAGGGACCGAAACAGCTCAAGACTGCCGCCTCCTGCGCCGAAACTATTGAAGGCCACATCCTCCAAACCGCCGAAGGCTTTGCCCAGAATCAAAGTGACCATTCCCACCATCTCCGGGTAATCATCTGACCCGATCTTTTGGTCGACTCGAGCAACAGAACATAGCCGACTGAAAGTTGACATTTGCAGTGCTGCTACCTCTGGAACTTCTTCCCGCCAATACCGAGATGAGGAAATGGAAGACGCAGTTACCTCCAACCCAGGTAAAATTCTCGTGATATGTTCTTGATTATTTGGTCAATCGAATTCTGGCGGTTCACTTGGAGTCGACTGATTTATTTGCAGCCCCGCCTAACGTTATCGAGCTTCCGGATGATGATGAAGATGTGGCCCCGAGGCCCAGAAAGAACAAAAAAGTAGCGGCTGGCAAGACATCTCAGCCAGGGCTGACGATGGAACCAACTGTCCAACAACCTGAAGATGCAGGTGGGGCCTCTGTAACTTTTGTTTTCCCATTGTCGAGTGAGCACCCTGCACCGTCGATTGTACCAGTGTTTCCTTCTGCCGCCCAACCCCATGTCTCAGAGTTCCAAGCTGCCGCATCTGGGCCATCTGCCCCTTTCTTCACCAACTATCATGTTCCGGAAAGCCAGTCGGACGCCGCTGCGGAGGCTATCCGTCAGGATAACGTGATGATGGAGCAGATGAAGACAGTGCACGAGAATAGCCAGGCTGCTTACGATGCCAGCGCGGCTCTTCGGGCCAATGTCCAGGTAAGTTGGCTTTCGACTGACCTTGTTCTATTAGGATATGCTACCTAAAATATTTTCTTTCATATAATCTCTTATTGTTTGCGTCGAGTCTATACACCCACTGGGTGTTTTGTTATCTTTAGTATTTGCGCTCTTCCACTTGGCCTGAGCGAGTGGGATCTGAACCGGTGGGGGCACGCTAAGTGCACCCACTTGGTGTAGTCCCCGAGACCGCAGTCGACTGCGGGCAGTCGA
This sequence comes from Triticum urartu, assembly GCF_003073215.2. Classification (NCBI taxonomy): domain Eukaryota; kingdom Viridiplantae; phylum Streptophyta; class Magnoliopsida; order Poales; family Poaceae; genus Triticum; species Triticum urartu. The sequence goes on from NC_053024.1 coordinate 117,561,813, forward strand.
CTGGGGTCTGAGTACTTTTCCCTTTCCTTTCTTCCACTCGACCCGGGCGGACCGGCCGAGTGGGATCTGAACCAGTGGGGGCACGTCAAGTGCACCCACTGGGTGTAGTCCCTGAGACCGCGGTCGACTGCTCGCAGTCGGCCGGGGTCTGAATAGTTGTTCTCTCTTTCTTTTTTTTACTCGACCTGGGCGGACCGGTCGAGTGGGGTCTGAATCAGTGGGGGCACACCAAGTGCACCCGCTGGGTGTAGTCCCCGAGATCACGGTCGACTGGGGGCAGTCGGCTGGGGTCTGAGTAAACTTTTAAGTTTTATTCACTCGGAAGTAAATAATCTTTGATCTTGTCAATTGACATGTATTTTACCTTCTACAGAAATCTTGTACTCTCATTTTTAAGTTCGCCGAATTTGAGGAGAAGCAGAGGCAACTCAACCTTGACTTGGAGATGGCCCAACAAAAGTTTAAGAAAGCTCAAGATGAAGCTGCTGGTATGGAAGGTAACTGCCTGTCGACTGTTCACGTTGATCGTCCTTTAAAATATTTCTTCGATCTCTTGTTTGATTCGATTGCTTATTTTGCAGAGAAAATGAGGTTGGCTCTAAAGAAGAAGGACTTGGACCTTGCAGCTGCGCAGAAGGAAGCTCAAGATAAGACTGCCCTTGCAGACCAGAAGCTGGCTTCGGTCGGAGCACTGGAAGGAGAAGTAAGCAAGCTGAAGTCCTCTCTCACTGAATCCAACCAAGAGGTAACTCGTCTGAAGAAGGATAAGATAGCTCTGAATGAGAAGCTGGAGTCCGCGGCTCATAAGAGAAATGACGTGGAAGCCTATCTGAGAACTCTTGCCAAGAAGCTCTATCTTATGCTGGAAGGTATTCCTTTTAATCCGACTGCTTTACTGCTTGCGAGTTAATCCTGTCCAGTCGACTCACTAACTCTTTGACTGCAGAATTCTGCCAAAACTTTGACGAGGAAACTGGACGGATCGAGACGGGTTTAGACCCTATCGTTTCTCCAGTCGGTGACGAGGCTGCCATGAATGTGCTTCGACTGGAATCCCGTGTCACCGGTGTCACAAGTTACCTCGCCCGTCTGAAGGTGGCGGTTTCATGGAATGACTCATCACTCTGGCCAAGGGCGACGCTTCAAAATGACCTCGAATATCTGATGACTCGGCTCAACGAGGTTCCTGGTCGAGTGCAAGAGTGGAAGAAGTCCTCTGCCCGGTGTGGTGTTGATGTGGCGTTGTCCTTGGTACGAGTCCACTGCAAGGAAGCTCGCGAAGACAAGCTGGCGGCGATCAAGGTCGCCAACACCAAAAGGCACGATTTCCAGTCCTTTATGGAGACTTTCATAGCTGTCGCCACTCGGATTGCAGATGGAATCGACTTGGACGAATTCGTTGAACCTGCCAGCCCTCCTCCTGCCAAATGAACAAACTTTGAGATTTAAACTTGCCTTAAATTTGCCTTGGGATGCCAGGTGGTTGCTGTAACCATTAAACTCCTTCGGGATTCATGCTCGAATACTGTTGATCCGTTGCCTGGAATTTTTAGGATCTATCTGAACTTGGTTTATTTCTGAATATGTTTGTATTTGCCTTCGCATGGAATTTGCTCTTTGGTATGTAGCCCTGAAGTGGAGAGTTCAATCGACTTGCGCCTCGTCGTCCTTGCGGACAAGGATGGGGCGCACATTGTATTTGTGGCGTAGCTCGGATAAAGAGGTCGCAGTCGACCCGCACCTCGTCGTCCTTGCGGATAGGGATGGAGCGTACGTTGTACTTGTGGTGTAGCTCGGAGAAGAAGGCCGCGGTCGACCTGCACCTCGTCGTCCTTGCGGATGGGGATGGAGCGTACGTTGTACTTGTGGCATAGCTCGGAAAAAGAGGTCGCAGTCGACCCGCACCTCGTCGTCCTTGCAGATAGGGATGGAGCGTACGTTGTACTTGTGGTGTAGCTCGGAGAAGAAGGCTGCGGTCAACCTGCACCTCGTCATCCTTGCGGATAGGGACATACTTTAAACCTTAGGCGAGTACTGGACTGCAGCTAAGCCCCCGAGTGAGAGGCTTGCTCACCACTCGGTAGGATTTTACAAACTTAGGCGAGTACTGGACTGCAGCTAAGCCTCCGAGTGGGAGGGTTGCTCACTGATACGTCTCCAACGTATCTATAATTTTTGATTGCTCCATGCTATATTATCTACTGTTTTGGGCAATATTGGGCTTTATTTTCCACTTTTATATTATTTTTGGGACTAACCTATTAACCGGAGGCCCAGCCCAGATTTGCTGTTTTATGCCTATTTCAGTGTTTCGAAGAAAAGGAATATCAAACGGAGTCGAAACGGAACGAAATCAACTGGAGAAGTTATTTTTGGAACGAAAGCCACCGGATAGACTTGGACTCCATGTCAGGAGATACGGGAGGTGCTCACGAGGGTGGGGGCGCCCCCCCTAGGGCGCGCCCCCTGCCTCATGGGGCCCCCGTCGCTCCTCCGACGTACCCCCTGCACCCATATATACCTACGCATCGTAAAACTTCCAGAACGGAGAATAGATCGGGAGTTCCGCCGCCAGAAGCCTCCGTAGCCACCGAAAACCAATCTAGACCCGTTCCGGCACCCTGCCGGAGGGGGCAATCCTTCTCCGGTGGCCATCTTCATCATCCCGGTGCTCTCCATGACGAGGAGGGAGTAGTTCTCCCTCGGGGCTGAGGGTATGTACCAGTAGCTATGTGTTTGATCTCTCTCTCTCTCTCGTGTTCTTGATTTGGCACGATCTTGATGTATCGCGAGCTTTGCTATTATAGTTGGATCTTATGTTTCTCCTCCCCCTCTTCTCTCTTGTAATGAATTGAGTTTTCCCCTTGAAGTAATCTTATCGGATTGAGTCTTTAATGTATGTCTTGGCGTGCGTATCTGTGGTGACAATGGGATACCAGGTGATTCACTTGATGTATGTTTTGGTGATCAACTTGCGGGTTCCGCCCATGAACCTATGCATAGGGGTTGGCACACATTTTCGTTGTGATTCTCCGGTAGAAACTTTGGGGCACTCTTTGAGGTCCTTTGTGTTGGTTGAATAGATGAATCTGAGATTGTGTGATGCATATCGTATAATCATACCCACGGATACTTGAGGTGACATTGGACTATCTAGGTGACATTAGGGTTTTGATTGATTTGTATCTTAAGGTGTTATTCTAGTACGAACTCTAGGGTTGTTTGTGACACTTATAGGAATAGCCCAACGGATTGATTGGAAAGAATAACTTTGAGGTGGTTTCGTACCCTACCATAATCTCTTCGCTTGTTCTCCGCTATTAGTGACTTTGGAGTGACTCCTTGTTGCATGTTGAGGGATAGTTATGTGATCCAATTATGTTAGTATTGTTGAGGGAACTTACACTAGTGAAAGTATGAACCCTAGGCCTTATTTCCTAGCATTGCAATACCGTTTACGCTCACTTTTACCATTAGTTACCTTGCTGTTTTTATATTTTCAGATTACAAATACCTTTATCTACTATCCATATACCACTTGTATCACCATCTCTTCGCCGAACTAGTGCACCTATACAATTTACCATTGTATTGGGTGTGTTGGGGACACAAGAGACTCTTTGTTATTTGGTTGCAGGGTTGCTTGAGAGAGACCATCTTCATCCTACGCCTCCTACGGATTGATAAACCTTAGGTCATCCACTTGAGGGAAATTTGCTACTGTCCTACAAACCTCTGCACTTGGAGGCCCAACAACGTCTACAATAATAAGGTTGTGTAGTAGACATCAAGCTCTTTTCTGGCGCCGTTGCCGGGGAGGTTAGCGCTTGAAGGTATATCTTTAGATCTTGCAATCAAGTCTTTTAGTTTCTTATTTTATCACTAGTTTAGTTTATAAAAGAAAACTATAAAAAATGGAATTGAGTTTGTCTTATACGCTTCACCTTTTTAATATCTTTCGTGAGTATGATGGAAAGGATAATTGTGCTCAAGTGCTAGAAGAAGAAATCTATAAAATGTTTGGCACTAAATATTTGAATGATGAGCATGATTGCAATGTTGTTAGTATGAATTCCTTGAATATCCATGATGCTAATGATATGCAAAGCCACAAGCTTGGGGAAGCTATGTTTGATGGAGATGATATTTTTTGTCCCCCAAGTTTTGATGAGCAAATTTATTATGATGAAAGCATGCCTCCTATCTATGATGATTATTGTGATGACACGTATTGAGGGAGTCCTGGATTAGGGGGTCTCCGGACAGCCGGACTATCTCCATTGGCCGGACTGTTAGACTATGAAGATACAAGATTGAAGACTTCGTCTCGTGTACGGATGGGACTCTACTTGGCATGGAAGGCAAGCTAGGCAATACGGATATGGATATCTCCTCCTTTGTAACCGACCTTGTGTAACCCTAACCCTCTCCGGTGTCTATATAAACCGAAGGGTTTTAGTCCGTAGGACAACAACCGTAACATACAATCATA